>NC_133663.1:168402764-168759962 GCF_037893015.1 Macrotis lagotis | reverse complement strand
CTTCATTCCACAGGTGGCCTAAAGTGATATTACAAAGACACTAAGAATGTAACATGGAGAAGTAGCAGTAACAATAAATAAGGTATTACCTTAAGAGTTCTTCCTGAAAGTCCAACAATTTCTCCATCTTTTGATTCTACTATTGTAGAAGTATTCACATCACCACTTCCTGTTGTATCAATGATATCAATGATTTTAGGTTTCCCATCAGTAGTAACCTGAAAAACAAGAAATAATTCTTGAGTTCAGACATTTAGCTGAGAGAGAAATTACAGTATTCCATGCTTAGATATTAGAATTAATTAGAAAACAAGTAATGAAATCCCAAATGAATTAGGATTCTTGTTAACTGGATTTTTTTTAAAAAACCCTAGAACTAAAAACACTTGACAAATCCCAACTATTCATTCATAAAAAACATTACCGAACAGATCTGGGCTACTATAATGTGAAAAATGGGACACTGTAATTTTTCTTCTCCTTTTAGAAAATGATTATTATGGAAATAAGTTTTATATGCACATATATAACCTCTATCAAATTTCCTACTGTCTTAGGAAGAAGGGAGGAAGAAAATTTGGACTACAAAATTTTATAAAAAATTAATGTTAAATTATGAGATTACTATTCACACCTATCAGATTGGCTAAGATGACAAAAGGGAAAACAATCAATGTTGGAGAGGTTATAACCAGAAGAAATCATAAAAAATGAGAAAAATCCTACAGGTTCCAAAATATTCATAAGCAGTTATTTTTGTAGTAACAATGAAAAGGGGATGCCCATCAACTGGGGAATGGCTGAACAAATTATGGTATATGGATATTATGGAATACTATTGTTCTATAAGAAATTATGAATTGGCAGACTCTAGAGAAGCATGGAACGAATTACAAGAACTAATGCTGAGTGAACATTGTACACATTAACAGCATTGTGACTTGATCAACCTTGATGAATGCGGTTCCTCTCAGCAGTTCAGAGAGCTAGGATAATGCTATTAGACTGGTTATGGACAATGCTATCCCCTATCCAGAGTAAGAAAAAACAAAACAAAAACAAAAACCCTACAGAATCTGAATGAATACCACATTTACTTTTTTAAAAATTTCTCTATGTATTTCTTTGCTCTCTTTTCCCTTAATCCTCATTCCTCATACCAAAAATGACTAATCTGTAAACATACTAAATACAATATTAATACATTAAATTAATTAAATACAATATTAATCTGACTGTTCACCACTGAGGGGATGGGGGTGAGAAGGGAGGGTGGAAGGAAAATATGTAACTTAAAATTATATATGTGAATGAATGTTGAAAAACTTTTCATAACATGTAATTGTAAAAATAAAACAATTGAAAAAAGAAAAACTTGCATTAACATGTAATTGTAAAAAAACTATCAATTGAAAAAATGAATATTAAAATACTGTACATGGAATTGGAAAAAATAGAATAGCTCTTTAAAAATTCAAAAGAGAAAGATGTAATGAAACAGAATGAGTAATTTATTAAGATCATAATGGACTGATTCATAAACATCTTAAACTAGTTAGGGCTATATTTGAATTAAGTTTCCTCATTCAAATATTCTTTAACCTATAAAAAGATGTCTTTGCAAAAGTTTGCTTCTTAGGGGCAGCTAGATGGCATAATGGAAAAAGCACGGGCCCTGGACTCATCAGAAGGACCTGAATCCAAATGTGACCTCAGAAATTTAATAATTACCTAGCTGTGGTAAGTCTTAGGCAAGACACTTAACCTCATTGCCTTGCAAATAACAAAAACAAAAAAAAGTTTGCTTCTCAATCCCTGTTTGAAACTAAGAATGTTTTTCTCCTCCTCCTCCTCTAACTCCCCCTCTCAACACTGCAATAAAGGATAGCTAAATAAATTTACTAGTTAGCTTTAAGAGAAAACTGGGATGCTAGGGAACAATCCCAACCAACTACTAGATGAAGGAAATCCTCTTTCTCAAGAGAATTTCCCTTTCCTTAAAAGCTGAGGGGAAAGAGGATGCCATCCAGAGCTAGGATCCCAGCCACCACTGATAGGAAAGTCCTTACTGTACAGCAGAGGCGTTATGACAATCAAGTGTCAGGAAGGTGATATTGTGCTCAATAGAAAGACAACTCTGCCCTGACATTTGTTTACATTTAAATCATGTTTTAGTTTCTGAAACTGCCTGAGCTAGCAATAATTGAATGGCACAAAGATTTTATATTATGCTTGGTGGAACAAAACAATCATAATTCACCAAAAAAAAAAAGCAATCACCAATTGTGGCAACCAGATATAACTGTAAATAATGTGTGTGTATCTCAATCACAAAGGAATTAGCATCTAGTCCATACATAGCATATTAGCATTATGGCATTTCTTATGCCATATTAATATGGGGAGGGAGGGAAAGAAGAAAGGGGGAGAAAGAGAGAAGAATTGGGAAAAAAAGTGAGTTTCCAACAAATTCAAATGAATCTAGTTCAGTATGGGCTAAAAAAAAATGGTAAAAATCTTAAACTTGTTTTAAATGTAATATGAAAAACAGAAGTTCCTACAAATAGTAAAAAACGCTCATTATCCTTGTCTTATCAGTCACAGAAAGTTGTTCATTTCCAGTGCCCAAGCTGAGCCAAATATTAGAAAATGCATCAGTGACAAAGCAGACATAAAATTTCCAAGAAGTTTTTAAGCTGTAAGAATATGAATAAAGTCTGATGTAATTTAATGATTACTTTTGCACATATTCTTATTTCAATCCATTTTATTTATATAAATATTTCAAGGTAAACCCTCATGAGTACATCTTAGTTATGAGAGGCAGCACTGGTATATGGAAGGAATATCAGACTTTAAGTCAGGAGAATGCTAGGTCCCAATTTAACATTGTTTTGACCACAGGCAAATTACTTAATTTCTCTGAGCTTATTTCCTCAGATGTCAATATCTATTTCAAAGTACTGTTTTAAAAATAAACAAAACAATTTAAGCATTACATAAATCTTAGAAGTTTAGATAGACAGACAGACAGAGAAATAAAAAACTATTTGCTACTAACGCAAATAAAGAAATTCCTAAAAACTTGTGGGTAAATCTAACTTCCTATATCTGGATTCATTTCCCTAGGTGACTTTGATTTAAGAGTTGACATGCCTGTTTTGGTAAGTTGAAAGTAGTGTTCAACACTCTTAATTCATTACCTGAGGAGCCAGAAAAACAATTTAATGAACCGTTTAAATTCTAATATAATTCTAATAACTTTGTCCAGAATCATATCTAAAATATAAATAAATTACTTAGTAATAGGATTTGAAAAGTTCTCCTTCAAATAAAGCACCTAAACTTTTATACCTATATTTTGTGGTCTATTTTCATTCCTCAGGGCCTTTTACAAACTTGTTTTCAGATTTCTGTCAAGTTCACTAGATTAGTGACCCCCATATATAAGCGAGGTTTTACTGTATTATTTTTTTCTCCCAAGTCATTGCTGAATTCTTTCAAAAGTTTTCAATACCTGTCAAAGGAAAAAGTTCAAATATTCACTTGCTACCTAGACTGCACAAAAAAATTCTAGCTTTAAAGTTCAAAGTCCAGAGAAGTTAATCATCTTGTCTAGGTGACTTGGGCAAATATATCTAACAAGTGACAGGTAAAATTTAAAACTGGATCTTCTGACTCACCACTGTTAAAAAAGAGACATTTCTTTTAAGTTTAACATCTTGACTATATTTTCGGAAGTTTTACTTCAAACTCAAAAAAAAAAGTATCACATTTAGAAATTCTGGCAAATCTTGGAAAAAACTAATTTGTCACAATGATCATTAAAATGGCTCAATTAATGAAAAACAATTATTAGTGTATTAGTCTTGACCACTCACTCAAAAGGCAAAACATTTTCTTTCTTTTCTAAGACACATCTTAAGGCTTTTATGATCAATTTTAATACCAGTTAGCTAATACTAATATTAATCCAGGTTTACAAGTCCAAAAAAAATTTAACAGAAAATAAAAGATTAACTAGCCTGTTACAGAGGATCTCTTCCCTAACCTATTTAACCACCATCTCTCTACACATACCTTGCACTCTAGTTCAGGCTGGTCTCCAATCTGTTTTGTATATGGTTTTATATTTACCTGTTTATGCAAATATTAAATTTGGCAACAATCATATTTCAAGCACCTACTTCTATATACCAGGTACTATAATCACCGAAATAGTGGAAAAAAGCAAAAGTTCCTGCTGTCAAGAATTACTCATAATCTAGTATCAGAGTTCATCCTCAAAGAAGGCACTAGTACTAAGAGTGATTCTTAAAGGCTTCTTGGAGAAGGAAGAATTTTAGTTAAGACTAACAGAAAGTCAGGAAAACCAGAGATGAAGATGGAGAGAGAATTCCAAGTATGGAGTTACAGCCAATGAAAATACCCAGTCAAGAGAAGAAATGTACTGTTAAGAGGAACAGCAAAAAGACCAGTGTCATAGACTGAAAGTAGAGGCAACTAAGGTGCAAGACTGAAAAGGTAGGAAGGAATCAGATTATAGAGCAATTTAAAAGTCAAACAATTTGATCTTGTATCCAATATAAAATTTAAGCTGTTGAGAACATGATTGTTTTGCTTTCTTCTTCATATATATAGCATCTACCAGAGGTTGGCATAAAATATGTCTTTAATAAACATTTATTGATTGACTGTAAATGCAAATTGGGACCATAATAACCATAAAACCCTTGAAAATTTGTTAAAAAATTTTATTTTTCTTTCTCTCTTATTCTTCTCTTTCCCCCTGAAAATGTCAGAAGGGACACCAAAATAGGAGACTTGTGCCCAGAAAAGTTAACAAAATGTAAGGTATTAAACTTTAGATTTTCATTAACTTTACAGAAGATTATTTATACCCCCAATTTGTCCATTTTGGTCCTTCCCGAAAATATTACTTCCATGCCTATGTCTTTTATTTTCCAATTGCAATACAATTCCTTATACTTTTAACCCCACTGCCTTGCAAAAAAAATCTATCCTTTAAAAAAAAAAAGCAAAACTTTCATGTTGGAAGATAAGTTTTTTACAAATTACTTCATTCTTTTGATGAAGATCTTACTATGTCTTTTTTTTTTAGGTTTTTGCAAGGCAAACGGGGTTAAGTGGCTTGCCCAAGGCCACACAGCTAGGTAATTATTAAATGTCTGAGACCGGATCTGAACCCAGGTACTCCTGACTCCAAGGCCAGTGTTTTATCCACTATGCCACCTAGCCGCCCCAAGATCTTATCATGTCTTATCAATTACTCCCATATTTTTACAGCTAGACCAAATCAATCTCTCTCTCCTGAAATCTAGTTCAGGAATCCATTGTTGTACTGGACTTCAGAATTGCATGAACTGATGTTGAGTGAAGAACATTACATACACTAACAGCAACATCAAGTGCTAATCAACTGTGATGGACTTGTTCATTAATAATATAATAATCAAAAACAATTCTAAAGAAATGTGATGGAAAATATCATCCATATCCAGAGGAGGAATTGTGAAGTTTAAATGCAGACCGGTTTACTATCTTCAATTTTTAAAAGATGTCTGACATACTATGCCTTTTTTAAAACTCTAATATTTTTTCTTACATTTGGATTTGATTCTTCTTTCATGACATGATTAATAATCTATGCTTAACATTGTTATATATGCATGGCCTATATTAGATTGATTTCCTGTCAGGGGGAGGAGGAGAAAAATTTTAAATTCAAAACCTTGGGGGGGGAAGATTGTCGAAAACTACCATTGCATGTAGCTGGAAAAATAAATAAAATATTTTTAAAAACAACCCTAAGATAAAAAAAGGAATAGCAAGTTGTATCTGCAATTTTTTCCCCTCTATTCTGTTATGGAAATGTTTGCTTTATTTTTAAAATTATGAATTAAATATTTTTAAAATACAAAGAATTGTCAATTTCCTATTTGACATTTCAAACTGGATGTCTCAGGTATCTCAAACTCAACATGTCCAAAACAGAATTCATTACCTTCTCCCCCAAACCATCTCCTTTTCTAAATCCCCCATTTTTCTCTTAGGGTGTCAGAATCCTCCAATTACATAGGTTAGCAACCCTCAGATCCACAAGTCACCATTGTCAATCCTTATCTTCCAATCAGTTGCCATCTCTGGCTACCTCTCCACAACATTTCTCACCTCTCTTCCTTCTTTCCACATATAAATTACTGCTCTGGTCAGGACTTTATCACCTTGGACTATTATAAAAACCTAACTGATCTTGTCTCCCTACTTTCCAATCCATATACCATACACCTGCCAAACTGCACAGTTTTAACCATATCACATCCTGCTAAATTAGTTCCAGTGGTTTCTTCTTGATTCAGAGATATATAAATTCCAGTTTCAATTGCACTTAATACCCTTTTAAGCCCTCCATATTCCCACCAAATTAGTCTACTTCTTGTACCTATTAGGCAACATTCTGCTAGTTTTGGGTGGGTTTTTTTGACAAGCTATCCCCCCCCCCCATAAACAGAATTCCTATCATCCTTCTATGTTTAGCTCCTATAGACTGCCTAGCCTGTTGCCCATCCTAGGAATTACTTTATATTTATACTTCATTTTCCATAAACAATATATATTAACCTCAGCAATCATCCTTAAGATGGAATTATTTCATTTTTATCTTTTTATACAAAGTACAGTAGTAAATGCCTTTTGAATTGACTCAATTCTCCCTTTCGCTGGCCTTCAAGTAACACAGAATACATGTTCCTAGAAGATCAAAGTCTAGGTTTTCATTTGATTTCATCATTTTATCTATTGTTATTATTTATCTAATATATTAATATATACTCTTTAATCCAATAAGGATCAAAGGTGAGGATACATTTTAAGTCTCACAGCAAGTCCCTGCTAATAAATACTACTTTAAAAATGAGTAATTATATTACATTATTTTTCTTGAGCACTTTAAAGGCTCATATATAATTCATCTTCGCCAATAATTAAATTTTCAAAGCAATCCTAGGGAAGCAAACATCATTGTTGTTTTATGGGAAGGAAAAAAGAACAAGGGAACAATTTGATGGACAAGTTTATTTCTATATGCACTCAAGTTGTCAAACACTTGTTAAACATTTACAAAGTGCAAAACATTGTATGGGGACACAAAGATGAAAAAAATTCTTTGCCCTTAAGGATCTTACATAGTAAGGGGTTAAAATTAATAGAGTGGCTTCTAAAAGTCTTAATTTCTTAAACTTTTTTGATCTACTTATTACTATTATAGGGCAAGCTAACCAGTGAATTACCTAGCCCTTAACAAAATTCATGAAAGCTAATGGGAAGACTGGCATTCTCAATGAGGATGACAAAGGAGTTAATTTCTGAAATTTTTTTTTAAAAAGTGTTAAAGCACATGTGAAATATTAAATGCTATAACAATCTGGAGAATTCTTGGATCTTAACTCCTACCAATTTACTTTGAGAGTCATTAGGATTACAGAACTGTATAGATTTAGAATTGGAAAGGACCTCAGAGTTAAATCTAGTTTAAAACCTCTCATTTTACAGTTGAGGTATCTGAGACCCAGAAATAGCAGAAATCACACAAACAGTAAGTTTTAAAGATTGCAGAGCCTTTTACAAACATTGTTCCATTTATTACAACAACCAAGAGACAAAGGGATATTAACCCCATTTTACAAATAAGAAAAATACTTGCTATGAAGTGTCCCAGGTCTGAACTCTGATGTTTCTGATTTCTGATCTGGAGTGCTGTCCAATGAGCCACATTGCTTTTTTAGTGAGGAAGCTCATTTTACTCTCACCAAGGATATCAAGAGATCAAAACACTAGAAAACTGCTGATGGAATAATATTTAATTATAAAGTTCACTGCCCCCCCCCCAAAAAATAACAAAAACAAAAATTCTGGATTGTACTTCACTAGATTCTCCAATAATCCAATCTGACAGTGTGTTTAGCAGCTGATACAAAAGAAGTTTTAGTGTAGAGTCCTTAAGGACTAGGTTGGGGAAACAAGGAGCACACCACAACATCTTTAGAATAAAAGGAAATGATGCATAAAGTAGAAAAAATAAAAACGTGGAGGGAATTCCACGTAACTGAATGAGCAAATGGAGTTTATTTCGTCAGGGATGTTTTCTTCTAGGAGGGTTTATTTTTTTTCCAGTGGATCTAAAGGAAAAAAAAGCTAGCTATCCTAATGACTGACTGAATCTCATAGTATCTATAAATCTAAGTGCTTTTTTTAAAGTCAGAATGGTTGTAACTAACATTCATTTGCAATATGCATTTTCTCTCAAGGTTTTTCAAAGCCTGGTGTAAAAAACTTTTACAACAACTAAATAACATTTGCTTTCCCCCCCCTCCATATTAAAAAGAGGACCCGTAACCAAAACCTGACTCAATTGATCCTCCCCGAGAGATTTAGAATACCTGCGTTTTATTTCGCCATTTTATCTTATGCAATACGGACCCCCCCAAAAAAGGGGAAAGGAATGAAGTAGTTATGGATTAGGACAGAAATGCAGAAGGGGAGGCGGAAACCCTGACAGCCGCCTGGGATGGGGACTCGATGGAAATCTCGGTTTCGGCCCCAAATGCAATGGCACCCTGGCCCCGAGGCCGCACAAATGCACGGCGGGGGCTTCCACGGCCCCCACGCCACGCGCGCTCTGCCCGGGGCCGCGGGCACGGGCCCGCCGGGCCGCTATTGTCCGCTCCCGGCCGCCCCTCCTGCGGCTGCTCTGCCGGGAGCCCCCCGGGCACCCCCCGAGCCCTGGGCGCGCGCGCCCGTCTCCTCCCCCGCTTCCGAGACCCCGGCCGCCGCGGCGGCGCCCCCCCGAGGCCCGGCCCGGCTCCCCTCCCCCGTCGCGCCGGGGCCCCGGCGTCCCCGCCCCCGGGGCCGCGGCCTCCGGGGCGCCCTCACCTGCATGCCCTGCGCGCCCGGGTCGACCCCGGTGTCCAGCACGGCGATAAGCACCCCTCGCCCATCGTGCTCCGGGAAGCGGGCGAGGAACGAGGCGGCCCCGGTCTCCTTCTTCGGGAGAAGCCCGTGAAAGGGGAACGGCTCCTCGGTCGCGGCGGTGGCCATGGATGGCGGGCACGGGAACGAGGACGAGGCAAACTGCCAGGCGGCGCGCGGAGCGGCTCGAGGACACCCTGCGGCGGGCAGCGGGGGCGGAGAGAAGAGGCGGGCAGTCCGAGGCCCCCGGGCGGCCAGCCAGTCCCTGCCATGCGGGGGCGCGCGCGGAAGAGCGCGGGGCCGCCGCGCCGCCCGGGGGCGGGCCCGCGCCTCCCCGCCGGCCAATCGGCGAGGAGACGCTGACGTAGCGCGGGCGACGCGTGACGTCGGCCGGCGCGTTTCCATGCCTACGGCGGCTTGTGGAGGAGAAAAGGGAGAGCGCGCCTCTGGAGCGCCTGCTCGCCGGCTTCGGCCCGCAGGACCCGGCTGCCTGCCGGGAGAGCCTGGAGGCGGGGAACTTCGACGTGATTGGCCGGAATCTCACTTCCGTACCGAGGGGACTAAGCCGCCCTGGCTGGAGTGTGAGGGGAGGGGACGGGCCCCGGGCGACGTGCGCGTGCGCGCGAGCCGGGTGCCCCCTCCGCGCCCCTCCCCCATCCGTGCCCGGCTCCTCTTGGGCAGGCGTAGACGCGCGTGGCGGCCCGCGAATCCACGTGCCGCCGCGGGACAGACTCGCGGTTGGGTGGGCGCCGACCGGCCGTGGTGCCGCGGGTGTGGGGGGAGCAGGGCCGGCCGCAGCCCCGACCCCCGGAGATCCGGCCCAAAGCCAGCTTCGTGCGTTCAGTGCGCTCGGATGAGGCCCCAGGAGGCCGAGTGCCAGGCCTGCCCGCAAGGAGCGCGCAGAGGGTGGCGGCGGCAGCGCAAACGGGCGCAGAGAGCAAGGGCCCGCTGAGAGCTGGAGAGGGCAACGGAAAGGAGAGGACCGAGATGACCTGCTAATGCCTTTTGTTTGAGATTTTATTTATTTTGAGTTTTACAGTTTCCCCCCTAATCTTAACTTCCTCCTCCACCCCCCTCATAAGGCAATGTGTCAGTCTTTACATTGTCACCGTGTTACATATGGATCCAAAATGAGTGTGATGAGAGAGAAATCATAATAAAAATAAAGTATAAGAGACAGCAAGATTGGGCAATAAGATATCAGTTTTTGTTGTTAATGTCTTTAAGATTTTATTTATTTTGAGTTTTACAATTTTCCCCCTAATCTTACTTAACTTCCTCCACCCCCCACATAAGGCAATGTGTCAGTCTTTACATTGTCACCGTGTTACACATGGATCCAAAATGAGTGTAATGAGAGAGAAATCATAAGAAAAATAAAGTATAAGAGACAGCAAGATCGGACAATAAGATATCAGTTTTCGTTGTTAATGTCTTTAAGATTTTATTTGAGTTTTACAATTTTTCCCCTAATCTTACTTCCCTCCCCTCACCCCCCCCACAGAAAGCAATTTGCCAGTCCATGTTACACATTCATCCAAATTGAGTGTGATGAGAGAGAAATCATATCCTTAAGAAAAATAAAGTATGAGAGACAGCAAGATCGGACAATAAGATATCAGTTTTCGTTGTTAACATCTTTAAGATTTTATTTATTTTGAGTTTTACAATTTTTCCCCCAATCTTAACTTCCCTCCTCTCACCCCCCACAGAAAGCAATTTGCCAGTCCATGTTACACATTGATCCAAATTGAGTGTGATGAGAAATCGTATCCTTAAGGAAGAAACAAAGTATAAGAGACAGCAAGATTGGACAATAAGATATCAGTTTTAGTTTTTAATGTCTTGAAGGGAGAGAATCAATGCTAGGACCTGAAAAGATGGAGGATCTTATTAATGGAAAAGACAGAAGGTCATGGGGCTGGATCCAAGAGTATGTATTGGGGAATAAGGCAAAGTAGGAAGGGTGTCTTTGCCCCCCAGAGGCAATAGGAAAACACTGGAATTTATTGAATAGAAGGGGAGTAACTTTTATCAGAATATAAATTCCTTTTCATAGAGACTTTGTGTGTGTGTGTGTGTGTGTGTGTATTCCCTTAACATTCAGTTTTTGCCTATAGTAGACATTTAATTTATGGAATCGAGTTGGAAAGCAATAAACTGATGAGACTTTATAAATCTTGAAATCATCAATAGAACACATGCTTAATAGGCTGCTGTGGTATGGTAGAAAAAAAGCAGGATTCAGTCTTGGCTCTGTCATGGTTTACTAAGAATCCTTGGGATACTTAACTTCTGAAATTCTTGGTTTTCTTCTCTAAGATAAGGATAATCTTTGAATTTTCAAACTGGAAGAACTTTGGGAGTCTTAATAGGTAACATTTATATAGCACTTTAAGGTTTATAAAGCACTTTACATATATCATCTCATTTTCTTCTCACAATTGTGAATTGCCAAGAACCACCAGAGGGTTTTTTTTGTTTTTGTTTTTGTTTTTGCAAGGCAAACAGGGTTAAGTGGCTTGCCCAAGGCCACACAGCTAGGTAATTATTAAGTGTCTGAGACAGCATTTGAACCCAAGTACTCCTGACTCCAGGGCCCGTGCTTTATCCACTACTCCACCTAGCTGCCCTTTCACTAGAGGTTTAGGTGGTTTTCCTAAGATCACACATCTAGGAGAATTTGAACTTAGGTCTTTCTAACTACAAGTTCATTCAGATAATATGTATTAAATGTCTGCCAGGCATTGTGCCAAGCACTGGGGATTCAAAGAAAGGCAAGGAATACTAGTTCTTGATCCCAAGGAGCTCCCACTCTAATGGGGAGGAGACAACATGTAAACAACTGACTTAAAAGATAAATATAGGATAAATTGGAGATAATCCAAGAAGAGAGGCATTGGAATTAATTGGGATGGGAAAAACTTCCTGGGAAGCTGGTATTTTTAACCAGGGTTTGAAGTCAAAAGGTAGAAGTTACAAAACATGGTGGGGGGGGTCAGCCAGTGAAAATGCTCTCAATTAGGAGATGAATGCCTTGTGCAAGGAATAGCAAAGAGGTCAGTACCATTGGATTACAGAGTAAATTGGGCAATAATGGTGGTAGTTAAAGTATAAGACAAGTGGAGGTGTGGTCATGAAGATGGGAAGAAGCTATGAAGAGATCTGAATACCAGAGGATTTTATATTTATTTTATATTTGGAGGTGATGAAAGATCTAGTGGAATTATTGAGTAGAGGGGAAGCATGGTCAGGCTTGTGCTTTAGGAACATTACTTAGACTACTGGGTGGAAGATGGACTGGTTTCAACTTTGTAGTAGTTTATGTGTGGTGTACTGAGGACCCGTTGGTGTAGTGTCAAAGAAAAGTGGATGAACATGAGAGATTTTACAAAGGTATAATTTACAGGTATTGGCAAAAGATAGGAGATGGAGAGTAAGAGAGATTAAGGAGTCCAGGATGACACTGATGTGGTAAACTTGAGTGACTGGATGTAGCACTTTTGACAGTAATGGCTAAATTAGGAAGAGGGGAGAGTTTAAAGGAAAAGATAATGACTTTGCATTTGGACATGTATTTAAGATGTCTCCAGCACATTTAAATCAGATGCCCAATAGACAATTTGAGATTAGAAGCTAGAGGTTAACAAAGAGGTTTAGGGCTGAAAAAGCAGATTTGAGAATCATTGGCATAGAATTAATAATCGAATCCACGGGAGCTGATGAGATCACCAAGTGAAATTAGGTAAAGGGATAAAAGAAAAGCACCCAGATCTCTGACAGAAATCCAGAGCAGAAAGGTAGTCATTTAGATAGGAGGAGGAGGAGATTCTGAGCAGAATAGAGTGTGAAGAAAAGGGTGGTTTGACAATGTCCAATTCTCCAAAGGTCAAGAAAGATGCGAATTGAAAAAAAGGACATCAGAATCAGCAATTGAGAGATTATTAATAACTTTGAAGAGAGCATTTTATGTTGAATAATGAGTACAGAAGCTTAACAGAATAAAGAAGAGGGAAAGGAAAGGAAGTGTTGATATCAATTTTGTCTGTGTGTCTGTATACAGACAAGATACACATATTTGGATCAACCTAAGGAGAATCTGCAGATATTTAGCCAAGTTTATGTTAGTTGGTAATCTGTATTATTCTGTGTTATAAACCTACTATTAAGCAAGCATAATAATGACTTAAAATTTTAAAAAGCAGTGGAGGAGGGACAGTAGAAAGAACACCAGCCCTAGAGTCAAAAGGACCTGAGTTTAAATGCAGCTTCAGATACCTACTAGCTATATGATCCTGGGCAAGTCACTTAATCCCCAGTTGCCTCAAAAAAAAAAATTGAATTCTAGAAAAGATGAAAAAGATCTGAGACATTATAATGCAGAAATTTTTTTAAAAAGCCTCCAAAAAGGGAATGTAAAAATTCACAGGAAACTTCAGAAACTGCAACAGACCCAGGGGAGGGAAGAGGCAGACTGGGTAGGAGCTATCTCTTTGAACCTTACCCCCTTTTAGAATGATAGCTGGTTACCACACTGGAGTTCAGAAAAGGAAGTACTGAGTCAGGCTTCCTGGTTTTTCTTCTACTTCTACTTTCCCTATTAAGGCTTCTGAGTCAGCCCAATGCCAGTACATTTGACAGATTTTTTCAAGACTTTTACACACATATATATATTCAATATTTTATGAATTATTTAATAGATATAAATTTGTGTACTATGAATGAATTATAAACACCTAAATTTGTGCAATGGATAAGGTTCCTTTGAAATTGTATTACTGGGGCTGCTAGGTGGTGCAGTGGATAGAGCACCGGCCCAGGAGTTAGGAGTACCTGAGTTCAAATCCAGCCTCAGATGCTTAATAATTACCTAGCTGTGTGGCCTTGGGCCAGCTACTTAACCCCATTTGCCTTACAAAAACCTAGAAAATAAAAGGAATTCTATTACTGATATATATGATAGGATTAAAAAAGAGAAATGAGTTAGCTTCTATTTTTAAGGCTAAATCTTAATTTTTGAGACTCAGTTACAACTTATAGCGTTCATATGGGCTTTGATTTGTTATTTTTTGTTTTATTAGGCTTTTGTTTGTTCAATAAATATATTATCCTTACTTTTTGAATATTCTTTTTCTGCTTTTATTTTAAAAGCCAGTTGATATTGGCAAAACAAATATATTTGAACACATGATTAATGAGAAGGGTGAAAAATAGCTTAAAACTGTCGCAGGAAAAAAAATTAATTTACTCCTGGATTTTTAGTAATTCATATTCTTTGCTTTGTTGATATAGTCTTCCCTTTTCAGTTACATAAAGTATTAACAGCAGTCTTTTAGACAGGTTTAGAATAATTTATGAAGAGTTCTTAAAGAGGACCCTAGGATGTTTGAGGTGGAAGGGACTTTGAAGTTTCTGGAGTCAGTGGACCTGGGTTCAAATTATACCATTATATGTGTGACCTTGCATTCTTTATTTAAATGCCTGGACCTTTCATCGTTAAAGTAAAAGATGTGAACTACTTGCCCTTTGAGGTTTCTTCCTGGATAGGAGGAGAAGCAGGAGAGAGTAATGATCCTACAAATCTAATTCAACCCCCCTATTTTAAGATTTAATACTAATAAATATTTGACTGCATTGGTAGTACCTTAGTTGTCATGATGATGATGGTATGTCTGTGGTAGAAAACCTCTCTGTAAGAAGATCACTGAGATAGTATAAGATCACTGAGATGGTATTTATAAAGCTCTCAGCACAGTATAGGCCCACATGGTAGGTACTTAATAAATACTGGCTTCCTTTTTCACCATTGTGTGAACCCTAGATTTGAATCCCAGGTCTATTACTGCTTATGTGAACTTAATTTCTTCCCTTTTGGTTTTCTCATCTATAAAATAAGAGTACTAGACTATACTATATAGGGATCCTAAGATTCCCTTCAAGTTCTAAATCCTGTAACTTTGTCTTCTGCATATTTCAATTTGTATTTTATACCATTACCTCAAACCAAACTTATCAAAAAAATTAACATTCATATCTTTCCTCGCAAGTTGCCGATGCTTTCTGACATCTCTGTTTAATGTAAAAGTTCTTTTAATTTTCCATTCAGACAGTCTCAAAACTTCATCATCTTTGCTTCTTCTTTAATCCCTCCAATTTACCAGTTGTTTGGTCATGTGTATTCTTCCTTCAAAATGCTTTTGTCTCATCCTCAGAAATGGGTGTATATTAATTAAATAAACTTTATAAATAAATTTAAACATTCAAATAAATAAAAATATATAAAACAAACTTCAAACTATTATAGTTTAATGATATAGATATAGATATATTTTTTTTTTGCAAGTCAATGGGTTAAGTGGCTTCTCCAAGGTCACACAGCTAGATAATTATTAAGTGTCTGAGTTTGGATTAGAGTCAGGTCTTCCTGAGTGCTCTAACTGCACCACCACCACCTAACTGCTCCTTATATATCTTTAACAAAAAAAGAGCAATGACATTTGCCAGTCTATAATACTACTTGTGTGTGCACATTTTTCCCCACTAAGTTTTAAGGACATATATCTTTTATATCCCCCAAGCACATTGCTTTAATCAGGATAGATAATTTAGAGGCATGGCAATTATTTCTTAAAAATAATGAAGTCATTTGAAAGTTGTGTTCAGAGTTGTGTTGGGCCAGGAAGAAGAGAAGGGTATCTGTGTGACTATGTATTTTATAGCATACTCCCTTTTACATGTGATTTTGGGAAAGTTACTTCTTTCTGAAACTCTGTTTCTTCATGTATAAAATGAGACAATTAGATTAGGCTGACCTCTGAGATTTTTCCAGCACTAAATCTACAATACTTAGATCTTATTGGCATGTAAACTTTTGGGCAGATTTTGTTAATATTTTTCTATATTATTTTTATTATGGTTTTACATAGTTTTATTCTATGCCTTTACATATGCTTTATTTGCTCTGTATCATTAAATAAAAGTCATTCTATATTTACTTTTTTTTTTTTTTAGATTTTTCAAGGTAATGGGGTTAAGTGGCTTGCCCAAGGCCACACGACTAGGTAATTATTAAATGTCTGAGGTCAAATTTGAACCCAGGTACTCCTGACTCCAAGGCTGGTGCTGTATTCACTGTGCCACCTAGCCGCTCCCATATTTACTTTTAATTTTCATTTTTGGCATTTCTTATGACACTGTAAAATTTCTTTTTATTGATATTTCCTAATTTATTTATCCATTTCCCACTCATTGCAATATATGATTGTTTTTCATTTTTCATTAGAACATTAAAACCACTGTAAACTGTTTTTGCATAGGAACATCTTTTTTCCTTTTATTATCATCTTTAGACTATAATCTGATTACTTAAATCACTAGATCAAAGGTCATCATCAGTTTTATAACCTTTTTTTCAGATTGCTTTCCAAAAAAGATTAATTTACTTCATTTACCACTTGTTTAAATAATATACTTTCCTGAACGTTAAATTAAAATCAATATATATATATACATAAGCATAACTTTCATTTTTAACTCTTTGCCATCTGGATATAATTCTCCATTGTGTTTCCATTGCCATTACTTTATACCTTCCTGCCTGGACTAGTGAAGTAGCTTCCTAAGTGACTCCTGATTTCTTCAGTTTTCAGTGCATGTTAGAAATAGAAAGTACCCAAAGATAAGCTAACTAAGCCCTGCCCTTATTTTAGAAAAATGAAGTTCTTTGTCTAAAGGCGTATGACAAATTAGTGGCACAGCCAAAGCTAGGATCCAAGTCAAAAAATCCAAGATTCTTTCAACTATACCTATATCACTCCCATTATAAAAAAAACATTTTTTTTGGCTTTTTGCATGGCAATGGGGTTAAGTGACTTGCCCAAGGCCACACAGCTAGGTAATTTTTAAGTGTCTGAGGTGGGATTTGAGTCCTGACTCCAAGACCAGTGCTCTATCCACTGTACCACCTACCTGCCCCCGTTATAAAAATTTTTAATGGTTCCTCTCTACCAACATCGTAAAGTTTGGATTTCTTAGATTGATCTTCAAGGACCAATGTAATCTGTTCCCAATCTCCAGGATCTAAAATTTTCTTATACAAGCTTTGCCTTTCATATCATCTGAACATACCTTGCACATTCTTTTGGTAATATTACTCCTCACCCTATTTCCTCCTAGTGCTTCTTTAACTATTCAAATTTCATCTGTCCTTCAAATCCTGCTTCCTCCTTTAAACTTGCCCCACATAACCATTTCACATTGATCTCTCTTGTCTAAACTCATGTAACATTGCTTGCACTACTCATTGTATTTATGCTGCCTTTAAATTATTCATTTTTCATGTATAAATTTATTCACATCCCCCCATCCCCCCAGCACTCAGCCACATGTGATCTACTACACTCATACCATATTGGAAGGTAATTGTGAAATATTTGCCAAAACAATTTTAATATGGCTTTCTATTAAACGTGCAGCTCACAGGGATTCTTGTATTGGTTTCATGGCCCCCATTTCTATTTGATTTTGGAACCACTGTTTGATAGTGTACCTATTTGTATCCTCTCAAGGAAATCCCTTCTACATAGCTGGTTTTCAGTAAATATTTATTGGACTAAAATCTATCCATTGGTATCGCAAATTATGCAAGAGCCCTTGTGTTCAATTTTCATACAAATGATCCTATAAAATGATAGACAACACCCTATTAAGCACATAGAAAAACTGGAATGCCAAACAAGTACCAACTACAAAATAAACAAACTCCAGCTTGTTTGTAAAGCTGAAAATACTTTGTTTCTTAAAAGTACAGCTTTAAAATGTCAAAGTTCATGTGACAAGAGGGTAGATTAATCATTCTCTATGCCTCTTCAATGTCAAAAATTATGTACCAAATTAAGTATCAAAAGTAGAATAATTAAAACTAAATTCTTAAGAAAATAAAACAGAATTCCTCCTTTCCCTGAGTTAAAAATATATATGAATTAATACTAGAAAACTTTAATATTGAGGGAACTCAACTGACATTCTTCTCTGCTCCCCACACTGATAGTGTTCTATCAGTCCAGGGCCAGACCACATCCCAATGTAACAACACATCCCTCCCTACGAGGACCCCCCTTCCCTACAACTTCCCATTAGTCAGGTCCTTAGAGCTTGATTTGGAACTCATATCCTTGTAAAGGGACTAGGAATATCCTTGAGGGATTTTTTTCTCCTAGTGCTATATACCCTGAAAACTCCTTTCAGTATTTTGCCTACTTCTTTCATTTGAGAATCAATTTTGTCAACCAGATTTCAGAAGAGGAGACTTTACTAAGGTAGTATGAGAAAAATAGGTTAATACAAAAGATTCCCTAACCCAAAAGTCTATGATATGCTGGCGTTTCAGTACATACAGAATTCATGGAATGTGGGAATCAAGCTTAGTATGTGTAGCAAAGGTGTAATTCAAAGCCCCCTGTCTCCAGAAGTCCTTTTCCCCATTTGTGGAGTGCTCGATAAGTTCCCCTTAGACATGATCTGTTTTCTTTGTTGGGTTTCTTGTGGAGCTGACTCTACATGTCCAGTCTGTTCATGGAGATGCTGCTAGGACACCTGTGGGAAGATACGTTCAACATTCCTGCAAACCATTTAAAGTTTTTCAAGATTTTCTTCCTGCCAAAGGCGGGAAGGGGGAATGAAGGAAACTTGGGCCAAGGTCTCTCCTTTGTTGTCAAACAGTTCTTCCTCAATGATTTTACTGAAATGCTGCACTCACTCAGATCTCTGGAATAATCTTATTTTTAAACTAGTTTGATAATTCATAGATCAGCCCTTCCTTGAGTATGACCAAGTTAGCCAATCTGAGTTGATTCCTATGTAATGTCACTTAAAGTCCAAAATATTTTTTTCACTTTGTCTAAAACCTATGATTGAAACTAAAGGTTATCATTAAGATTGCTTAAGAATTATTCTCATATCTCTTTTAAGAGATTTTAAACATGAAAAGATGACTCAATTGATTTGCATAAGCGATACCCCACCTTTATCACCAGAAAAAATGCTAATTATTCCAACCAAGGTAGAGGAAATGTAGAGAGCAGAAGAAGGAAACAGGCAAATTAAAAATGCTCTTAGTCAAACCTGAGGAAAAGAGAAGTGGAAAATCAGTTAGGGCTAGTTCAGTTTTCCAGAGGTTACTAAGGGTTAGAAACTGTTTCCCAAGGTAAAGAAAAGGGATGCAGGGAAGATTTGAGACTGACAGTACTCAATTAAAAAAAAAAAAAGAAAAATAGTAAAACAGCAATGAATAAAACTTCAAGAAAAAATTAAAATATTTAAATATAAAGGAATGTAAACCACAGTAGTACCTGAATAAAGAATCCTGTGGAGTCCCCAGGGCAAAGAACAAAAACAACTTCAGAGTGGTCAAACTTTGGCATTATTGATAATTTCCTTGCAACCAAAGTACCTATTGCCAATATGACACACGTAAATGACATCTGATGATTACTAGATACCATACCATGCAAGTATTTGTTGATCAGCAAACAGAACAATATGGTGTTAATGACCATTTTCATCATCAACACACATTAAATGCATGCATTTGCATTGTGCAAGAGATCTAGCAAATAACCATGGGTCCTGCCCTCAATTTCCCACCTCTCACAAACATCAGAGAGTCTATGTAATGATTCCTTATAACTAGGGAGGAAATTTCTGTAAGTAAAGACCAAGGCTTGTTTTTACCACAAGAATTTGCTGTCATCAGCAGTCCTATTTTCCAACTATCTAACTGATAGAGAGAATATAAAATCCCATTGTGCTTATTTGTTTCTAATTTCGAAAAAGATCTGATTTAAAAGTACAAAATGCTATCATAATGACTGTCATCCAACAATGTGTCTCTTGCTCATCCATTAAAACTGCTCGTATCTTTGAAATATATAACAATATAAGTTACTTTGTTTATTAATCCTCTGAGCAAAAACATGATGTGAGGCATAAAACAGATTTGTGTGCTTTACAAAGGTGTTTGCTTATGTTACTGAGGAAATTCAGTGCAGAGAACCAAGTTGAACAGATTCACTGTGAATGATAAAGTCTTCCAGATGTCCTTTTAAAAATAGATAATATTGTACTAGTTGTATCTAGCTCCAGAACATTCCAACCTCCTGGAAGAGGTCCACGACACTCAAAAGGGTCTGGTCTCACTGATATTGGATGTGTTCTACATCCTCTAAGAAGACCACAACATCAGGGAGGTTGATGCCATGACTAGCACATGAATTAGATTTGAGTGAGGGATGCTGTCACTAACTACAGGTTCTCCTCCAGAGCCCTCTAGGCTCAGTGACCAGATATAGATCAAGATGACTGGAGATGGCCCTGGATGCAAGGCAATCAGGGTTAAGTGACTTGCCCAAGGTCACACAACTAATAAATGTCAAGTATCTGAGGCTGAATTTGAACTTCTGGTCCTCCTGACTCCAAGACCAGTACTCTGAGCCACCTACTGCCCTTTCCACATAGGAAAGACCAAATGGATAAAAAATATCTTATTTGTGTTCAGATTACAATAAGTATTTGAATAGCCATCTTTATGGAATAAATTTAGGAACTTAAATGCTTAGTCACTTAATATCATATGATTCTGAACCTTCTAATCAACATATGTTGTGGGTTGGGATAGCATATAATAATAGCATTGCCCTTCATGAAAAACATGAAAGGATAGTGAATTAAGTTATGTATTTAATGAACTTGAAGCATTAGTACAACATTCAGATGGATAAATTTAACAGGAAATTGGAAGTGTAATTAGAGCTCCGAGGAGAGATTGATAGCAGATACCTAGATTTGAGAATTTAGAGTATCAAGGTGATAATTGAAACTATTATGGAGGCAGCTAGGTGGCCAGTGGATAGAGTACTGGCCTTGGAGTCAGGAGTACCTGAGTTCAAATCTGGCCTCAGACACTTAATAATTACCTAGCCTTAGAAAATCTAAAAAAAAAAAGAAAGAAAGAAAAAGAAACTATTAGGATATGTAAGTTCATTGAGGCAAAAAAGAACTGAGAAGAGTGACAGTGATAAAATGTTGGGGGAGCATCTCTTTTTAAGGGGCAAAAGGAGATTAAAGAGTTAAGAGAATCAGTTGTCAGAGAAGTAGGAATACGTAAAGAGTATATTGTCATGAAAACCAAGCAAGAAAAGGTAATAAGGAGAAAGGATTGGTCATTGGTCTTAAATGCAAAAGGAATTAATGAGTTTGAAGTTAGCAAAGAATCCCTAAAATTTAAGGAACAGGAAATCAACTAACTAATGATTTTGAAAAGATCCTTTAAATGGAACAGTGGGGATAGAAATCAGATTACCAGGTGCAACTAAGTGGTACAATGGATAGAGCACTGGCCCTGGGGTCAGGAGGACTTCAGTTCAAATTTGACATCAGACACTTGCCTGGCTGGGTGACATTGGGCAAGTCACTTAACCCCATTGCCTTAAATTAAAAAAAAAAAAAGAAAATGGGTTGATATTAGAGTGCTTTTTCTAGAAGTTTGGCAATGAAAGTTTGCAGAAGAAAGATAAGACATAAGGAGGATAACAAAGGTCAAAGAAAAGGGTTTTTTTTTTCTATTTTTAAGGCAAGAGGAACTGTAGGCATGTTTTTGACTTAAAAGAAAGCTATTAGGGAGGATGAGATTGAATAAAAGTAAATTGAAGGTAAATCTTCCAAGACAACCTTATTTCATTTCCCCCAAAGACACTTTAGAGAAGCTAAAAATGATAAAAGATTTCTTGGTTACATAGATTTTTTAAAAGAAAAAACTTTTGGGCATGTGTATAAACAGAGTAGAAGAGCAATATAGTAAATAGGAAGGCAACCTCTGAGTCAAAAAGACTTGGGTCTAAAATTCGACCTCTGAAAATTTTTTTCAACAAATTAATATTAAATATTCTACTTCTTCATTGAAGGGTTTGACTTTAAGTAACAGAATATTTGGTTAATGGGTCAGTCAGAAAATCAAGTCATTTTTATATTTTAAATATTACATGGAGAAAGTATTTAACAGTTTTTCTAATAAATGTTTTACTGGTAATTTAGGTTAATTTTTTAAATGATATATTCTGAAGCCTTTTTTGTTATCCTGAACAATTGCCCAGCAGGGAGTTTCCTCACAAGGGGTTGTCTAAATGAATGAAGAAATAATTTGGACTCCCCCGAAATTAAAAGACAGCATAGATCATTTTTTTAAAAGAAATAAATTAACTAAATGACATGTTCTTTTTAATGTGGTATATCAACAATAATAATTTCCCTGTTGACTTTTATTGTGACTAGTTTAAATTATAAGGGCAATGAAATTATCTGGGCTATTTTTGTTTTTTCTATCAGTAGAAGAATAAATGTAGTTCTGGCACTTTAAAAACCCCCTAGGAATAGCAGAGAGAGGTCCTGTGGGACCTAGTCTATTCTCTGGTGGCAAACAAAGTTCTCTGAACTTTTATGAATTCAGTCTTCAGAATATATCTTTAAAGAAAATAAGCCTAAAGTACCAGTAAAACATTTATTAGAAAAACTGTTAAATATGTTCTTCATGGTATATTTAAAATATAAAAGTGATTTGATTTTCTGATACATCCATTAACCAAATATTCTCTTACTCAAAGTCAAACCCTTCAATGAAGAGGTAGATTATTTAATATTATTAATTTGTTGAAAAAAATTTTCAAATGAATGAATAAAAAGCAGTTAAGATCAGTCACCACTTAAATTATGTTTTATATATAGTTAACTATTCATTTTTGTTACTTTGAAATGTAATTAATTGAAATAATTTTCCTTCATCTGATGATGATTCAGACAACTAATTTTGTAATAGGTAGCTTCACCCCAAACACCTCCCTTATTTGTTACTAACCATATTTTTAGTTGATTTTTATTAATACATAGGGAATAGTACATAGCATTGAGTAAACATTGTGGTGTTAATTAAAATAGAAGACAGCTCCTTATGACTTTTTTGGGAGCAGGGTTTTTTTTTTTTTGATAAGGCAATGGGGTTAAAGTAACTTGCCCAAGGTCATACAGTTAGGTGATTATTAAGTGTCTGAGGCTGAATTTGAACTCAGGTCCTCTTGACTCTAGGGCCAGTACTCTACCCACTACACCATTTAGCTGCCCTTGTCATGACTTTCTTAAGTTAATTAGATTTCTAATAATATTCAATACAAATATAAGATAGATTTACATGTATTTTCATGTGTTTGTTAAAGGGATTATTATAGTAAATGTAATGATTGGAAAGAGGTTTGAAAGTTTTCATTGAAAACATTCTGAATGACTTGGATAAAAGCTTATCATATGTACAGAAGGTAAGAAGTTGGGAGGGATAGCCAACACATTGGATGACCATTGGGATTCAAAATTACATCTATAGACTTGTGAGAACATTGAAATGGAACTAGTAAAATTAAAGTTAATACGGTTATATTTGGGTATAAAAGAAATCAGTTATCCAAGTGCAAGATGAAATAGGTATTGTTAGACAGTGGTTATTCAGAGGAGGATCTAGAGGTCTAAGTGTATTGGCAAACTCAATATGAATCATTGATTAGCTGGATCAGTCAAAATAAATGAATAAACAAAAAACCCTAATGAAATCTTCGGTCGAATTAAGATAAGAATAGTTTCCTAAATTGGAGGCTGATAATCCCATTTTAGCTATTGTCACATCTTATATAGGGTACTTGATTCATTTCTGGCACCATGGTTGATGAAGGACAGTGATAAGTTAGAATATTGATAAGAATACAACCAACAAGAGTGAAGGACCTTCAACCTGATGATATGAGGAACTGTTGAAGTTATCTGATAGATTTAGCACATAGAGACTTAAGGAGGCTGTATCAACTGTTCTCAAGTATCTGAAGAGCTATCATGGAGGAGAAAGGTTGGATTTGCTCCCTTTGATCTCAAAGAACTAAACTTGGAAAAATGAGTGACAAGGGAGTAAACAGACTTGGTATCAGGAAAATATGCCTGATAATTAGAGCTGTCCAAAAGTTAAAAAATAAATAAATAAAAAGGGGGAAAGGGTTCCTTCAAGGGACTGAGGGAGGGGAAGTTTTTGAGCAGAGGCCATTCACCTGTCTGGTATTTTATAGTTGGGGATTCTGTTAATAAGTTGGATTAGATGACTTTTATGATCCCTATCAATTCTTAAATTCTATCCTTCTGTGATTCTGTAAGTAAAGTCTTAAAGCAAGGAGAAGCATATTTTGGTGCAGGAATGCTGTGTTTCATGATGGCTAGAAGAGAAGAGTCATATTTCCTTAATTTGAAAAGGGTATATAATTAGGCATGAGAAAATGCCTAAGAACATTCTTACAAAATAGTGTACTCATAATTATTACTGATAATTTCCACCACTACTACTACAAATCCTTAATTTACGTGTAAGAATGAAAAATATGTAATACATAATATATAGGAGACATTATAGATAATGTAAGAATAGGAAAAAAGTGATGATACCTGAAACTCACTATAAGAATTTAATTTTCTTCCAAAAAAACTAGATGGGGAGGTTAGGTGGCACAATGGATAAAGCACCAGCCCTGGATTCAGGAGTACCTGAGTTCAAATCTGGCCTCAGACACTTATTAATTGCCTAGCTGTGTGGCCTTGGGCAAGCCACTTAACCCCACTGCCTTGCAAAAAACAAAATAAAAGAAACAAAAAAAAAACCAAACTAAAACCTCTAGAACTTTCTAAATGTAGCACTCTTTCTAGGGTTCACCCCGACACAAGTTGGGATTCTCAGAAGGCAAATGGCTACGATTCTCAGAAGGCAAATGGCTACGATTCTCAGAATTCTAGGGGCAAACCTAAGGTGCTGTGTATGATAGTGTCAGGATCTTTAGGCCAAGACTTACCTTCTCTTCTTCCTATTAGGAGATACCCTGTTTTCTAGATCTAAGACTCAGCAAGCAAGCTCTGCCCTGAGCTTATCCTAACAACAATTCTTTGTACTCACTCCCTGAATGAACTCAGTTACAACAAAATCCCAGAATTGTTTCACACCAGCACCAGGTGATCTCTGAACTTGGACAGGCACCTGTAGAGCCCACATTCTCCTCATGAAGTCCTGCTACGAATCAAACTTGTCTTATTGTTGCTGTTACCCCTCCATTGCCAGGACTACAGCTCACTCCATAGCCATTGGTATAATAAATATTGAGATTTGTCCACACTGAAGCCGGTCTCCTATTAAAGGGGGCTAGTATCTAGTTTCCCTTCTCCAAGGAAACAAAGAAAGCTTTTCTGTTTATAATCACTGTTAGTCCTTGGTTTAATTTTGTTTTGCTTTATTTTTAGAATTAACTGTGATTTTGATAACCTGTGTGAACTAGTTTTTGTTAGGGATTTTTTGTGGGGGGTTTTTTTGGAGTTAATAGTTACAGAACTGTTGTGACTTTTTGGTCATTTGATTAGAGTTAACAGTAGCTTACCCACTCCCTATAAGTGAGCTCTCCATCAATAATCAGCATCAATTAGTTTTTTTAGAAAATATATTTACTAAAAAAGGATAATAAAAATAATTAATACAAAATCTCTCCCCCAATCCCCCAACAAAAACATCCCAGAGTGCATTCTTCCTTATAATAAACACTGATTTCATAGGATGAAGGAGGGGAAAGTGAGTATAAATTTTTGATATAATGGTAGGAGAATGCATAAGAATGAATGGAGCATCTGGGTACCTCCTAACTTTGAGTCATAATTACAAAGTTCCCTATATTTTTCTGCTAGGCTTCAAGAGTCTATGCATTATGAGAGTCAATATATGACATCTCTATCCATTATGGGAGGAGGGGGGGTCAAACTTCCTGAAATTATTTGTTTTAGCATGTCTCTCTTCTGCCATCACAGCCTGTCCCATCCCTATTGGTTACTACTGCTATGGTGGACATTGCTATTTTCTCCATCAAAATCATTCTAAACTTCTAAAGCTCAAAAAAGATTACTGCCTGTATAATTCCATCCTGGAATACTCACTCACCTTTCACTAGGAAAGAATACAACAAAGAAAAAGATACAGCCATGTACTCAAAGATGCCAGACCACATCCAGTCTTTCTTCTATTGGAGTAAGATCAGAGTAGCCCTGCATCATTCAGTGATACAAAGGAAAAGAGTGATGAGAGCCTCAGGTCACTTTTTCAAAATTTGACTTAGTTAACAGGAACCAGGAAGGAAATGTTGCCTTTGCTCTGTATGAGTATGCTCCATGACTGTTTCATGAGAAAGAAATAATCATGATCATTATGATGAGAAGTGGGATTCTTACTACTTCGAGAAAAAGGGCTGACAAAGATAGGAAATAAAAAATGATTGAAGGATTGAACAATACCATGCCAATATTGGTAAACTGAATTACTCAAAGTAAGTAGTATAGCATTTCATTATCTCAGTCAGGTTGACACACTGGAGTATAGTAAATTCTAATTAAATAAAATTATCTAAAACATTCAACATATTGACAAATTGCTTTAGAAAACATTTCAGCCATACCTATAGCATAAATGAGAACAGCAATAAAATAATTAATTTGGAAAGAAGGCAGTAGGTTAAATGAATTGTAAAGAGTAATCTTTATTTATATACCTAAACTATGAAGATTATATCTCTTTGGGGTTTTGTTTTGTTTTTTTGCAAATCAGTGGGGTTAAGTGACTTGCCCAAAGTCCCACAGCTAGGTAAAGTTGTTTGAGGTAAGATTTGAACTCAGGGCCTCCTACCTGTAGAGCTGGTGCTCACTGTTCCATCTAGCTGCCCTAAGATTATATCTTTTTAATAACAATATTCTGAAAAACCAAATTTTGACCTATATAGTAATTTGAATAAAGTCAATATTTTTTCCTTGTTATCTCTATAATTTTTTAAAAATTCCTTATTTTTAATTAATTCTGTACTATGACTAATCAAACCAGAGTTAAACTTGTACTGGACAAATATCAAATTTCTTTTCACATAAGGATTTGAGAAAAAGAAGCAATAATCTATCCTGTCCAGATTTGCACATTTAAGTATAATTAGTAATCACCTTTGAAGAACTGCCCAAATCTTAGATAAGGTAAAGAGCTATTACTTTGTTCGGTTAATCTCAACTATCCTGATCAAAAGATACTTTCATATTAAAAAAAATAGCCTTTCAAGATCATATTTATAGGTCCTTGAAGGGGAGAATTGTGGAAAGATGGCAGAAACTAAACAACTTTCTAAAATTCCCCTATAAATTATTTAAAATGATAACTCAAAGTGATCAGAAATAAATTTAGAGCAACCTAAGACAATTTGGGGAGGACTTTAGAAAGATCTGACATCTTGGGGGTCAGACTTGATTGAAATGCAGATACTTCTGGGTCCATACCACCTAGCCAACAAAAAGCAAGCCCCAGAGGCAGTGGTGACTGAGTCAGCTTTAGCTTAAGCAACTTTTGTCCCACAGTGTGACAGTTGGATGACTGAAAGGGGGAAGATTGGGGCCACTGAGGGTTGGGGGCCCTCCCCACTAGTGCTGGATGCAGGGCTCAGGCTTCCCAACCACATGGGGTCTCAGACTGTGACTGCAGGTGAAAAAGAGAGAGCACAGACTGGTGAGTGTGGTGGCAGATGGGTGTTGGGGTCACTCCAAGGGAACTGAGTCCCTATTTTGGTACTAGGGCAGAGGGGTGAGCTGAGGCTTGCAGCCAGCCACCTGAGGATTCATAGGAAACAAGAGTGTTTCCAGTGGCAGCTGTGTTGGGGGTCCTGGACAAGACACAGGGGTAGAAAGGTCAACTGTAGACCAAGCCTTGATTATAGAACATTGGAAGAAATAAGAGGTCAAAAGCTTAGAAAACACAATAGCATGCCTTAAAAACTAGAATTGAGCCAGGGAAAGCTAATGACTTGATAAGACAAAAAGAAATAATAAAAAAATAAAAAGGATAAGAAAATAGAAGAGAATGTGAAACCATCTCATCTCAACATTTGGCTCCCTTAATGTGGAGCAGGTACAAGACCTGAAGCCAAGATAGTCCTTCAGGAGAAGAAAATCCCCAGCAAAGCTGTGAACCCTGGGATCAGATAGAGGGGGAAGGCTTTGAGATAGCCTTCTGCAGCCGCAGCTTTTTTCCTCTTTTCCAAGTGAGCATAGTGGGTATAATGAGGAAAGAAATCTCCAAAGAACTAAAAAAGCCAGGACAGGATGTAAATATCTTAAAGAAACTGGCTTAAAAGAAGGGCTTAGAAATGATCAAAAAACAAATAAGTCTTTACAGACTGTTTATGATGTTTTCCATGGTTCCCAAGGAAAGGAGAATTGAGCTTAGAAAGTACTCTGAGTGAAACAGATAAATGTATATTAATAAGATAAAATACTGTTGAATTTTTCTCTCCCCCACTTCTTCACTGTAATTCTGCCAGAATGCCCCGCCCCCCTACAGCTTCTCTGTTTTTGCACTGTGGCTCTTATCTTTTGACCTTGGAGTTACTAGCCAGAGAGACACAGAGAGAATTACTCCGTGAAGATTTGGATAAACAAGTGTTAAAAAGAAAATTTATTTGGAGTTAAAAGAATCAGGAGAGACAGTGTCTATTACCAAATATATGATATAAAGAAATCATAAAAAGAAATGCTATTTTTTAAAATTTTTAGGGAAGTATATTCCAAAAAGACAAGAGAGTCAGGTTAATTCTAAAGTATATAATTTGGGTACTAAGTAATGCCAAAAAGAAATAAGGGGGAAGTAAATAGTTAATCTTTTACCAGAATGATATCATCACATTATAGCTTCAGGAGTTTATCAATATAGATTCTGATAATGTCAGCTATTTCAGAAAGTTATGGATCAAATGAGGATTTAAGAACAGAAGATTGTACCCCCACCCTCCCAGAAAAGACTTAAGACTTGTCTCCTTAGAAAGAAGTTATTTGGTTTACTCTAAATTAAAAAGGGGTACAGGGGATATTCCAATTAGGCTGAGATTTAGGAAAAAACAATTGACCTGGAAAACATCAGGGAAAGATAAAATAAGAATTGTCAGACTACCTGAAATTATGATGAAAAGAGAATTCAGACACTATCCTTCAAGGAAATATTAAAGAAAATTGTTCTGAAGTTCTGGAATTACTGGGTAAAATAGAAATGGAAAAAATATTCACCAGTCACTAACTGAAAGAAGATCCCAAAATGAAAACTTACAGGAATATTATAGCTAGATTTCAAAACTACCTCATCAGGGCGGCTAGGTGGTGTAGTGGATAAAGCACCGGCCTTGGAGTCAGGAGTACCTGGGTTCAAATCGGTCTCAGACACTTAATAATTACCTAGCTGTGTGGCCTTGGGCAAGCCACTTAACCCCATTTGCCTTGCAAAAACCTAAAAAAAAAAGCCCAAAAAACTACCTCATCAAGGAGAAAATAATATTAATAACTAGAAAGAAAAATTTAAATAGCAAATTTAAATACCACTATCCCCAAGATGTCAGTTCTTTCTAAAGTCTTCCCAAAATTGTTTTAGTTGCTCTAAGTTTATTTCTGATCACTTGGGAGAATTATTTAAATAATTTTTAGGGGAATTTGAGAGAGTTGTTTAGTTTCCTGCCTTATTCTGCCATCTTTCCACAGTTCCCCCTTTAAGGACCTATATTATGATCTTGAAAGGCTATTTTTTATTTTATGTAAAAAAGTATCTTTTCATCAGGAGAGTTGAGATTAACTGAACAAACAGAGTAACACAAATTTAGAAGCTTCTACATTAAAAGATCAAAGAGGGAGCAGCTAGGTGGTTTAGTGGATAGAGCACTAGCCTTGGAGTCAAAAGGACCTGAGTTCAAATATGACCTCAGACACTTATAATCACCTAGCTGACCTTGGGCAAGTAACTAAATCCCATTGCCTTGCAAAACAAACAAACAAAAAAAAGGCCAAAGTGTGTGGAATATATTATTCTATAGAGCAAAGAAACTCATGCAATCAAGAATGAGCCTCCCCACAAAGCTGAATGTTTAATATCTTGCAAGGAAAATATATATATATATACATATATATATATATATATATATATTTAATGAACTAAAGGACTTTTAGCTATTCTGGAGTAAAGGACTAGAACTGAACAGAAAATTTGACTCACAAGAGCCTGGAGAAATATGAAAGACTCATTATAAAGGATTCAATGAGGTTAAACTGTTTACTACTTATATCAGGAAATGATATGTGTAACTCTTAAGAAGATTATCATTCCTTTTGCCCAAAAGGCAACAAAACTGTGCATACCCTTTGATACAACAATACCACTACTGGGTCTATACCCTGAAGAGATTGTGAAAAAGGGTAAAAATATCACCTGTACAAAAATATTCATAGCAGCCCTGTTTGTGGTGGCAAAGAATTAGAAATTGAGTGAATGTCCATTAATTGGGGAATAGCTTAATAAACTGTGGTATATGTATGTGATGGAACACTATTGTTCAATTAGAAACCAGAAGGAATGGGAATTCAAGGAAACCTGGAAGGATTTACATGAACTGTTGCTGCGTGAGATGAACAGACCCAGAAGAGCACTGTACACCCTAACAACAACATCAACCTTAATGGACTTGCTCATACCAACAGGGCAACAATTAGGCACAGTTTGGGATATCTGCCACGGAGAATGCCATTTATATCCTGAGAAAGAATTGTGGAGTTTGAACAAAAATCAAAGATTATTACTTTTAATTTTAAAAAAAAGTTATCTTATTATGTAATTCTACTATATCTCATACTTGATGTTTCTTCCTTAAGAATATAATTTCTCTCTCATCATATTCAATTTAGATCATTGCAGACCATGAAAACAATGTAAAGACTAACAAACTGCCTTCTGTGGGGGGTGGGGGGAAGGGAAGCAAGAATGGAGGAAAGATTGTAAAACTCAAAACAAAATCTTTCAAAAACAAGAATGTTATCATTCCTAAGGTAAACAAGATTATACCTAGATAGAAGATTTATGGTTGACTTGATTATGATGGGATGATCCTAAATAAAACAAAATTGGATGGCAAGAGGTAAAATGGAGCAAATTATTTCATAGAAAAAGGGTACAAATGGAAAAAAAAACTGTTACTATGGGGGGGGGGGAGGATAGGGTAGGACAAGTAGTTTGGGAACCTTATTCTCATAACTGTAAAAGAGAAAATATCATATATATTTAGTAGGGCACAAAAGTATTCTGAACCAAGAAGGGATATGGTGAGGAAGTGACTTTTAGAAAGATGTGTAGATTAGGGAGACAGTACTCAGAAATAAATTAGATTTTTGAGGAGGGGTAAAGTAAAAAAAGAGGATAGTGTGGAAAAATAGGATGGAGAGAAATACATAACTAGTAATTATAAGTTGGAATGGGAGGAAATTGGATGAACTTACCCATAAAACATAAATGGAAAGTAGAATGGATCAAAAACTAGAACCCAGAAATATGTTGTTCATAGGAAACACAATTCAAAAAATGAGAGACATACACAGATTAAAAATAAGGAACTTGTGGAGAATTTATTATACTTCAACTGATGTGAAAAAAAAGCAAGGGGTCGTGATTATCTCAAAGTCAAGGCTAAAATACATTTAATTAAAAAAAGACAAACAAGGAATCTATATTATGTTAAAAAGTATCATAGATATGTATTTGATATCAATACTAAACATACAACAAATACATTCAAATTTTTAAGAAAAAGATAAATGGGGGGGGCAGATAGGTGGTGTAGTAGATAGAGCACCGGCTCTGGAGTCAGAAATACCTGAGTTCAAATGTGTCCTCAGACAATAACTACCTAGCTGTGTGGCCTTGGGCAAGCCACTTAACCCCATTGCCTTACAAAAACTTAAAAAGAAAAAGGAAAAGGAAAAGATAAATGAATTAAAGGTGGAAATAATTTGAAAAACTATAACAGCTATAACAGGAAATTTCAACCTTTCCCTCTCAGAACTAGATAAATCTAATCAAAAAAATTAAGGGTTTAATAGAATCTTAGATAATCTTAAACATCTGGAGACGATTAAGTGGAAATAGAAAGTAATATATATCTTTTTCTCATGGTATATGACACTTTTACAAAGATTGACCCTATATTCAGTTATAAAAATTTTATAGTCAAATACAGAAAGGCACAAATATTAAATGCATCCTTTTTGGATCATAATGGAATAAAAATTACATTTAATAAAGGGCCATGGAAACACAGGTTAAAATTAATTGAAGACTAAATAAACTAACCTGGAAAAAATCAGTGGGTTAAAGAACAAGTCATAGAAACAATAAATAATTTTATTAAAGAGAATGATAAGACAACATAACAAAGTTTGTGGGTTACAGTAAAAGCAGTAATCAGAGGACAGTTTATGTCTAAATGCTTATATCAATAAAATAAATATCAGAGCAATGAATTTGATAAGCAATTTAAAAATTAGAAAAAAACAAATTAAAAATCCTCAATTAAATACTAAATTGGAAATCCTGAAAATTAGAAGTGATATTAATAAAATTGGATGTAAGAAAACCATTGAATTAATAAATAAAACTAGGAATTGGATTTATGAAAAAATATATAATAGATAAAACATTGGTTAAAGATTTTTAAAGAGAGAGAGGAAAACCAAATCACTAGCATCAAAAATTTTAAAAATGAATGAAGATGGAATAGAAGTAATTATTAGGAATTATTTTGCCTCATTACATGGCAATAAATTTAACAATTTAAATGAAATGGAAGAATGCTTACAAAAACAAACTGCCCAGATTAAAAGAAGAGGAAATAGAACATCTAAATAAACTTATTTTAGAAAAAGACATTGAATAGGCCATAAATGAATTTTTTTAAAACTCTAATAACTAGTATGAAAATATGTTTTACATAATTGCACATATATAATCTACACTAAATTGCTTTCAATCTTAGGGAGGAGGGAGAAAAGGAGGGAGGGAGGGAGAGAGAGAGGAAATTCGGGATTTTATTTTAAAATTTTTATTTTAAAAATAAATGTTAAAAATTATCTTTACATTGGAAAGAAAAAATACTATTTAAAAGGAAAAATTGTTTCAGAATTGATGGTAATACATAGTGCAATCATGTAAAGCATTTTCATGTTAATCATGTTGCAAAAGAAGAAACAATACAAAAGAAAAAAAAACCCTGCCAAAAATAGTGAAAATTGATCTACTTCAAAAATCCATCAGTTCTTTCTCTGGATTTGGATAGCAATTTCCATCATGAGTTTTTTTAAATTATCTTGGATCATTTGACAGTGTTATGAAGGAAATGGCAAACCATTCCAGTATCTTTGCCAAGAAAATCCCAAATGGGTTTATGAAGAGTTGAACATGACTGAACTTTTAATATCTGCCAAGACAAGCCAAGGAACTATATGAACATAAATATAAAACATTTTATATAAACAAAGAGATTTAAATAATTGAAGAAATATTCATTGTTCATGGGTAGGTAGGATTAATATAATAAAAATATTTTTATAAAAATAATTTTATCTAAACTAATTTACATATTTGATGCCATTCCAATTAAATTACCAAACAATTACTTTACTGAACTAAAAAAAAATAACAAAATTCATCTGGAAGAACAAAAATCAAGAATATCAAAGGAATTAATGGAAAAGAATGTGAAAGAAGAAGATCTAGCAGTACTAGATTCAAACTTTATGAATTTTAAGGTGGTAATTATCAGAATTATTTGGTACTGATCAAGAAACAGAATGACAGATCAGGGGAATAGAGTTGATATATTATAGTATTGTTAAATATAAGGATTTAAGATTTTGAGATAAGAATTTTTGGAGAATTATTATTGGAAGTTATAAGTAAATTAGAAAACACGTGGAACTTATTACTATCAGATTTGTGGATAAGAGAAGAATTTATGAATAAATTAGATAGAGAACATTTGGAGACATAAAATGTATAATTTTGATTATATTAAATTAGAAAGATTTTGTACAAATAAAGCAAAGTCAAGATTAGAAGGAAAATTGGGGAAATTATAGACAGGTTCTCAAAAAAAAGGTCTCATATTTCAGATATATGGAGAACTGTGTCAAATTTATGAGTCATTCTTCAAGTGATACATGGTCAAAGCATATAAAAAAGCAATTTCCAGAAGAATAAATAAAACTATATATTAGTTATATGAAAAAAATATTCTAAATAATTATTGATTAGAGAAATGCAAATTAAAACAACCTGGAGATGCCATCTCACACATATCAGATTAGCTAAGCTATAGAAAGAGAAAATGAAAAATATTGGAGGGGATGCGGAAAAATTGAGACATTAATACACTGCTGATAGAACTATGAACTGTTCCAAATGTTTTGGAGAGCAATCTGGAATTATGCCCAAATATTATAAGACTATGGATACTTTTTTGACCAAGCAATACCATTATAGGTCTATTTCCCAACATTTTCAGAAGAAAAGGGGGGAAAATCCTCTATGTTCTAAAACATTTATAGCAGATCTCTTTGTGGTGGCAAAAGAGAGGAAATTGAGGGGTTGCTCAACAATTGAGGGATAGTAGAACAAGTTGTAATATATATGATTGTGTAATGAAATATTACTATGTTTAAGAAATGATGAGCAGGGAATGAGATGAGCAGAACCAGCAAAACACTGTGCATCCTAACAGCAACATGGGGGCAATGATCAACCTTGATGGACTTGCTCATTCCATCAGTGCAACAATCAGGGACAATTTGGGGCTGTCTGCAATGGAGAATACCACCTATATCCAGAAAAGGAACTGTGGAGTTTGAACAAAAACCAAGGACCATTAACTTTAATTTAGGAAAAAAAACCTGGTATCTTATTGTCTGATCAGGGGGAAAATTGTAAAACTCAAAAATAAATAAAAACTTTAAGAGGGAAAAAATGATGAACAGGTTGACTTTTGGAAAACAAAACAGAATAGATGAAATAATGAAGACTGAAATGTATGACTGCATGAACCACTAGCAATATCATTCAAAGAGTAAATGTGGATAACTATGCTATTCTGAATTATTCAATAAAAAAAGATGCTTTCTACCTCCAGAGAAATGACTGACATAAGGAATTATGAATTTTATAGCTTTATTTATATATTTGTGTCTCTAGCACAGGACAGGAGGGAGGGAGAAAAATAGCTTGTAACTCATATGCAATAAAAATAAATAAAATAAAATTTATTTTAAAAGACCATATTATAAGATTTGTATGCTGTTATAGAAATGCTTATTTTATTCCATAAATTAAAATTTTGCAAAAGAGTTCCAGAAAGGAAAAAAAAAGATCATTTTATAGCAGAATGGTTTTGGAAATATGTATTAATGATTACTTATACATCAAGTTTTACAGGAATATAAGAAATATCTTATAAATGTTTATGATCTATGTATTGTTAATGATACACATATTGTGATAGATTTTTCTATTTTCAGGAATACATTGACATTTTTTCTTTCTATTGAAATTAGAAGTAATTGAAATCTAACTAAGATATGAAAGAGCAAAACATTATTTTTCCATCTTTGCCTTCAAGAATTATAAATAGCAATATATCTTCAACCCCATGAATATTTTTGAAGCACGTGGGGATAAAACAGCCCCTACCCCAAGAAGTTTACATTCTATTCAAAGAAGGGGAGGGATATATCATATATACAGATAAATAAATACAAACTAATTTCCGTGGGGGATTGAGGAGATTATTAATACTATTAGGAAAGAAATGTCAGGAAAGAATTTTTTGATGGAGATATCATTTAAACTGAGCCTTGAAGGAGAGCTATGAGAGGCAAAGGAGAAGAGAGAGAGAGAGAAGAGAGTCCCAGGAAAATGGACAGCTCATACAAGGGAAAAGAGAAGGAATTAACTAGAGAATATAGGTGTAGGGAACAGTAATTTAATTTCTTTGGCTCAGCAAATATAGAGTGTAGGAAGGGCAGTAATTTAAAATCATTTTGAAGACAGATTGGAGCTAGACTGCAAAGGAGTTTGCTCAACTTGAGGATTTGCATTTTATCATTTTAGGGAGTCACTGAAACTTGAGCAGGAGAAAAATATTTCTCTCTCATGCAAGGAAAGGATATGATCAGATGTATATCTTAGAAAAATCAACGTGTGTGTGTGTGTGTGTGTGTGTGTGTGTGTGTGTGTGTGTGTGTGTGTGTGTGTATAATGAATCGGAGGGAAAGAAGGGAAACAGGAAAACCAATTAGAGTCTATTGCAATGAGTCAAATGAGAGAAGTGATGAAGGCCTGAATTCATGTGGTCAGTATTGTTGTTTTGTTTCAAGAATGAGAGAAGAGGAAAGATACCATATATTTTGAGAAGATATAGCAACTCACCTATAATGGTATAGGAAACAGCATAGTAGAAAATAACTTTAAATTTAGGAATACAGGTTACTCTGGAATGGGTTGGTTTAGGGAGAAAGATAATGAATTCTTTAAAAAGCTCCCACTAGCTATTCCTCAAAATGCTGGTGACTTTGGAAATAGTGATCCAACCTAACAACTTGCATTATGGTTTAGACTTATGGTACTACAGAGGTATTTATTTTTCAAAAAACAAATGATGCAATTATGTTAAGGAACTAGGTCATATATTTACAGTAGTTCTCACAGAATAACAAGATCCATAAAGTAAATGACTAATAATGGTATAGTATTACTGATTAGCCATGTACCACCTGACATCTGGAAGAAGGTAACAAAACAAAGATAATAAAGTAATTATATAATTATGGTAATAAAAATATTAGGTCTTACAATGCACACACAAATAATCACCTTAAATTGAGATTTTTAGGTCAATGTCATGCTTTTGAAATATGGCAGATATCACATTATGATTAGGTGATTATTGGGAGCCAGGGTCTCTAAGCTGTTTGACACAGTTGCAGCAAGCAGACTCAAGGCAGTCACACTGCCTGATGGAACAACATTTCCTTCTTCAATATATATAGGGATTTCATGCATACCAATATTTATAGGTTTATTATTGATTGCAATATTTACTTACCCTAATAGTGGAATGACTATAAAGGAAGGATTTCAGAAAAATTCCTTGAATAAAACAGTGTAAACTCTGTCCAAATTTAACAGGACTGCCTCTCCCTGAGGCATACAAAAGGCTTCAACATTATGAAATCTCTGGAAAACCCAACACTGGGAATTCCAAGGAGATGTCAGACTGTATACAGGGAAAACAGATACAAGATGGGTCAGATAGAATTCCAGGGAAATTAATAGTTTTGCCCCCCCTTATCATACACAGGAATATATGAAAAAGATGGTGAGAAAACAGTACAGGTGACCGATATGTGAACTCTAGCAGCCTCAGTTTCATGGGAAAGAATAAAAAAGTCGCAGAAACCATGGTTTCTACCAACAAGGCCTGTAAGAAAAATTGGTTATTGTAAGAGTTAATGGATGGGTGGACAAGCATAAAGATGCTCACTATAGATTGTTAAGGAAGTGTATCAAAAAACATTACTTACACAGAAAATACAAAAAATTTTCCATTAAAAGAAATGCTTAATTAATAACTTTAAATGAATTAACAATTATACAATGTGGTAATAAATAAGGTAACAGGTTGAGGTCATCATGGTCTGAGTTGGGATAAGAAATCAATTAACTATGTGATTATTAATTAAACTTGTAATCGCATGATTAAAACTTGTAACCACATGAATTATATGATTGATGATAAAAATTGTACACTTTTGTAAGCAAGGAAATGATCTTAGCTTGCTTACTTGAAACATACATGATTCTGAGACTATAAAAATAAATCCAAGCAGCTGACAGTCAGTCAACCTGCCCCTGCCTTTACCCCCTCATTGACTCAACTCATTTCGGTGACTCTATCCCTCCTGTCAGGTTCCAAGGACCCCGCGGAGGGTGGACCCCCCCGCAGGTGATGAGACTAAAAACCCCACACAAAAAAATCTATGGAACTCTAAGATGATGATGTGACCTGGTTAGTCAAGTGGGCTCTAAACTGCTGAAATGCAAATTTCCAAATCAAATTCTTTGAGACAAATAAAGTGGAAATCCTTCAACATGCCTTCATTGTACTCTGGATCCAGCATTCCCTTACACTTTGTAGGGAACAGTGGGAAGAACAATTTAAGAAACATTCACAGCCCTCAAAGAACAGATTGTAGTTGAAGAGAAAAGTTAGACAACACAAAACCATTAAAATGATATAAGAAATCATAATATTTAATGCTGAAATATAATTGATAGTGTGCTACAGAAATAATTTGATAAATGTGTATACAAATTCACATACAAATGCATTTCCAAATACACTACATTGTGGTATCAAAATGTTACTGGGATTGCCTTATCGTGGTATGAAAGTGACAGTGGGAGTCTTGAAAGATATAACTCTAATAGATCCCACTAAGCTAGAAAAATTTTGAGTATTAAAACCATTGTCATTTGTCCCATTATCCCATTTGTCCCATTAAAGCCATTGATGAACTTCAAATGGTCTTTACTATTGCATGGTCTGATTGATCACTGATTGATACTATGTACACTATTATAAATATCTTCTCTTCTAAAGCCCCAGATGCCCTTCCTTCCCTTTATTATCAGTAGATAACCTTATCTCCTATTTATATCCATTCTCCACTCCTTTAAATCTTTCTGTGTCCTCATCTCTTGTCTTTTCCTTTAGAATGCCAAACTTACACTTGCCAAAAAGACCTTTATGGAGAACTCACACAGGGCAAGTGCTTACATGAGGGTCAGAAAAAATGATATGAAGAAACTCTCAGAGTCTCTCTTAAGAGCTTTGGAATTGATTGTGCAACATGGGAGACACTGGCACAGCATGGCATGCCCTTATCAGAGAGGGTTCTGTATTCTAAAAGCAAAGCAGAATTGAAAGAACTCAAAAGAAATGTGAGTTGCATAAATTTAGACAATCCAACCCAAATGTTCACATGGACTATTGTAACCAGCCATTAACATAGTGATGTCATTTTGGTCCTCTGAGAACAAAGGACAGCAACCAAGGCTATCAGTTGCAGGGAAAGAAACAGGCCCCTTTTCCAAAATTAAACTTGTGACCTTAATCCATACCTTTTTTCTTTTCTCCTAGACTCTTTTCCATTAATTCCTGTTCCCAACTTGATTACTTCCAGGGAACCTTCTCTTCTATTTAGAATACCAGATTTCCCACACATCTATGGGCCTTATCCTTCTTAATTTCTCTCTGCATCATTTGACCTCATCCTTTTTTTAAATACCCTTTCCTTCTGTAAAACTGTATTTGTACTCCTGTATTTTAAAGTAAAGTAAACATCTTCATAGATAATATAGGACATATATTAAAATACAAGATGGTAAGGAGTACCTGATTCAAAAAAAAATCTTGAGAATATAACAAAAAAATGAAGGTGGGATGCTCATCTCTTTAAAATGAGAATCTTTTGATTTACTATATAGAAAGATCTAACTACCAGCTTACTATTATGAAGCTATTCTATGGAAGATCTGTGGCAAGCCATAATAATCAAAGAGATTGAGAAAGTATAAGAAAGGTTGTAATCTGAAAGAAGTGGCCCATTAAGTCATAAATCTGTCAGAAAATCAAACTAAGCATGTTTTCATCATCATAATAATTTTCATTAGTCCTTTATCACTTTCATCTGGATTGTTACCCTGGATTACTACTTGGTCTTATTTCAAAGTCTCTCCCACTGGAATCCATCCTCTCTACTTTTGTCAAAATGATTGTATTTTGTGATGATCTGATCTAATGTCACTCCCCTATTCAATAAACTCTAGTGGTACTCTGTTGCCCTTGAGATCAAATATTAGTTCTTTGGTTTAGCTTTTAAAGATTTTTATAGCCTTCCCCCAAGGACTTTTTATAGCCTATATCCCTGTGGGTTCCATAGCAACTTAGAAAATGGGATAATATTATTTATGTTCTTTTGCATTTTTAATTTTTTTGTTAAATATTTCTAAATTACATTTTAATCTGGTTTCACCCACTTGGGAGTGATTAGAAAAGGCATTTGTTTTATGCCATTCCTCTTCTTGTGTTCCACCCAAAGGACATGTCACCTCTTGTCTTCAAGTCTTTTCACTGACCATCACCCATTTCTGGAATACATTCCCTCCTCAGTTCTGTCACATTTAATCTCTGCTTCCTTCTCTGGAGTCTTCTCTCTCTCTCTCTCTCTCTCTCTCTCTCTCTCTCTCTCTCCATATAGATGTATATATAAAAACATAACTATATCAAGCTTTATATTTATATTATACAATATATCTTGTAAACTCCAATAAAATATAACATTCTCAAGAACAAGAATTATTTTTCCTTTATATTCCTAGTACCTGACATAACACCCAGTAACAGAGTAGATGTGTAATAAATATTTATTGACTGATTGTCATCAGAAGCATAAATATTCCTGTCCTTGATGTTTCAAAGATGATAAAGCTTTTGAAAAAATGAAATTAAGTGCTGTATTTTGTTCAATAAAAGTTGATTTAAAATTACTTTTGGTTTACATGAATGGCACTTCAAGTTCTATGATTCAATAGGAGAGATTTTTTTTTAACCTTCAAACCTATGAATATGGCCTTGTTGACTTATTGGAAAAGTGTTTAAAAATTAAAAATCCTTGGAGTCACAATTTACAATGATTCTTCCTAAAATAGTTTTTTTAACCCCCCCAAAAGAGGTAAAGGAACGTTAATGGGTTGATGTTTTAAAATTAGAAATATTAATATATACACATGCATAAATATGCACACACATTTATGTATGTATATATGTATGCACATAAATTTGTGTCTATTCTTCATAAGACTTCACATCCTTAAATGCACATCAGTAATCTATAATATAGATATATAAAGGGATGAATAAATATATATAAATAATATTTATATATATAAATAAATAAATATATAAATAAATATACATAAATATATATGTATAAATATATAAAGGGATTAATAATGCATCTCTACCATAAGATTGCTATGTGCTCTTGGATAAGTCATGATTTACCTTGTCTTTGGTTTCCTTATTTCTAAAATGAAGAAGGTGAGTGAGAATAAGCTAGCTTTTAAGAAAATCCTATAGACACTTTTTCTGACTAGGGTAATGGAATCTGACAACCTTTTAGAGCAAGAAAATAATAGCTTTAGTGCTAGATTTCAGAGACCAACTAGTCTGAACCTTTCAATTTGCAGTTGAGGAAATTGAGGTCCAGAGAAGTTGTGATTTACTGGAGATAGCATGGATAATATTAGAATTTGGATCTGGGCTTAGGATTTATTCCCAGAGCTTTTGTATTTTTCCATTATACAATACTTCTGTGTAGACCTTGTTCTACAATCTTGATTTTGCTTTATTCTTGAGAACTAAAATGACTTAAAAGTATGAGGAATAGGTTAAGGATTGACTATGGCTGATCCTTCTTGTGAGAGAAGATAGTTATGTTACTTTGTTTAAATGCCTTTAATATGCTGTTTATGGTTCTACTTTTTATCCTCACTCAATGCTGACCTTTCATTTATGTGATTAGTATCAGTATTCATGAATCAAAGATCATTAACTCTTCACTAATATAATACTCACTTGATAGCATTTATAGCAATAAGATCTTTTTACATTAAGAACAAATATTTCTTTTGGACTGCTGAATTTCTTTTTAAGGTCTTTGCAAGGCAATGGGGTTAGGTGGCTTGCCCAAGGCCACACAACTAGGTAATTATTAAGTGTCTGAGGCTGTATTTGAATACAGGAACTCCTGATTCCAGGGCTGGTGCTCTAGCCACTGTGCCACTAACCCCCATCCCCCAACCCAGGACTGTTGAATTTCTTTTGGAATGTTGAAATCAAAATTCCTATGAATAAATAGAAATAATTAGGTAGAAATTTTGTTTATCAGTTCCAGGGCTTAATTAGCAATGGTATGGACATGGATGACTCAAACTGAAGACTAGGTAAACCTGCTTTGATGGAACAGAAAAACAGGCAAAGTCCCAGACCCATATCTAATCAGAGAACATCTAAAAACATGGGTGGAGTATCTGAGGATTGGCTTCAAGTAACAGATGGCTTTTCAGCTGCAGAGTCACATCTGGGAGATTTAGATGTGGATATCCTATCAGTTAGTTATATGAGTTCATGTCCTTACCTTACAAACCTGTTCCTCTGTCTCCCTTTCTGGGTCAGTAGAATCTAACTTAGCATTTATCCATATTTTTAAACTTAAGCATCTTTGATTTCTCCCTCTTTTTTGTCTTTCACATCCAATTAGTTGTAAAGCTCTATATACATACAATGAATAATCTGAAAGATTACTATCTTTCATTTGTCTCTTATAAGTCTCTTATAAGACTCAATAAGTCCCTGATTTCCAACTTGCTTCCCTAAAGAATTTGGGGAATTTCCCATTGGATGACATTGGGGCTTCTCTCTTAGTTGATGTCAGAAATCTCATTCTCTGAGTGAGAACTCATTCACTCTATATATTTTTCTGTTTATTATAATCTGCATAACTTCTGATTTTATTTGTCAATTATTTGTATAAATTGGTTTACTCATGATTCACCATTTGTGACAATCTTTTTTGTATTGTTGAGAAGAATCCAGTGAGTGGAACTTGAAAAGCTATCCTTTAAAATGCTTTCTGTTTGGAACCAAATGTTTCCCTAGACCAGCAATATTTAAGGGGACAGAAAGAGGTCAACTTTGTAGCTTTTTCCCTGTTATTGTCAGTGTTAAGAATCATAATTTCCCTTAGAGAGAATCAGCAAGATTATAGAGATATCTATCATGCCTCATTTCAAGACTTTTCTATATGTTTAAATACCCTATGGAGATATAATGCTTACATGGACACATTCCATAAAGATATCATTATATGATCTTTTCCCCCAAACCCAGCCTCCTTCTGCATTTCCCTGTTACTATTCCTATTAATGTTGTCATCATCCTTCTAGATCCCCAGATTCACACCTGTGTCATCTTAAACTTCACATATCCAACTCCAAATACTGTCCTTTCTACTTCAAACATCTTTGGTAAATATTCTCTTCTCTCAACTTCGTCACCTACAATTCTAGAATATGCCAACATCACTTCTAGCCTGGTCAGTCACAGTCCCTTCCTAATTGATCTTTATGACTTAAGTCTCTTCCTTCTTTAATCCATTCTGCCCTCAGCTGCCAAAGTGATTTTCCTAAAATGTAAGTGTGACTTTGTCGTTCTCCCACTCAAAAAAGTCCAGTGCTGTATTGACTAGAATTAACTATGAATTAATCTATATCTCACTTTTAAAATTATATTTTGTGCATTTTATTATGTGCTTATTATTAGTATAATAGTGCATTTCTATAACATATTCATGCACAAATATTTTTTACTGATCCAGATTTGTGATTAACAATATTTGGTGACTACTAGTCAGACTATTGCATTTCCTAACTAATGTCTGGCTTCTAGACCACTCTCACCCTGCTGACGTGTTGATTCCATGGACAGATCTGATCATGTTGCTCCTCTGCTCAAAAACATTTGATTGCTATATATAACTATGCTGACCTTCTGACAAGTCCATTCTACTTAGCCTGGCATTGGTGATGTTCTACTTGTTTACTCATTTAAATTTCCAACCTTATTTCATACTTCTTACCACTTACCTCACACTCAAAGTCATATAGCCATCATGACAGATCATCACCATATACATACCATTACTTAACTGCTTTTGCAATTTTGTTCATCCTATTTCTTTTGCTCAGGATGCCCCTCCCTGTTATTTTAGCTTGTTGACATCTTTCATATCCCTGTTTGAAGGTCTTTCCTAACTCTAAATTCTATGATCCAAAATGCCAATACTATTTCTTGATGTCCCCAACTGAGAATGTTTACCCCACCATCTCAGATCTCATAGCATTACACACACACACACACACACACACACAGACACCCCATATACTGTGCCCTATATTTATTTGTTCACGTTTTATTACATTTGGTAGATTTTGAATAGTTGATGCTCCAACCCACATATAATCTTCACTGTTTGGGGGTGACAATCATACCTTATTTATATTTGCACTTGTCGCCCCTCATATAATAGACACTTAAGTAGTTCCTTTTTTTACTTAATGGGGTCTAAAGACAGACAAACCTTATCTATCTAAGAAATCATGTGAGAAAGTCTGGTAGAAAGTACAGAAACACCAAGAAAAACAAGAACTAGGGTTCAGAGGAAGGAATGATGAGATGTTTTAGTATCCCAATCCAATAGAAAGTGTGGTATAGAGAGAAACTATCAAAGTAGAGGCTCAGACTCAGTGAACAAGATTCAGTGTACAGCAAGGTAGCTTGGCTATAAGGAACAAGGTAAAAAAAAAAGTAGTTACCAGCTCTAAGGGAACATATCATATAGGCTTAGGCTACTTGAGCCTCTTGAGTTATCCACATATCTATATTTTTCCTACCTATTAGATTAAATGTAATTGGCTATAGGTTCAGGCAGAACATGAAAGAATTTATATAAAAGACTGACTTTGACCCAGAAGAAATTTTAGGGACAAGAAAAAGGGTTTTTTAAGTCCTGCTGTGGTTAGCAGAAGATAAGGGAAAGGAAAAGTAAAGGCAGTTGGCAGCCACTTGATCTCCTAAGGGGATTAGCAGCAGCAACAGCCAAATCCATAAACTGCCATGAAAGGATGAGTTGTAAGGACAAGTATAGAAGCCTGAGAGGTTACCTGGGGATCATGCTCCCCAAGAGCAGGCTAGCTTTCCTGGAAGATAGCTCAAATGAATAGGGGGTGAACTTTTAAGAAGTACTTAGGGAAAGATGAAGTAATGAGGGATATGCAGATGAGGGGCAGTAGCTTAAAGACTTCATCCTTTTAGACTAGGGCAGGGATTCATTGTTTTGTTGATAGGGGCTTGTCCTTCCAGGGAGGGGCAAGGTACTTTACTAAAAGTTCATTGACCTCATCTCAATAACTTGAACAATGGAATGGAGGTAGAGGCATATATTGCCTCCAGAAATGTTAAATATAAGATTCATGATCAATGCAGAGGAAATAGATTAATTATAAAACATATTTCTCTACTGCATCAGTCTTATAAATCAGATTGAGTTTGAACCTGAAAGTGAGGTCAAGAGGCCCTAGCTTTGATGATTCAGCAGGAAGGGCAGAGAACTAATTAATCATTATATTTTTGGTAAATGGTCTTCAAAATGAATTCAAGAATTGTAAAATGTAGTAAAGTGGGTTGGTTGTACTGCTGACCATATATGTAATTGGTAGATGTACCTGCAATGGGAATTACACAGAATATGCATGGCAATCAAGCTGTAGGACCCATCTCAAGAAATGTGTACTCCAGAGCTCCCTTGAAAATGTAAGGAAGTTTGTGTGACTCAGTGAAATAGATCCTTGCATTTTGGAATAATAGGCAATTTCCTTATTATTCCCTTAACCCTATGTTGGAAGACTGGGTATGAATACATCACTTAAGAAAGGAGAAACAATTTTCTGGCTAGTTTGATTCTCCCAAATGGTACATAGTCTCCCTTCCTAGACTTAACTGTGATGAAGTAGAGTAGATGAGACTTTTTCTCCAACTCATGGAGAAATGATGAGAAATGATGATTTAGGAGTCTATGGCAACTAAAGCATGTATATGGACTTAGATAGATGTTAACTTGGAACTGGAACCTTTTACAATTTTTTCTGAGTTGAGTTTATCTCTGAGCATAGGTAACCAAAGGGTGATTCCAAGATGGGTGTGTCACAGACAAAGCTAGATTGGAGGCAATCTTTATGAAAATGTCTTTGTTTAAAGCTGACTGCTGGCAGGAGTTTCTGTTTCCTAAAGGAACTATTACTTACAGCTAAAGAAGCTTAAACTCTGGAAACAGAAAACATTGACTTTGAGGAAATGGTTGGGACAAAGTAGAACAGAAAAAATGTAAAATGTCAACTCTGCAGTTCCAGAAACTTCATTATATATTTTGGTATTTTAAGCATCATACTTCCAAAAGAGAATAAAATCAATTATGTTAATGATAATATTTCTTTAATTTTTTTCCTGTCCAATGAAACTTGTGAATCTTTTGTGGTTTTAGCATTTCTTTTGTGTGAAGGAAATAAATAGCTGCCTTGTAACTGATCTACAGTATACCAAGACATAATGTAAAATTTAAGTTTTAGGGAATTTTCCTCAAGGCTTTGGGCTAGGTTTGTAAAAAGCCAAAGAATAGCAGATAAGGAACCCAACCTTTCCTTTGAGGCCTGGCTCCCCCTCAACTGATATGATCAGTTACTGAAAGCATGAATTATTCCAAGCAGAAGATCTCTTTTGTGGAGAAGGAGGGGATATAATCCTCAACCCCTTGGGCTTAGCAATGAATCCATTTTTATCTTCCACCTTACTTTTCAATTTTATGTCATGATTCCATTTGGGGCTTTTCTTTTCACCCAAGTGGTTTGGCATTTACTTTTCCAGCCCATTTTATAGATGAGAAAATTGAGGCAAACAGGATTACAAGACTTGCCATAGCTAGCAAGTGACTATACCAGCCCTTAATAGGAAGCTCCATTCCTGGTCACCTGTTTATCATTCCGATATTTTAATCCATGGTCCAAAAATAATAAAACCATTTTCAAGAGCCATTTTTAAAACTGGGCCTCTCTATCTCTCCTAGGCTAGAAGTGTAGTAACTATCCATGAACCTAGACCTGTCATAATTGACTTGGGAACTTGGACCTCCATTTCCATCTTGGGCCAGTTTCCCTTTTCTTGATCAGTTTGATGGTAGCTGGGACTGTAGGTACATGTCTACCACATCAGGTGGAAGCACTATCTCCTTAAGCAGCTATTCACTTTCTGAATTTTCTTTTTTCTTTTCAAAGTCTTTCCTTCCACTAAATTCAGTAAACATTTATTAACATATTTATTTTTTTTAATTTTGTTTATTTAAAGCAATGGGGTAAGTGACTTGCCCAAGGTCATACAGCTAGGCAATTATTAAGTGTCTGAGTTAGGATTTGAACTCAGGTCCTCCTGACTCCAGGGCAGGTGATCTATCTACTATACCACCTAACTACTGTTTACATACTTTATTATAAGGCACAATTCTTGTTTTGGCAGCAGTGACATATTTATTACATGTGTCTGCTAGTTTTCTCTGCTCCTAGCCTAAGGCTTTATAATCTTTTACAATTTTTCTAGATTCCATCTGACTCTATCATTTGTGCCTATCTGTATTACTAGAAGAAGATAATAGTCATTAATTTTGATAAAAACAACTTCTTGGGAAGTTTTCCATAATATTCTGGATTCATGCCTCAGGGAAACAGCAGCTCCCGTTGTTAATATCAAGTAAAATAAAATGAATGTGTGAAAAATAAACCTATGAGCTCAAGATCATTCTTACAAATGATCTAACTATACATTTTAAAAATTAAATTGTGGCTTCAATAGCATTAACTTTAGAATTAGTTAATATTTATATAAATAGACCAGAATTAATGGAGTGTAGTATTACTGATTGTTTTTAAGGTGTGAACTCCTTAACAATGCTTTGAGATAAGAGGGAAACTCTAGATTTCTTAGATTCATCTACAAAAATTTAGAATTGTGAGATCATCAAATGCACTATCTCCTACACAAAAGTATTTCAAAGCCTGTAGGAGTTTTTATGTAGTCAGAACTGATAAACTGTTTCCCTTACTTAATTCACAGCTTCTCTACATCCAAGCAAGTGAAAAAAAAACCAACTTTAAAAAAAATTTGATCCATCTCCTATTTTATGTCATAAGTAACCACAAATTAGGCAGCCATATAAAACTATTAACTTTGAGAGATTTTCTTCAAAAAAGTTAGATGTACATAGAATTATGATAAAGTGGAACTTAAGGGGAAATGCTAATTCTGTTTTTTATAGGTACATTTAATTAGCAGTTGAATTTTATGCCTTTCCCTATAATTTTATTAAAACATCTCAAACCTTTTTCTTTCATATTCTTTCAAATGAGCTAACTATGCATTTAAAAAATAAATTGGAATACTGAATTTTCATTTTGTCAGATAAGAGGATCAATCACTGGCCATGTAGGACAAGAAATATTGTGATAAACAATAATTCAGGATTGAACATTAAATATGTGACTCAAATAATATCTATTTTAAGTTTTATTACAAAAATCTAATCATTCTGGGGTGGCTAGGTGGTGCAGTGGATAAAGCACTGGGCCTGGAGTCAAGAGTACCTGGGTTCAAATCCGATCTCAGCCACTTAATAATTACCTAGCTGTGTGGCCTTGGGCAAGCCACTTAACCCCATTTGCCTTGCAAAAACCTAAAAAAGAAGCAAACAAAATCTAATCATTCTTAGACTCCAATTAATTGTGAAGTCTCAAGTTTTTTACTCTACTTGTGCCATACTGCCATTTTCTGTTCTTTAGTTTAAAAAAGCTAGGGTCTTTCACTGTATCCCAGACCATCACCAGTTACCCTGACCAGTCCTTACTATTGAACTCTGATGACCCTGAAGGAGAGACTAAGACTAATGACTGCACAGCTCTGCCTCACTTAAATCCAATTCAAAAGCTAAGAAGTCAGTTCTTCTGATGTCTTTGACCCTCTTTGAGAGTGAAGTACAAACCAAATAACAACACTACCCTTCAATCCCAAATCCCATTGCCCTTTCTGGTGTTATCCTTCATTGCCTCTGCTTCTTCCCTATACCTTCTTTCCTTTACCATTGGTGATATTTTCTCTACCAGTTATGCTATTGGATAATGACAAGGGAGCTGATTATTTCTGGCCCTATTAGAGAATGGAATGTTAGATAATAAAAGATGTGACTAAATTAACTCAGCACTTATCTTCTAGTGATGCCTGTTAATGGAGATATCTATAAATATCATATTATAAAAACAAAAATTTTTAAAGAGTAAAAGCATAAAATTCCTTGGAGGGAATTGAAAACTCATATTTCAGTCCTTTAAAAGGATTTTGTCAATTTGTTTTATTTGTAATTCATAAATTTATTAGTTTCACTTCTCACAGCAACATTGATTGCAACCCTTTACTCCTCTGCTTTCTGTATTCTCAATTGCTATATGCCACCAAAGAATGCATAATCTACTGGACAATCCTTGTCTATCACTGTAAAAGGCTAATCTGTCAAGGACAAACTTTTGCCTATTGCATAAATGCCTCTAGCTGTATAGGACCTGTCAGGGTATGAGTTTCAGTGGCATGAGCCTAGAGACATTCAGTATCATATTAGGGATCCAAAATAGAATTTTGGGTGGAGGATCCTAGCTAATAAATCATTTTTTATCCAAAAGAATTTTCACACCAACAAGGATTTCCAAAACTGAGTAGTAGAATAGAAGTACACAGTAGTTATTGCTATGGCACAAAAGTAAGTTTTTTCCTGTCATCAGAATATGTTTTTGCTTCCTGTAATATTTTAGTGAAACTTGTGTCCTAACAAAGAAAAGAAGCAAAAGCTTCCCTGGGTAAACTTAGAGACCATCTTAATCTAATTCATTTTACAGATAAGGAAACTGAGGACTAAGATGTTAATGACTTTCAGCAGATTTATACAGTTAGTAAATGTCTAAACCAAAATTCAAACATAGATTGTCTGAAAGTCTCAATAGGAAGCAAGGGTTAAGCCTTCCTATGAAACTACCTGCTGAGGTCCAGAGTAATATCTCCTGCTTACTATCCCCAAATGACCCTCTGTAACACCAGTTCTTTATCTCTTATATTCAAACTCAGCACTCCATTCACTTGGAACCTTCCTATTCTTGAATCTATTCTCCAAACCAAGGAAAAACTCAAGTGTTCCTCCTTTCCTTTCTTCCCTCCCTGCTCTGATGAAACAAATACCTCTACTTTAGGTATTTATAAAGGGGATTATTATAAATCACTCTGGGGAAACATACACCAAGAAATAAACCCCTTCTGTGATGCTGTGTAGAGACCTTAAGCTTTCAAATGTAACTTAATTGGTTAAAATATATATATCTCTGCCTCACAAATAATGGAATCTTGTAGCTTTGAAGCATACATTTAGATTTTCTGGGCAGATGATAGAATGAGAAGGTTAAAAAAGGGACCCAAGTCTCTCAAGCTTCTTTTTGGAGGGGATTAATTAAAATTAATAGTAGAAAAATGGAAAATGAACGAAATTGCCAAAAATTTCCTTAAGAAAATTAAAAATTTACTAAAATGGAAAAGGAGCAAAAATAAACTCTGATAGGATTTTTTAAAAAACAAAACTGATGGGCTGCTAGGTGGTACAATAGACTACTGGCCCTGGAGGATCTGAGTTCAAATCCAACCCAGACACCTGACACTTATTATCTGTGTGACCCTAGGAAAGTCATTTAACTCTTATCGTATATACATACATATATATACATATATATACATATATATATATATATATATATGTATATGTGTTTATACTAACAAAGGTAAAGGTCAGAACATCAAAATCAATACAGGTGTGGGAGGGAAATGAGGTAGGATATCCTGAAAGAAAGCCTTAAGTAAATAAGTGGAAAAATTTTAAAGTTTAAGAAATAATTAGCATGGGTAATAAAATTATAGGAGGAAATGAAAGAAAAATATAGAGCAGAAAAGATTCTAATATTAAAATATTCCAAAATCTGAAAAATTAAAAACCTAAGTTAAAAATTCTGAAAGAGATTGAAGCAAGAAAAGAATAATTTTTTTAAAAAGATCAAGATAAAATAATGAAAAATACCTAGCATTAGGGAGAACATAATACAACATCTGAAAATATCAGTAGATGAAATCAGTAACACATTTAATATTCTTGAAAATGAAAATAATAGATGTTACAAGAAAAATAGAAAACTTTGATGTGAAAAATAACCGGAAAGAGATTTAAAATCATTTACTGCAAGGGAGATAAAACTAGAACTGTAGTTCTCAAACTTTTTGGTCTCATAACCCTTTTATAAGTCTTAAACTGAGAAGTGCTCACCCTGGTATGTATTATGTGGGTAATCTATTGATATTTACCTTATTATAAATTTAAAATAAGTTAAAATATTATAAGTTTAAAATGTCTTAGTGAAATTATGAAAATAATTTTGACATTGTACCTGACCTAAAAGGATTGTAGGGATCTCCAGGTGCACTGGAACCATACTTTCAGAACTGCTTTTCCAGAGGATGGAGCAAGATACAACAATGCCAAAATTCTCAAATATAGGCATCACGAAGTCTCTAATTGGCAAAAGTAAAATGACATTTCTAAAGGGAAAAAAGAACAGAAAAAATTGTGTGTGGAAGGAGAATTTTTTTTTTTTAGGTTTTTTTGCAAGGCAAATTGGGTTAAGTGGCTTGCCCAAGGTCACACAACTAGGCAATTTTTAAGTGTCTGAGGCCACATTTCAACTCAGGTACTCCTGACTTGTGCCACATAGCTGCCCCTGGAAGGAGAATTTGATGATCATAGAATTTCAGTGTTGTTAGGGTTCTCAGAGGCTATTTAGCCAAATTCATAGTTGAACAAATATTTCCCCCAAGAATATCCCTAAGAGGTCTTCCAGTATTTCTTTCTAAGCATCTCACTTCTTCCTTTCATTACATTTTGGAATAACTCTGATTATTGTAACTCATATCAAGTCAATATTTGCCTCTGTAGTTTTAACCCATTGTTCCTTCCAGTGCCCTCTGAGGCCAAACTGAAAAAGTCAAATTAATTTTCGACATGTCAACCCTTCAAATATTTGAAAACAGCGCTGGCTTCATTCTGATCTCTTCTTTAGATAAAATACCTCTGATCCCTTTAACAATCCTCCTATTGCATTATATAAAGTCTTTTTTACCATCCTGGTTACGGTTACCCTCTTTGTCTTTTTTTTTTTTTTTTAGGTTTTTGCAAGGCAGTGGGGATAAGTGGCTTGCCCAAGGCCACACATCTAGGTAATTAATAAGTGTCTGAGGCCACATTTGAACTCAGGTACTCCTGACTCCAGGGCCAGTGCTCCATCTACTGCACCATCTAGCTGCCCACTGGTTACCCTCTTTGAATAGTCTTTCACTTATCAATGCCCTTTGTAAAATGTGTTGATAAGACTTTAGATGTGGAAAACATACTGGGATTTTTTTTTTATAACACATGACAAAAGAAAGTTATGAAATAACCCAGGGTCTTCTTAGGTGAGCCAGTCTTTCAAAGGATAAGATCTAGAAGAAATAAGAGACCTCATAAGGATCTTGTCCTGGGGAACTGCTTGGCTATATGTTATCTCAATCCTCATTCTTTGACCAATGGGTTCATTTTTACTTATAGATGACTTAATCCTTCTGGAATTTCATGTGACCTCAACCTCTTTAGTCTTGGGTCTAAAAGCCCCTAATCTTGACAAATGTTGTTTTTCTTTTCCCCCAACTCGGACCACTTGCCATAGACTTGGTCAGAGTACATCTTCATCTCCTGGATATTAGGAAAAGACAGTTATTTTCCTCTATAGTCTCATCAAGAGTTCTTTTGAACCTGGAGGTTATTTACCTCTACTGGCATACCTATACATATCCAGGGTATTCTGCTATTTTTTTCCAAGTCATCAAAGTCTCCGTCTTGCTTAAATTGAAGTAATTTTTCCCTCATTGATGTGAGCTTCTCCCATTCCCCTAAACTGCTATTTGGGTTTTTTATCTGTTGGGCAAACTATTATCTTCAACTCCATTTTCCCAATTTAGGACCATGTAAGGTGAACTAAGCTGCCATAACTCCTCTTTTTGAGCCTTTGAGTATTAAAAAGCCCTCATATTTTCTCTCACTACTTATTTCTCCCAGTTGAAGTGTGGTAATATAGTTTTATCTTGATTATTAGGATAAAATAAAGGAACATAGGAAATTTATTATCAAGTGCTAAAAGTAACACATGTTATTGCATGTACTGTAAATCCCAGACATTTTTAAAAAAAATTATAATTTTACATTCTGTCACCCAGTACTGAAGATTTTCTACATCCTCCCTCTCCATAGAAATCTTACATTCCAGCTTCTATTTTCAGGCCTCATTTCATTTTAGTTCATTGATAGATAGGAAAAATAAAGTAGGAGGAGGAAGAGAGGAAAATAAAACAGAGGAGAATGTGGAGAGAAAAAAATGAAGGAAAATACATCTGCTTGAAGACCTTATTTTTGCTCAATACCTTTTTCATATCCTGGGCACTTATATGCCCATGTTTGGAGGCATGCGGATGGGGTGACTGTTCAGGATTCATAATAAAATATCCCATGTTATCCCACCCCATTCCTTCCCCCCACCCCAGCCAGAGGGATTAAGGTCTTATTATTATATTTACCATTTCCCAATGGGCAGATGGATACTTATGTTATTTAATGTCTGTTTGATCCACATTACTTAATATTTATCTCCATTATTTGAATTTCCTAAAAAAGTTGTTAGAGAAAACAGAGTGATTGACAGCTTTATTCTCATGAAGCTAAGGGATGGTACCCTTAGAATCAGTAGATTGAGTTTGATAGCCAGAGCATACTATCTTTTGGATCCAATAAACTTTTTTTTTCAATAATGCAGCAAAACACAATGGAAACTGTGAATTGTGGTAAAGTCATATACATGTTCAGAATAATATTTAGTGCTTCACAGTTTCTCTCTTCCCTGTACCCCTTATTCAAATTCACACATCCTGCCCCTCCCTTCTATTGTTTCTAATCCTTGACTAGTAGTTCCATTTCATATTTTTTTCATGTATCAGTTTCCTATTGATATTTTATTGTCTTGTTATAGAAACCAACTGGAAGTCAATAAACACTTGAATGTTTTGTCACTATGTTCTAATGGCACCTGACATACAAAAGATGGGATGAGTAAAATGGGCATGAAGGAGTTCTTTATATGCAAGATGAGAAATTTTTATTTGCCTACTTCTGTCAAGTCCTTAAAAGCAGAAATTTACTGAATAATTATTAATGCTGACAACACTCAGGCACCTTCAGCACAGTAGATGCTCAATAAATATTTATCATTAATGACCATGATTATATCTTTTCCTTGCATAATAGATTTTATTTATATATACTTTTTTTTTAAGTTTTTGCAAGGCAAATGGGGTTAAGTGGCTTGCCCAAGGTCACACAGCTAGGTAATTATTGTCTGAGACCAGATTTGAACCCGGTACTCCTGACTCTAGGTCCGGTGCTGCGCCACCTAGCCGCCCCCTAGATTATATATTAACAGTTTATCATTATGGTTGAAGAAATGCTGCTTTAGTGGATAAATTTGTCAATATTTTTCTTTCTGAATTTGAGCATACCTGACTAACTTTTGATAAGAAATGCTGTGCTGGGATGTTATTTTCAGTATGTTTATTTTGTTGAATACACACACACACACACACACACACACACACACATACACACACACACACACACACACACACACACACACACACACATATATATGTATATATATATGTATATAGACAGATTTGATGCATATATATATATATATATATATATATATATATATAGACTTTTATACAATTTCCTAGGAAATCCCACTCAAATTAGAACATATCTATTTTTTTTCAAGAATTTTTTTTTTTTTTAGGTTTTTGCAAGGCAAATGGGGTTAAGTGGCTTGCCCAAGGCCACACAGCTAGGTAATTAAGTGTCTGAGGTGAGATTTGAACTCAGGTACTCCTGACTCCAGGGCCAGTGCTCTATCCACTGTGCCACCTAGCCGCCCCAGAACATATCTATTTTTGAGCAATTTAGAAAGCTTGTTTATAATTCTAGCACTCTAGTTCTAAATCTGTTTATTGGAAAAACTAGTTTCTGAAGTTCATTTGTCTACTCTGAATAATTATTTGTGAAAAGTTTTTAATCTCAAAACTCTTTACTATGGCTATTAAAGTATTATTTAATAAAGCATCTATTAACTTAATGTTTTTATTTATCCTTCATTCTTGAGGAGGATCATGACATCAGGGATATGGTGCTATGGCATGTAAGTGAATTTAAATGAGGGAGGACTGTCTTAGCTGCTATGGTAGAAATATATTCTTTAATTAAAAGAAGTGTTTTAATTATATTTTGGAAAGATAATTGGTATAAAGATATTTGATTATTTTTTGTGACAATGAATATGATCTTTCAATTTTTAAATTTAGGCAATCAATACTCAATCTTACCTGGGGGAAAAAAATCCCTTGGTGGAGTTAACTTTAAAAAAAAAAATTGAGGGAGGGGAGAAGTAAAAGTCTAAAAATTTAGTGTAAAAGCCCCAGAATGATTCTCTTCTCAACTTACTAGAATTAAATAAAATACTTGGAAAATGCTTGTTAATTTTTATGGAATAGGTTAAGTTGATGCATGCGAAGTGATACAATGATCACATTTCTAGGGATCCCTATTGTCTATAGGGCATGGATAGAGGGCCTGAAGTCAAGAAGTTTCATTTTCCTAATTTCAAATTTGGCCTCATACTCTTTCTAGCTCAATGACTCTGTATAAATAATTTAACTTTCTTTGTCTCAGTTTCTTCATGTCTATGAGCTGGAGAAAAAAAATGTTAACCAGTATTTTGCCAAGAAAGCCCAAATGGGATCACAGAGAGTTAGTCATGATGGAAATGACTGAACAACAAATTGCCTACAGGATAAAATACAAATACCTCTTTTTTTGGAATTTAATGTCTTTCACAGCATGGCTTTAATAAATCCTCCTAGTACAGGCTATCACATGGAGAATGTATAGTGACTACTCTGTGCTCTCACCCCAATGGTAGGCCTCTTGGTAAAGGACATTCAGGAGAAGAGGCTCCTGTTTGTCCCTATAAATATATAATATGTTAAAGATTATAATAACTGAGAAATAAGAACTACTTTCTCAGAAAGTTTCATAAGGAAGGGGCAGTTAGGTGGCACAATTAATAGAGTCCTGGACCTGCAGTCAGGAAGACCTCAGTTCATGTTCAACCTCAGATATTTACTAGTTGTGTAATCCTGGGCAATCACTTAACCTCTGTTTACTCAGTTGCCTATCTGTTAAATGGGGGTCATAATAACCTTGCTTCCTGGAGTTACTGTGAGGATTATAATATTTGTAAAGTACTTAACATGGTTAATGTATAGTAGGTGCTTAATAAGTGATTGTTCCCTTTCTTCTGTGTGGCTTAGAACTCCAACTTTCCTTTAGTTCCCATTTTATATCTTTTTTGTGATAGCTACTGGTTTTTCCTTCCCCAAAGATCTTTTAAGTTCTGGAGCACTTGATAATCTGCCTCCTTTGCAAGTCCAAGAGCATTAGAACCTGAGGGAACTTCTGAGAAATACTTTCCAGGACTCAAAGAACTTCTATCTTCATAACTCACTTGATAGCTATGTTTCCATGGCCAAAGCCCAAGAGGACAGGATGCATTCCTCTCCATCATTCCAGGTGATCACCCCCAGGGTTTACAATACATATATATGCCAACAATGGCTACAGTAGACATAGAACAATGCAAAGCATTGCTTAATAGATGGAGATGAACTGGGACCTGGAGCCAAGAGAACAAGGTGAAGGAATCAGTGTTAAGTTCATAGAACTTAAGTTCATAGAAACTTCTTGGACCAAACGTCATAGATGTTCTGAGACAATCTAATTTTTTTTAGAAAACTATCAGAAGAAAATGTGATGGGACTGATGAAAATTTTATGGTTACCGGAAGAAGCTAATCTAAAGCTATTGATTGGCAAGTGCCAGTTTTATAGAGCCTGCATCAATTATGTGGGTCACAGCATGTCCCAGAAGGGTGTGGGTAATGATGTAGAGAAGATAACAATGTTTTAGAATTGGCAGTGCTCCCAGAACTTTCAAGGTAGAAAGATTTTGCTAGAATTTAGCGTATTATTACAATTTCATTCAGAACAATGCTATCACTAGGCCCCAAAATGACCTCACTCAGTGCTTGAAATAAACAAAATAGAAGAAGCAGCCAAAAAGTTGATACATAGTCAGACTCACCTAGTTTAGAAAATACTTGTTACGTGTGTCTATGCCATAGCTGATCCTGGGGATTTCTATTCCTTCTCTATCTCTGTCCCCTAGGCCACAGGAGAACTGTCACTCTCAAACCATTTATTCAGAGAAAGGAAAATAGACATTGTCGATCCTTTTAAATTCCATTGAATCTAAGTCCTTTGCTCTGTCTCCAATTGTTTTCCACCCAGAGTGCAGAGATGGGGATCATGGGGACTAAACTAGAGCCTATGGGTACAAAATACAGTCAAGTCAAACTGTCCCACTTGTTATCATATCTAACATTCTATCTTAATTTCATTTCAATCTTAAAGTTTGACAGGTTGTCACCCATTCATTGAATATACTTTCTCCTTACCTCTCCTTTGTCACAGGGTTACAGTTTTAGAACTAGGAGAGCATTAGAGATCATTGAGATGAGGAATTTGAATGATTTACCCAGGATTACACAGCTACTAAGTATTTGAGATGAGGTTCAGACTCAGTTCTATCTGATGATAAGATAACCCTTTATTCTTTGCACTATACTACCTTTTATTAATATGACTTCCTATAGCCTTGCCTGGGAACCAGAGATCTAGGGTTATCCTTATCCATGCCTGTGACCAGAGAGACAGCAACATTTTTTTTAGAAAGATTTTATTTATTTTGAGTTTTACAATTTTTCCCCCATTCTTGCTTCCCTCCCCCACCCCCCACAGAAGGCATTCTGTTCAGTTAGTCTTTACATTATTTCCATGGTATACATTGATCTCAGTTGAATGTGATGAGAGAGAAATCGTATCCTTAAGGAAAAAATAAAGTATAAGAGATAACAAAATTACATAATAAGTTAACAGGTTTTTTTCCTAAATTGAGGGTAATAGTCTTTGGTCTTTGTTCAAATCCCACAATTCTTTATCTGGATACAGATGGTATTCTCCATTGCAGATGCCCCCAAATTATCCCTGATTGTTGCACTGATGGAATGAGCAAGTCCTTCAAGGTTGAGGAAGGCAACAAACTTGCATAGTGTGGCACACCAGAAAGTTACTAGATGCAAGATTCAACAGGCTTACCACTGGAGGAGAGAGGATTCCACTCAGTAAAAATATTTTCCCCCTTTATGTTGTTGAAGAAAGGTATCATATTTTCTTTTCACACTTTGATTTCACATTCATTAACACATACAAATGTGTTTTACATTTGACAAAATTGTAGCTGTGAACTCTAGAAATTTATATTACAAAATTGTTCAAATTTGCTCCTGAATTACTAAGAGACAGAAGAGGGGATGGAGTAAGAATGAGGGAGAGAGGTAGGAAGGGAAAGAGAGGGGAGGAAGAGAGAGAGAGACAGAGAAACAGCTTTTGTAATCTTCTACATCTGCAATATATAAATATATATATATATATATATACATATATATTAAAGGACAGGGAATAAAAATGCTTGTTTATCTGCTTTTAAAGATGTATATTAAGGTTTGAATCAAAAGCAGGAGATTGTAGATTAGAAATTTTTTTTTTTGTTTTTTGAGAGAGGGGATGGAAAAAGGAAAGACATTGGTTTTACTAGGGGAAGGAGATGATTGTATTTTTTTTATTAGAGAGATGGAGGGAATTGTAACCATCAGCAAGGGGAATTAAGTTTATTTTACTTATTTATTTATTTGTTATAATAGGAAGATATTGAAGTAAGGAATAGGGAACATATTTTTGAAAAGGAAGGACAAGGAAGTAATTTCAGTCTTGTAATGGGTAACTGGAGTCTTTAAGACTGGGGACACACACACACACACACACACACACACACAAAGAAATCTGGGTCAGGAAAGGGCAGGATGAGGAAGATTTGAGATTTAGTGGCTAGAGCCTGAATTGCTGAATTGGAAGTCAGGGAGATAGGAGTTCAACTCTAGCCACAGATACTTACTAGCTGGGTGAATTGGGCAAGTATGCCTCAGTTCCCTTCTCTGTAAAATAAGGATAATAATACTTAGCTCTCAGGATTATTAAGTCAAAATGAGATATTTGCAATCTAAAAAGAACTATATAAATGGTAGATATTAGTTGAAGTAGTAGTAGTAATAGTAGTAGTAGTAGTAGTAGTAGTAGTAGTAGTAGTAGTAGTAGTAGTAGTAGTAGTATTGTTCTCATATTTTATTTAAAATTGGGAACAAGGGGCAGCTAGGTGGTGGAGTAGATAGAGCACCAGCCCTGGAGTCAGGAGTACCTGAGTTCCAATTCGGCCTCAGACACTTTATAATTACCTAGCTGTGTGGCCTTAGGCAAGCCACTTAACCCCATTGCCTTGCAAAAACCTAAAAATAAAAAATAAAAATAAAAAAATAAAATCGGGAACAGATTGAAATGTGAAATTTCTTTTTTTCTATTTTTTTCTTTCTATTAAACAATAGATATTAGGGGAGAAACCAAAGAAGAAACCACATATCAGAAAGAGGAAAAATGTTAATTAGAACAAATTAACAAGAATTCAGAAAATGGTAAGGAGGAGCAGAAATGATATTTTAAGATAAATTAATTCACTTACCCTGAACAGGAGTGATTGAATACTTCCTCAGGAAGTAGCCCTGATAATATAATCAGCAGTTTATGATAAACAGCTTTCATGCAAAGTAAGAAATAGGGTTCCAAAATTATTTTAAGAAAAGTGGCTGAACAAATATTAATCAATGATGAATAGATTTATTAAAGCTTACTTAGAAAATATGAATTATCAGTGAAATTCTTAGTCTAATTCCTCTTCTTCCTCCCTCCTATTCTATGCCTTGTTCCCTATGCTGATATTTCCCACTGTCTTAGTCCCTATTTTCCATTTCTCATTAATGGAAGGAAGATTTTAGGGAGAAAGGTTCAGCCTTATTAAAAGTATCATATGAGTTGAAAAGAACAAAAGGTCCTCCTGGCTTCTAAATATCATCCCTGTTGGCCTGTCCTATGCTTGGAAATTCCTCCTTTGGATTGTGCAATATATTTCCAACCTTATAAAGCCCTAAGAGAATTGGATTTGGAATCAGGTTCAAATCATGGACCTGACATTTGGCTCTGCTGTGATCTCAGGCAATGACTTCAACTCTGTGGACTTTCATTTCTTTATCTGTAAAATGAGGGGGTTTGGGCAAGAAGAACTTTAAGCCCCCTTCTCTCTCTATTTCTATGATTTTATTAGTTCATTATTTATTAGTTTATTAGTTCACCCTTTTAATCAAAGATGAACACATCTTAATGAATTGGAAAGACTTAACGTGATGGGGAGAAAATGGATTATACATGACTGTCCTTAGAGGATTAGTTTAACTAAATTCTAATCTTACTATTCAGCTCAGAGATCATGTGGATGAGAGGATAGAGTTGAGTTGGTGGGTCAAAAGGTGGCAAAGAGAGACTGAGGTGTGGTAGAGAGCTGAACTGACACACAAGATCAAGAAGTAGGGATATATGGCTTTAAGAAAGATTGAGTTCTACATAGAGCCAATTTTCATTGTGAACATTCAGAATTGACAAATGTTACAAATCAAGCATTGATTTTTGGCTTTCTTGATTGCCTAGGCTTATGAAAGAGATTAAATTTAAAAATGTGTTTTGTGCACATTTCCCCCCCTAAAAAGCCAATTGTTAAGCACTTTTCAATACATGTCTGGTCAGAAAAGTCTTTGTTTTTATTGTGGTTCACCTGAACTTTGAACTTGGAACCTTTGTAGGTAATATAAGAGGGAACTTCTTTTGATAATCTGACCAACTGGTATTGATGAAAAAATTTCTGTTCCAAATGGAGAGAGAAACATTGAAAAGCAGAAAAAATAATAGCTGAGATTATAACTAAGGGGCCTTTTTAATACAAAAGAGGAGAATTTAAGAGCTGGTTAATTCAGGGACTTCAAGTTACTGTTTCCTGGAACTTCTTCAGGAAATGAGAGCCTAACAAGAAGGTGGCTATAGTGGAAGTTACATTACCCTGACATGGCAGAGAATTTTAAGGGTCAATTGAGGAAAGCAGTAGGCATGGCAAAATTCAGTGTAGTATTTGAGATCTTATGGTTCAGATAATTTAACCCCTGTTGAATGGAGATCAGGTCATTATAGATTCCACAAGTAAGACCTCCCTGCCAGACCTGGGTGGTATCCAACACCTTTTTTCTGTAATTGTCTCCCTTAAGGGGTAGATGGAAAAGATATTTACTGATGACTCGGATTTACTGGAGTTCTCTCTCTCATCTGTTTTCATTTTTATTACTACTCAATATTTCTTACATAACTATTATTTCTCAAATAATAAATCCTTCTTTGCAACAAAGACAAAAGTGAAACAAAACTAACGGCAAACAACTACATCTGACAGGACATCCATTATGCCCCTCCTGGAAGTAGAAAAGAGTGTGGCTCATCCTCTGTTCTCTGGAGGCAATGCTGCTGATGGTAATTAAGCTGAGTTATGTTGAGATCTTTAACCAGGAATGTCAGACCAACTGCTTCCATGTTACACTGATACTTATTATTATCCTATTGATCCATATTGACCAGGGATACCAGCTGTCTGTAAGAACCTTGAGGGAGAAGACTGATTCAAATTTTTGGGGGGGTATGCTTAATGACTAACATGATGCCTAGTGTATAATAGCTGATAAATAAATGATTTTTGCATTTTAACTAATTGAATATTCCCATAATGTGGACAAATTTACTCATTAAATGAAAATCCATAATAGGTCCTGTTATGGGGATACATTCAAAAGCAAATGTCAAAAGGTCATTCTCAGTCTTTCTGGTCTTTTTTTTTCCTCAAAAGGAGTAAAATTATAGTTTTGTTGACTACTATCTTCTATAAATGCTATATATTTTATTATTCATTTTAGATATTTGAAACATTATTTAGAAAGTATGAATCTCTGCCAATTTGGACTTATGTAAGGCCCATGACCTCCCTAGAATCAACAAAGATTTTTTTTGTTCTAAGTTCTAAGTTATATGTTATTTTGGATATACCTTTTGTAGAGGCCAATGTATTAGCAACCTTCCAAGCACTTAATTAGTGAAGAACCTATGGATCTTCTTCATCAACAGGTTGTGGCCTGCTTGGATAACATTACAATTATTTCCCTCACAGTATGAATGAGTGCATTTCAAAGTATGTAAATGATTACTCAGTCATGCTTTATACAAGCCTGGCATTGTATTTTTTCCCCCATCAGATTAAGGCCACTTTCCTGAGAATTTTGCTAGGACCAGAAATGAAACCAATGTATGTATGTATGAATCACATAGGATGGGGCTCCAACAGCAGTAGTTGAAGCTTGCAGCATTTCTCAGAGACAGAAAACACTTTTGTTGACAACTTATCCTACTGAGATTGCTACTTCAAAAGGGGATGTCATATGAGAAAGAGTTAAACAGAAGAATACTTCCTAGAGAACTTTCATGGCATCACCCTTGCTAAAACACCCAACATGAATTAGCTGTATTTTGTAGAGATAAACATGTTAGGCGTTGCTAGTATGGCTCAAGAACTTCAGGAACTATCAGAAACAGAGGATGGACCAGATCCTAAGGCTGCATATTTTTCAGTTGTGTACTACTCTTATTAATTAGTTTTGGGCAGAGAGGGATTACATCTTACTAAGTAGAGAGATGTTCATTAATAGGACTGCCCTGGAGATCTATCATCACCACTTGAAGGGAAAAAGCACCTCAACTCGGATTTTTAATACATTGCAAGAATTTACTACAACTTTAGGAGGCCTAGATTTTACTAATGTGTAATAACTCATGAGCATTATTATTTTTCATTTTTTCCCATGCAACTGGAAAGTTAAAAAGGTACTCTTGCTGACAAACTATCATGAAATTTGGTTCCCAAAGAGGGAAAAACTCAGAGGCAGCATTTTTTTCTTTTTTTACTCCTAGGGTATGCTTAAGAGTGATAAGGAAGAAAAATAACTTTGCTTGTTCTGCTTCCAAGAGTGGGTCATGGTGCCACTGCACTACAGAAAGAACTATCATGCCTCATTTGTTGGCCAGATGTTCAGGGAAGGAGAGAAACAAGAATAGAATCTGAAAGTGTGATCAGTGCCACAGGATATGGGATACTTAATATTATCTTTGAGGCATTCTTTCTGGTTCTAGTGTGAAATTTTTCCCTGTCAAATGGAAGCCTTGAGATCTCCTACAGTCAAATGATCTTAAATTTTGAATTAGATAGGGCTTAAATCTATAATTATTTTGGTTGTAACCCATTTCTTTACAATGTGCCATATGGTTGCATATTTTAAATTGTCATTTGTCCCTTAGATCATTTTTTTTTTCAAGGAAGTGCTTATCTGGGGAACTTCCCAAGCAGATTATTTTGGAAGGGGTTCATAGCTTATCAACCACATACAACTACCTCCCACAGAAAAATAGACATGCAGATTGAGCAAACCAGGACATTCAATAGTATCTATCTATGCTGCTAGGCAACATTCCTGGAGGAGAATAGTTTGCTGACAAGGGCAATAATCATACTATATATATAACTTTTAAGGTTTTAAAGCAATTTACATTTATTATTTCATTTGCCCCCAACCTTTCACCATCATTTGAAGTAAGACTATCCCCATTTGACAGATGTAGGACCAGAGGCTGAGAAAAGTTAAATGACTTGCCCAGGTCACATAGTAAGTGAGTATCTGGAGGATTTCAACTCAGGTCTTCCCTACTCAATCTATCACTCTATCTACTATGCTATATGGTAGTAACCGCCCTAGGGTGTTTTCTTTTTCAGATAATCCATGATTTTTCTTATGAAACTAAAACTATGACAGATAAAGCACACACTATCCTTGTTGAACTGGAATCTGTACTTGTAAAGGGTGCATCTATGTCACTTGCTAGGTGTTGAGTAGAAAGTGAAGGAAAAAGTTGTGAAGGAAAAAAATTTATGGGAAGCCAGAGACCAGGTCTATTTAGACCTACTGGTGCTCAGACCTATATAGCTACTGGTGCTCAGATTCTCTTAGTATTTAAATGATAAGAATTAAGGAGAATTTCATATTATTTATGACTTTTAAAAAAATTTATTTATGGCAATGGTGTTAAGTGACTTGCCCAAGGTCACACAGCTAAGGCTGTTGTCTGAGGTCACATTTGAACTCAGGTCCTCCTGACTACAGGGCCAGTGCTCTATCCACTACACCACCTAGCTACCCCATTCTCATATTATTTAGCTACTGAGCCTAAAATTTAGGATGGAAAATTTATGAAGAATTTTTGTTTCATTCTTCAAGCTAGTATATTCTTCCTAAATCCCACAGCAACAATGGGAACAACTTGGTTACTTGTGGGTGTGGCTGAAAAATAAATGAGTCATGGGGAAATCTTAAATTTCTTCCAGGAGTGAGGGAAATGGGTATTATGTGACTATGGATAGATTTTCCCTATGTCCTTTTCAGTAGATATTGATCTAAGATTAATTTCTGCCAGATTATATTCTAGTCTTCCTAGCGGTTTTAAAAAAATCAAATAAAAAGGGTTTTTTTTCCTTGGGTAATTTATGTTTTCTATGGCATGGGTTATTGAGTTCATTATTTCTGATTCTTCCTTTTTTCTAGTCATTTTTATCTAGCCATCTCTCCATTTTTAAACCAATACTTGATGTTTTTGTTGACTAATGCTTTATAACATAGTTTGAGGTCTCACTTCATCTCTACTTCTTTTAATTATTTTCCCTGCTCTAGATTTTTTGTTTTTCCAAGTGAATTTGTTATTGTTTTATCAAGTTTTACAAAATACTCCTTTGGTAATTTGATTGGTTTAGTATTAAAAGTGAAAATTAACTTTGTAAATATTGTCATTTTTATTATATTGTTTTGGCCTATCCATACCAGTTGTTCTTTAATTTTTAAAGGAGTACTTTGTAATTGTAGTCTATATTTATATGTAAAATACCACAACTTATTCAGTCATTCCCGAATTGAGGGGCATCCCCTCAATTTCCAATTTTTAGCCACCACAAAAAAGAACTGCTATAAACATTTTTGTACATGTGAATCTTTTCCTCTTTTTTATGATTTCTTTCTAGTAGTGGTATTGCTGAGTCAAAGGGTATACACAGTTTTATAACCTTTTGGGCATAGTTCCAAATTGCTTCTCAGAATGGTTGACTCAGTTGCCAACTCCACCAACAGTTCATTAGTGTCTTAATTTTCCCACATGCCTACCAAAATTCATCATTTCCCTTTTTCTGTCATATTAGCCACTCTGATAGGTGTGAGGTGATACCTCAGAGTTATTTTAATTTGCATTTTTCCAATCAACAGTAATTTAGAGTATTTTTATGTGACTATAGATAACTTTAATTTCTTTATCTGAAAACTGCTTTTTCATTTCCTTTGAGCATTTATCAATCAGGGAATTACTTTTATTTAGTTATGATATTTTAAAGTCATAAAATCTTTAAATATTAGCATTCTTACTGCTGTGGCAAGACAAAATTAAAATGTGCATTGTTTTATCCTTCAAGTGAAATTTCATTAGAGTTATTTTCTTTTTTTGAGTCTTTTTTTTTTTAGATTCTCCTCTTGGGGGCAGCAAACCCTTATACTGAATGTTTTTGTTTCTCTTGTAGGATAATGTATTCATTGATCTTTAAATTTTTCAGGATTACTTTTTTTTTGTCTTATACTTTTTGAAATTTGTTGTGATAAGTACAATGACTTTTAGTTTTAATTAATTTACTTGACTGGTAACATGTGTGTAGAAGTGATCTTGGAAAAGTATGAGGAGAAAAATCATTGCATAATTACTCAGGGGAGCCGGCAGCTAAATTGGCTCACATCTCATTCCATTTATCTCTTCTTTCTTCAAATTTCTATGTTATTTATTATCTTTATCACTAATTTCATCACTAAATTATACAGTTACTTGGATTTTTTAATTAACCATTTTCTGTGTCTTCATAATTCTGTCTCTACTGGTGAGGAAAAGTAATGTGTGATGCTTTTTTCTATAAAATGATGAATGGGGATTCTAAGTAACTACCAATGTGAGGAAGTGTGGGGAAAGTTATTGGGATGAATTGTTATGAAACAAAGGACATTGGAAAGATTCAAGGGAATTTGAGAAGTCAGAGGAAGTGGTTCTCTGAGTTTAGGTTGATTTGGCATAGAACTACTCAACATGTGAGCTTTACCAGTTAATGAAGATCATGGATTGTAGAATCATAGGGCTAGAAGGCATCACAGAGGACATCTAGTTCAATCAAAGCCAGAAAATTAACTCCCTCTACTTTACTTCCTGACTCTCTCTTCTCCCCGTCCCCCCATCTCCACAGGGGTTTTTTAGCCTCCACTTGAAGATCTTCAGTGAACAGGAACTCTACTTCTGAAGGCAATTTGTTTTATTTTGAGACTGACTCATTAGTAAGTTCTTCCTTATATCAAGAGAAGTTTGTCCTTATACTCAGTGAAAATTTGCCTCTGACATTCCTTTCCTTTGTTCCAAATTCTTTTCTGAGAACAAAACTTAACTCTCCTCCACATTAGAGACTTTAAGATACTTGAAAATAGCTATCCTTTACCTTCTAAGTTTTCTTTTTTCCAATCCAAACATCCTCATTTTCAAATGATTTTCCTATGGTATGAATTAGAGGCCCTTCACCATATTAAGTGGTCTTCTCTAGATATTCTCTGGCTTATAAAGGAAATTAGTAAGAGGTTAGAGAAATAACTTCCATCTGAGAGTCTGGAATCTCATATCCTAAGGTAATTTTGAAAAACAGATTTAAGAAAAAAAAGAAATTTCTCTAAATAGAATCTAACTTGTAACTTTTATTACCATTCAACTTATAAAAAAGCTTGAGGCCAGATAATTACAGAAAGAATTTAAAAAGATCTTAATTGGGGAAGACAGGGAGCTAAAAAGATATTAGCCTAGCTTTGTAATTTTAATGGAAGAACAGAATTTTTATCTTTATTTAAAACCATATCATGTTTATTTGTAATGAATTACTTTCAAAATTCTTTAATAAACTTATAGAAGGTATATATTCTAATTTTAGAACTAGCAGGAGAGGGAAGAAATAGAAATCTGCATCTTCTTCTATAAGAAGAAAACTGGGGGGAAGGAATCCTACTTGGAATGATGGATGATAGCCAAAGTCCAACAGGGGGTCAGTGAGCAGACCTGGTCTTGAGATGTGTTGATGGAGAAAAGTTGGGGCACAGGATTGTGACAATCTTTAAAGGAATTGTATTCTCCAACTACAATTAAGAGCAGGAGCCATCTCTTATACTTTTTTGTGAAGGTTTCACTTCACCCAGAATAGCATTAGACACCAAAAAAGTCCTAGAAATTATTTGTGTAAGGGAATGGAAAAATCAATCAATTGGCCTGGCCCCATTAAAGTCGACAAATTGCTTGGTCTTTGTGCCTTTGCCAAAGGGAGACTATTTCTCAATTGAATCAGTTGGTAATATTCTTTAGAGTAAGTGAAAACATTCCTGATCAATTTAGATATTCTTTAGATGAACTGAAATGATATTGCAAAATTTGAAATATAAGGTCTGTTCAAATCAGTTGAACAACTAGTTTATGTTCTGTTGTGCCATGGGGCTTGGTTTAAACAGGTCACATGGTGAGAGATCCATGGTACTCTACATGGATTAAGGCAGAACAAGAGCAATCCCCAATCTTCTGGATGGGGGGCCAGAAGAAGCAAGAAGAGCTCAAAGGGGTGGCTCCTATTAAATACCCTTCTATGGTAGGTTGGACAGAAGGTGTTGCTTGGGAATTGGTATTACACCTTGGACCCTGGTCCAATGGGAAGTTAGTACTGGTCTTTCCTTTCCCAAGGTGCTTGACCCCCAAATTCAACATGTCATTTCCTGTTGCGAAAGCATCTAGGACTAAGTTAAGATGAAGGGGGAATCAGCAGTCAACAAAGTCATTTTACATCTCAGGGGCAAACAGCCCTCCACAATTAACAATATTTTAACATCATTAAAGCTACATTCATAATTCTCTACATCATTTCCCTGCAATAGAACAATAGAAGCATTCAATGAAATCTTTGAGAAGGATTTATTAGGGAAACAAAGGAGAGCAGAGTTTTGGTTTTTTTTTTTTTTTAGGTTTTTACAAGGCAAATGGGGTTAAGTGGCTTGCCCAAGGCCACACAGCTAGGTAATTAAGTGTCTGAGACCGGATTTGAACCCTGGTACTCCTGACTCCAGGGCCAGTGCTCTATCCACTGAGTCACCTAGCCCCCCCCACACTGTGGCACCTCCCCCTCCCCCCACAGTTTTTTAAAAATCTCTTCTTCCTCCTTCCTAGCCCTCACTCAACCATGGGATGACCAAGGCTCCACTCGAACAGAAAAGCTTCACCATAGACATCTTTTGTAGTCTCTTGAATCCTTTATATTTATGTGGGAGAGTATCTCATAGACTCTTGATGGATATTTTATACTAATTATTCTATACCTCTAGACAGATAATCATCAGGGGAAAGAGGTCATGAATAGGGGTTAAGGAGCTACAGCATTAGAAAAACAGACCCATTCCCTCAGGGAGATCCCTAGAGCTTAAGGAGAGAGAATCATGCTATTGCAACCCAAGCTGCTATTGTGAGAAGGGGTTTGGAAAGCAACTCCAGAGCATGCACTTCAGTGGAATTAAATCTGAGGCTTTTTTCTTTAATCAGAATTAGCCAGATAGCTGCTTTAACTCTACACTTTAATTTTCATAACTATATGTTATTACTAATGCAGAGAAAGAAAAACAGGTTGCAAATCAATGATTTTTTTCTATTTAGCATTCTCTATTGGTATTTGGTAGCAAGAATGAAGAGATGGAATGAGAATCTTAGACATGAGGCCTGCCTTCTGTAATATATGTATGTATGTATGTATATGTAAGTAAATATATTGTTTATGTATTCAAATATACATGCTTATGTTAAATATGAAAACATACATATATCATATAAACAATACACATATACATATGCATAGACATATAAATTTACACACACACACATATATTTGTGAGCCTCAATAGCATTTTTTTATAAATTCAATAGCTTCATTGCTATTTTTTAGGAATGTATAAATTGTTTGGGGAAAATAATGATATTCTTTTGATAAGAGCTGCATTATTTCCCCATGCACTTTATGTTGAGAAATATAAGGTTAGTAGAGTGTGCTTATTTCTGTATGTTTTTGTTATGTGTATATATACATATTTGTTTCAAGCTGGGGATGGGGTTGAGAAAGTGAGCAGGATAAAGTCTGAGATTTCTTCAGTAGAATATTATAGATTAGAACTGTGTCTCTTCTGCCCCTCTTCCCCCACAAACAACTTGTGAGATACCAGTGAATGTTATTAGAACCAGAATGTGAAGGGCAAATTGACTTTTGTTCCTTATCTACTGAGTCTTCAGGAAGGAGACATATATCTCTGTTTGGATTATTTAAATTAGTTTATGGTTAGATTGTAAAGGCCACATTCTTAATTAACGAGAATGGGTCAGTGGGGGAGGGAATTGCATTAGAATAAATGTGACCCTTGGGTCTTCTCTCTTTGCCTCAGTCTCTGTAACTGATTGGGGTCCCTTCCTCTAGAAATGAATAAAACTTACTTTTCATACCTTGAGTGGCATTCGTCCCATACAAAAGGATGGAGAAAAACTGACATAACAAGAGTAACTTGTGTACCAAGAAGAAACCCTGAGAAGATTACAAGAATGCCAAACTAGCAGAGACATGGTCAAAGTAACCAGCAAGCACAGATTCATAAATACTCTAAAATTCTTAGCAGGATGATTAAAGAATTTATACTTCAGAATCTGTATTGGAGTTGAGCATTATACTAATACATGAATTGTGTAATACTGAAACATGACCTTATGGATGATTTAATGCCTGGAGATGACATTTGGGACCAATTAATCTGTTTCTCCTTTTTTATAGATAGGGAAACTGAGGCTAGATGCTCAATAAATTAATCTTTTTCAAATGAACTTCTGTCTAGTTATGCCGTCCCATCTTTTGCTTGTGTAGCTCATCTTTTTGAAGAGTAGAACTTTAAGCTTATAACTATTAAATTTCCCTGCATCTCTGTGTTTCCTCTTTGTTCTCTTTCCCCCCAAAAAGGTTGGAAGACTGTAGGAAGAACAACTTAGACTTTTCATTCCTATTGTGAATCATTTGGATTACCTGGGGAAGAGACAATGAGAAGGTAGGTTTCTTTTTTTTTTTTAATAATATTTTCCCCGAATATATGTAAAGACAATTTATTTTATTTTATTTTTATTTTTTAGGTTTTTTGCAAGGCAATGGGGTTAAGTGGCTTGCCCAAGGCCACACAGCTAGGTAATTGTTAAGTGTCTGAGGTTGTATTTGAACTCAGATTCTCCTGACTCCAGGGCAGGTGCTCTATCCACTGGGCCACCTAGCTGCCCTGATAGGTTTCTTGATATGGAGAAATTTGGGGGGGAGAAAGATGAGATTTTTTTTGTTTGGGGGACAAACATATTAAATTTGAGGTGCTTGTAGAATATTCAGATGGAAATTTTCATCAGGAATTCAGAAATGTACTACTGGAGTTCATGGGAGAAAACAGGGACAGGGTATATATTTCTCTTCGGATAAACAAAACACATCTCATTTTCAAGGTCTTGTAAGACAAAGTGCTTGCCTGGGAGCCAAGGACCCTTTTCTTAGGCAAAATTTTCATGTTTTCAGGGGAAATATGGATAAGACTGAGAACCAAAGTAGTGATATTTTGAAAAAATACATTTTGTTGATCCTCTTTTTTTCTTTAACACTCTTTACTTCTAAAGGAAAATTACTGCCACTCTTTCCAGATTGAACTCTCACTTGTAGCATACAAAAATAATTAAGCAAAAACATACAATACAGTGATAAAATGATGTTTATATTCAATAGTCTGCTCTATTAGAATTCTCTTTCTTTTTGAGGAGAAAAGGATCTTTTCTTATCTGTTTTTCCATCATCATTTAAATTATTCAGGGTTCAGGACAAAATCTCCAAGATTGAATTTAGTTCATTTGAACATAGAGATGAAATCATTACTCTGTGATACAAATGAATAGTAAAAATCAGTTTGTTTTTCAGTTTACAATCTGTATTTTATTATTAAGAAATGAAGAGGATCTTTTCTGTGAGAAACCTAGTGCAAATAAACTGCCAAAGGGACTTAACTATTTTGTTATTATTGAGTTCTTTCAGTTATAGCTGACTCTTCATTAGTCCGTGTTTTCTTGGCAAGGGAATCACTGGAATTACTGGTTTACCACTTCCTTTTCCAGCTCATTTTACAAGTGAAGACTTTTTTTTTTGCAAGACAATAGGGTTGTGACTTGCCCAAGGTCTCACAACTAGGTAATTATTATGTCTGAGGTTGAATTTGAACTCAGGCCCTTCTTCCTGACTTCAGGGATGGTGCTTTATCCACCATGTCACTTAGCTGCTCCTACAAATGAAGAATTGAGGAAAACAGGATTAAATGATTTGCTCAGGATCACACAGCTAGTAATTGTCTGAGGATGGATTTGAACTCATGAAGATAAGTCTTCCAGCCTTCAAGTCCAACATACTATACTAGAGCAGCTACAATCCACAACACACAGTTTAGAATTATTATACATTATTTGGTGTTCTCTAATTGCTTCCAGATGTACGTAAGATCTCTGTATCTCTATTGAAAACTGTTTGAGGTTAGGCACCATTCTTTCATATCTCTTTATAGATCCTATGGTATTCTGAATATAATGTTGTCAACCCAATGAATGAGAAAGCCTCATTATTTGTCAATATAATGATTAGGATAATATGTTTGTAGCTAATAATTTTGAGACACCATTAGAAAGTTCTACATAGCATAATGGAATCATATTTAAAATACATGCATATATAGTCTCCAACAAAACCTTTATTTGATTATTGTCTATCTTGTTATTTCTTGCATATAAATCGCTCTTTAATTGTTTCCCTCACTCATTCTGGCACATCATTATTCCCATTACCAATCAGTCAGTCATTCAATAAGCATTTACTAAATGCCTACTGTGAATATGAATATGAAAAAAGAAAGCCCTGTCCTCAAGGAATTTATTATCTAATAGTGGAAGATGATACCCAAGATTTAGAATTCTTAGCAACATCCTCCAATCAGAGAAGCAAGAAATCATGATGAGGTGAAGTACAAAGCTATTGGAATCTTGCAAGAGGATGAGATTTTACAAATAATGAACTTCCTGGGATATGGTACAGAAATCAGAGAAATCCCAAAGATTTTCAGTCAAGGGAGAAGTGAAGAGGTGTCTGAGCTGAGCTCCCTTCTAAAATGAAGGGTTTGAAGTTCATAGCATAACCCTTCAATCAGAGAGTATATATTGAAGCTATTACAAATACTCATTTGGTATGTCATCCCTTCTGTCCACTGGAATTTAGGGGATATCAGAAAGTACAGAAGAGAAAGGAATTAGAAATTCCAATAAAATAGATGGAAAATCATCCTTTTAGTTTTTTTGGATTAAACTGGTAAGGATCAATAGTAATGTAGCTACTAATTTTGCATCTCTCCTAATGGCAAAGAATTACAGAATAATAAATGCAAATTTAGACATTTCTCTGAATCCTACAAGTTTTCCATGCCTGAGGCAAGTGTGTCAATTGCTTTGCCCTTGTTAGAGCTCTGGTAAGCACCAAATTATGCCATATTTTCACATTATCAACACAAAAGGAATTCTATTACCATAATCAAATTTGTTTTTCTCATCTAGAGTAATTTAAAGTACTTTTATGAAGGTCTTCTTTATGAAGACTTCAATGATTACTAACCCCAGGGATGCTGGATAATATAAAACATAGAGAGGATAGTTATTTAAAAGACTTAAGAACTCAGGCACTTAAGAATGTAGCAATAACAATAACAAAAATGAATTTAATAATAATAATAGCCTTGGTAACACATTAAGTGTATAAAAAGACAATTAGGTGCATTTTGAGTTATATAAACACAGATACAATTCCAATTTTGTGCTTTAATGCAAAAATGATGGTGTATGGGATAAAATCAATATGTTTAAGTATTACAAGACTACTTGCTTAAATTTAGAAATGTGTTAGCTTCATCAACCGAAAGTTTTGTTCCTTCTTCATAACTAGAACAATATTCTTCTGGCTAATTGAATACATCATATTTTGATTTTCTTTCTATGACAAGAGTTCTCTAGTTTCTTTTCACCTTTTAATGCTCATTTGCTTTTGTTAAAAAAAGCATTTGTATACTTTGAAGGAATTGTTTTTATTTTAATAAGCATTTGAAATATTACTGATATCTCCATGTTCAACTATAAAATTGTAAAAAGTTATTTAATGTGAGATTGTACCTATAAACTTAATATTAAGCAGATAAATGACATAATTATTTGAATCATTCAAACCAAAAATTGCTTCCATTGAAGAACTTAGATAATTGAGACTGAGTATACACTATATAAAACGTAGGGAGAATTGGAAATTTTTTGGGAAATTTGAGCCATTAAGACAGAAAAAACATGGTCAATCAGGGGAAACATTCCAGTTCATATTATATCTACATAGAAAACACAGCAGGAAGAGTTTACCAAGAAAACATTCATATTTCATGTATTTTTTACATCATCCACAAGCATTTATTAAAGACTCCTAATATCAGACATTGTATTAAGGCCTGGCCAGACAAGATATATATGTGAGAAAAATTGGATATCTCAGGAGGAAGGTACATCATGAAAGACTTCTTGATAAAAGTAGAATTTTAGATAAGTTTTGAGGGAGTCAGGAGATGGAGGCAAGGACAACCAGTGAAAAGACATAAAGTCAAGAGATAAAGTATTCTGTTTGAGGAACAGCAAGGAATTCAGTCTTAGAGCATTGTAGAAGGTAGTAAAGTATAAGAAAACTGGAAAGATAGGAAGACTGCCCATGCTTTGAATGCCAAACAGAGAATTTATAATTGATTCTGGAGGTAATGGGGAATCATTGGTGTTTATTAAGTTGGGGGGGGCAGGGTATGTGACATGGTCAGATCTACACTTTAGGAAGATTACTTTGATTGTTGAAGGATCAATTGGAATGGGGAGAGACTTCAGGAAGGGAGATCAACTGTAATGATTAGTCCAAGTATGAGATTCTGAGTTCCTCCATTAGGATTAGGCAATGTCAGGAAAGATGAGGGGATAGCAATAGGTGGAGGTGAGAACAGGGAACTTTGGGATGTGGATTTTCATCTTCTCTTCCTCCTCCCTTGTGAGGTTTTCAGTAAGTTATTTTCTGTCTACTCTTTAAAATGCTATTCTTTGATACATATCTCACTGTTCTGAGGTGGTGAGGACAAGCTTGGATAAGTTGTAACTTTTTATATTGCTATCTTTCTTCTTTTGCAAGATATTTGGCAATGGTAGAAAAAAAAGAATGGGATGGCATCCAGAAGAGGGGAGAAAGGTTGTGAGGAAAGTTTTTCTTTCTTTTTTTTTTAGTTTTTTTTTTTTGCAAGGCAATGGGGTTAAGTGACTTGCCCAAGACCACACAGCTAGGTGGAAAGTTTTTCTAGTACTGGAGGAACCTAAACATTTTAAAAGATAGATGGATTAGAACCATTGGAGAAGGTGAAGCTGAAGAAATATATTTGACCAGTGTCAAACTCTTGATTGTACTAGAAAACTAGGAGCAAAGCTGTAAGATTATAGTTTTATAGAAGTGAAGAAGGTGTATAAAGAAGGCTGGGATGGCCAAGAATGTCAAATGCTAAATTTTGTTCTTATTGAGACATTTCAGTTATGTCTGACTCTTTATGATCCAATCTGGTGTTTTCTAGGCAAAAATCCTAGAGTCATCTGTCATTTTCTTCTTCAGTTCATTTTACAGATGAGGAAATTGAAGCAAAGAGGGTTAAGTGATTTGTCCAGGATCGTACATTAGTAAGTATCTGAAGCAGGATTTGAACTCATGAAAAGGAGTCTTTCTGACTCCAGGTCCTGTTCTCTATTCACTACCTCCTAGCTGTCCTGCAAATAGAGGTCAAAGGTGAGAACTAGAAAAAAAGCCATTGAATTTGGTGATGATGAGCACATTGGTGACCTTTGAAAGAGTAGTTTCAGGAGAGTGATGGGAATTTTGGGCAGCCAGAGTCAGAATGAGCATAAAAGGGATTAGAGAGGGAATTCTGAAATGATAGTGGGTTGGTTGATAAAGACAAATTTGGGATCCCATTAATGAGTTTTTTGTAGTAAGCTTACAAATTTGCAAAGGTTTAGTCTGCCTGTCACACAGAATTAGGAAGACAGCTCTCATCATAAATAAATTAGACATAAAACATTTGGTTTGAATTATAAAATTTATATTAGCAATCTGGTGAAGGAATTCTAGTGTTTTCATTTAAAGAAGCAATTTTACAGGTTTATCTTAATATGAGTCATGTTGTTATTTTTTCAATGTAAAATGATCACTTAATGTAAGATATTTTTCCTGTACCATTATCTTTTTGATAGTTTAAAAAAGTACATGCTATAATTATGTAATCAAAGATTAAGATGTCAATGTTTCAACTTTAAATACATTTAATTAAACTAATAAAAGGAAACTCAACAGATTGTATGTATTACTTCTCATCTAGCACTTTGCTAAACCAAAATAATTTCTAGTCACATTATATAAGCATTGTACTAAGAGAAGAAAGAAGAAAAAACTGATCCTCTGGCAACTCTTCTGATAATCCCTTTAGAATATTTCAAAGTCTTTCAACATGATTTTCACAAGGTGAAGTCTCTGTTTACCTTGCAGTACTTTGAGATCTATTACCAAATGACCCAGTATTTAAACATGAATCATTGTTTCTTCCCTACCCTTACTTGTACATTCATGCTTACTCTGTTCTATTGTATTTTGACAATTCTCTCCTACTTGACCTTGCATAGGTTAGGGTGTGACTTCTTTCAAGTTTAAGTTAACAGTTGAGCAAGAATCTGCTTGCGTTTAAGTGAAAGAGATAACAGCAATAACAAAAGGATACCCAGGAGTTCTCAAAGAAGTATCACCCTAAACAAATAACAAGAAAAGCCTCAGCATACAAAACACATTCAGAGGGTCAGTGGCAAGCTGTCATAGTATGTTGAAGTATTTAAAGGATATTAAAAAGTGGCTGAGAGTTCAAGATAGGAAACTGACACCATTTATGGTGTATTGACTGATAAAGAAACCTATCATATTTTCTCTTAAATCTGTTGGCAAGGTTGTTGAGAATACTTGATGTTTTTTAAACTCTCTTGAATTATGTTGAAAGCTTTTTGGAATATGCAGTATGTCTCTATTCCAGAGAGAGGCCCTTTTGAGAGAGTTAGTTTATGCCACAAGGAATCAATGTTTATGATATTCTTCCCATGAGAATTTCCTCCACATTTAGAATCATTAGATTTTCAAAAGTTGTTTTTAAGGAACTGGAACTGGGCAATGGAGGAAATCTAGGGCAAAATTAGACTAGATAGCAATAAGGTAAGGGGAGATAAATTTTTATCATAGTTTCTGAGGGAGAGCCATATAAGATATACACAATAGTTCATTCAGTGTTGGGGCAACTGTGCCTGGGTCACTACTGTATCCCAACCATCTCTATCCCTTCCAAAAAAGCTACAGTGTGATCATGAAATAGAGGTCTAGTTTAAGAAGGGAAAATGAAAGTCTTGGTTCCATTTTACTTGTTTTTAGATCTTCTACAAGGTATTTGAATGGTCATCACTTGCACAGCATATTAGTGAGAGTATTACTATTTTACATGCACAAATTCAATTCAAGAATATAGCAAACAACATTTATTAAAGGAAGGGGAAAGGAATAAGTATGAGCACCCACTATGTACCAGGTCTTGTATTGTTTTACAAATATCTCATTGATCATCACAAGAATCCAGAGGTATGTGTTGGGATTTGGGATAACCAAATAAAGATAGAAATTGAGGAATATGTTTGCTCCCTGGGATTTTAAAACTGTTCAGGATTTTATTACAAATTATTACAAAGTAAACAGGTTAAAACTTTTTCTCTTCCCAGAGAAGCAACAGGGACTTAAGGACAGGGTGAATAGCAAAAGGCTAGATGAATTTGCTTGGGAGACAGAGTCAGAACCAGAGAAAGAGAGAGATAAAGAGAGGAAGAAAGATAGTCAGGGAGAGTTGACTGGGTCAGAGATGGGACTGGCCCTGAGTGGGGAGTCTAGCTCAGGTTTTAACCTAGGGCAAAAGGGAAAATCTCTCCCTCCTTACATGACCAAAACCAGGTAGAAAGTTGGAAGCTGGGGGTTGGGAATGAGGAGACAGGATGAAAATTTTGTGTTTAACAATGAACCAATAGAGGTCAATTGACATCTCAAGAACAAAGAGCCTTCCACCCTTTAACTAGATTTAACATCACTAAAGATTACGGAACTTGTTTCTGATTAAAATGGGGATCATAATAAGTGTCTACAGATGCAGAGAATTACAGCAGAAACTGAGGTAGGCAGAGGTTAAATGTCACAATGCAAGTAAGTGCATGAAGTTGGATTTGAAATCAGGTCAATCTGATTCCAAGCCCAGATCTCTATCCATTAGGTCAGCTAAGTAATTACAGCATTCAATACGTTGTACTAGGTGATAATGAAATAGACCATAAAATAGATCTTGTCCTAACAGGGGGATAGCACATAAGTAAATGTAACTCATATTTTGAAGCAACATGTAATTACCCTTCTATGAGTCTCTTGATTTCTTAGAGCCAAAAAAAATTCTATCAGGATAGAACAAGCAAGAGTTGAATTACTTTGTATTGTTCTAAAATAATATACTGAATTGGCCTTCTAGAAGCACAGTCAACTGTGTTTTGTGGCAGTCTAAGTACAAAGTCACCTTAGCAGTAAGCCAGTCAAGGAGGATTTTGCATTGGTGATTACTTTGCTGTTGACATAGGAGTAGGCACCTTCCCTTATCTGCCAGAAAGAGCCTAAGCATTGAAGAAGATAAAATGGAGCAAGGTATTGAATAAGAGATTAGTAGTAAAACTTCAGAGAGGAGAGGGGGAAAAAAGAATATTGAATAATTGTCTTTGAGAGAAGATAGAGACAACACCTAATTCCAATTATCAGATGGTCTACTTATTGAACTAGTGAAACTTCATTGCCAATGCTGTTGAGATCATTTTTCCTCCTTGCCCCTCTAACTGTGGAAATAGAGCAAGAGCTTTTCTCAAAGGTCAGTCAGGTGGTCAGGATATATGACTGAAACCCAGAAGCCCAAAATGGAAACTCCTTGGTTGCAAGCTTAATATAGTATCTTTTATTCATACTGATTCAATGCAATTGATGTATTTAAATATAATTTGAGTGTTTTTTTCTTTTGGGTCACAAGAAATTGGGGAGGATTATTAAATTGTTATAGCCATTATCTAGCTTTATGGCAAAATTGCAGAGTGTTTTTAGGAGAGTGTCCCAGGGATCTATGCTTGGCCCTGTGCTTTCTAATTATTTTGTCCGTGATTTGGATAAAGATCTAGATAATAGGATTATTAAATTTGCAGTTGGAGTAATATATGAAGGATAGCTAATATACCAAATGATAAAGATTGGATTCAGAAAGTTCCAGTTCTAAACAAACAAATGACTCTGTAGCTAATTGGGACTTTCCTTAGTGGTATGGCTACCAAAAAAAAATCATCTATTCTTTTGGGGTATAAACTATGTGGGAACTATTATTATATATCATTCTGCTTCACATATAATTTGGTCTAGCCAATCTTATTTCTTGATATTCCCTACAAAGAGAGTTCCATCTCCCATTTTGGAGTCATTGCCCAGGATGTTCCTCATGCTTTGAATGCATTTCCACCTTGACTCTGACTCTCAGAATCTTTAATTTCCTCAAAGCTCAGATTAAACTTTACTCCTACATGAAGCTTCTTTTGATTTTCCAGTTGCTAGTGCTTCCTCACTAAATTACTTCATATTTGTCAAATATATTTTATTTATACTTATTCTGTAGTTGCTCATTATATTTTGTACATATGAGTAGTTATATACTTTGTATTACATTAACTTTTCTTCTTCTGTGGAATGTAAGTTCCTTGAGAATAGATATTATTTCATTTCGGTTTTTATATTCCCAAGCGTATGACACAGAGATGATACTTGATAAATTTTTGCTGTTCAGTCATTTTTCAGTCTTGTCTGACTCTTCATGATCATATTTAGAGTTTTCTTGGTAAAGATACTGGGATGGTTTGCCTTTTCTTTTAAAAAATTTTTTTTTTTAGGTTTTTGCAAGGCAAAGGGAGTTAAGTGGCTTGCCCAAGGCCACACAGCTAGGTAATTATTAAATGTCTGAGACTGGATTTGAACCCAAGTACTCCTGACTCCAAGGCTGGTGCTTTATCCACTACACCGCCACCTAGCCACCCCAGCTTTTCTTTTTCCGGCTCATTTTTTACAAATGAGAAAACTGAGACAAAGGGGATAAAGTGACTTGCCCAGGGTCCCACAGCCATTAGGTGTCTGAGTCCATATTTGAACGCAGGATGATGAGTTTTTCAGACTCTAGGCTTGATATTCTATCTACTGTGCCACCTAGCTGCCCATTTAATAAATACTAACTGATTAATTAATAGAGTAAAGAATTGGAGTGAATTTAAAATTATGAAATTCAATAAAGGAATATATAAAGTCTTAGTATTGGGCTCAAAAAGTTAACCTCATAAATAGAAGATGAGAGAGGCTTGGCTAGAAAGCAGTTTGAAAAAAATCTAGGAGTTTTAGTGGCCTGCAAGTTCAATATGAGTATGATGAGGTAGCACCCCTCCCCACCCAAAATCCATCAAAAACAAACAAAAAGGGATATACTGAGAAGCATGACTTACAGAAATAAAGAGGTGATAGTGATGCTATATTCTGTCCTGATTAAAGTGTATGTGAAATCTTGAGTTCAATTTTGGTCACACATTTTAGGAATTGATAAGCTGATGAATTCCCAGAGGAAGCCAACTAGGATGATGAAGGACTTTGCCATCTACGAATTATGTAAAAATGTTCAAAAGCACTTGGGATGGATAAAGGTATAGGTAAGAACCTCAAGAGGAGGCATGGGTAAGTATGCACATCTGAGATGCTGATTCCTGCCTTAAGGGATGGAAAAGAAAGGGCCTTGAGGCTGACTGTCAAGGTAATTTTAGAAAGAGAGGGAGTGCCTGCTACATTCCTGAATATTCCTGGTGTAAGGGGCTTGATTTTTTCTGGTCAAAAGTGGCTAGCTCTCTGGTCCCTATCCTTTCATCCTTTCATGAGGGAGGGCACCCTAAGCTTTCAACCACTGATTTGGTCCCTTACCCACCAAATTCAAATTCTGGTTGCAGAAAAGATCATCAGAAATATTGACTAGCATATAAATTCATTTCATAAAAAAATAACAAATTATACAGATTAGAATATGCCAGGAAAAAAAACAAACACGAGTGAATGATTTTTTTAGATGGGAACTCGATGAGATCTTGTCTAGTTCAATAAACATTTATTGTGTGTAAAGGCTCCCTAAATAGACAATGGGTTAGAGAGTGCCAACACTGCCCTCTGCTGCTTCTTTAAGGGGGAGGAACACGCCTACATTTTATAGAGGAGAAAAGTGAGATCCAGACATGAGATAACTTGGCCACCATCTCCCACAAGAAGTAAATGACCAGGCCAGGATTTGAGTATAGTGACTCTAAATCCAACATTCTTTCCACATTTACTACTTTGCTTTCTCTTTGGATAACAAGGTCTCCAGTCTTGGATATTCTGTTTATTCCCCTAATTTCCCAGTAGCACAGGGAGGTAAGGGGTTAAGTCTAACTTTCAGATTTCAGTGTTGACTGGCTGGAAGGTTTGAGATTAGACTGAAGGGCAAGTTAGCTCAGGAAGCTATGCCCAACCATCCAGAATTGTTTTAGTTTTATCATAAAATAAGATTTCCATGCTGTATTCTGTAGATTTATTTTCTTTTAGCTACATTTCCTTAATAAAATACATTTGAAAAGGTCCAGCTATGTCTTAGGCACACCTAGAGGAACATAAGACATATCCATGGTGAGACTCTGGCTAGAACGGGTAGTAACAGAAGAGAGATAAGAGGGGAAACTCTCAGCAGGTCTGGGGTTAGGATGAGATTGAATTAAAGAATTATATTGATGTGCCATCTGAAAAGGCATTTCCATATAGAGATCTGGAAGGGCCTATTATCTGCTAAAGGAAGAAATAACTCAGACAGAAAGTGAACCAGCTTCCAAAGTCATTTCCCAGGCCTATTTGAGGAGTACTTTGCCAGTTGCTTGATTTAGGTCTTGAACAGTCTCTTTATTTCAGGTCAGCTACTTGTAAAAGTAAGGAGATTAAAAACTAAAAAGAGCCAAAAGGTTAGATTAGAGAGTTTTACTACCACTTCACAAAAGTACCTCATCTGAATATCAAACTCATGACTTACTCCATCTGTTCTCAAACTTTTTGGTCTCATGACCCCTTTATATTAAAGTTTTTGAGCCTTACTCCCCATCCCCCAAAGACATTTTGTTTGTGTGAGTTAAAACTATCAAATATTTATTGAACTAGAAATTAAAATGTATTAGTGTTATTATGAATATTTTTCCATACTCCCCACTCCCAGGTCCTAAGACTAAAATTTTAAAACCACTGGCTTATAGCAAATGCTGAACTCTCCCAGCAAAAAAGAAAACAAACAGTTCTTCTCCTTGTTAAAGGGGAACCAACTGGTATTTCTGTGGTTACTAGTTTAACGATCTTTGAAGTTAGGGCCAGAAGGAATCTTACAAGTCATTATTCTTCGGGAAACACACCTAGAGACTGGAAGACTACCTGGCCCTTGCCAAGGACATACTGCACAAACTAATCAGAATGAAAATCCTCCTACTCCAAATCTCATGTTCTTTTTACTAAGGTATATTATGTGTAAGCCAGGGGGCACTGTGGGTATGTGGTAGTGACTATTCTTTTTGAAAGAGTTTTGTTCCCTTTGGGTACTTGTATTTATGTAATTTATAGAATAGTTTTTGTAATCATTAAGACTAGTCCTGTTGAAAGTTCTTTGTCCTTTTGCTGATAACTGACTTCAAAGATAGAACTATCATGGAGTGACTGGTTCTTTGCCCCAGGGTAACTGGCATGATGAGGAGAGGGATAAATTTGCCTCTTCCCTCTCTCTCATTAGGTGGACTTCTGGTCTTTCAGCCTCTTTCTCTCAGCCAGCCCCAGGATACTATCCAAAGGGCACTTTTCAGACATTCCCAGAATATCTTCTTTGGACCCTGTCCTTTCCCTTCCATGCCTTATCCTACTTTCTGGCTATCTCTGCTTTCTTTTTATGAGGGTTGGGTACAATAAACCAACTCACAAGAACGGGACTTTTTTTTTTTTTCCTTGCAAGGCGATGGGGTTAAGTGGCTTGCTCAAGGCCACACAGCTAGGTCATTATTAAGTGTCTGTGGCCGGAGGTCGGATTTGAACTGAGGTACTCCTGACTCCAGGGCCAATGCTTTATCCACTTCACCACCTAGCCACCTCAAGAATGGGATTCTTGCCCTGGAGAAAAGGTTTTTCCTCCTCTTCAGGCTACATTAGGATGAACAGTCATGCTTCTTCTCTCTTAATTGCTTTTGCCCTTGGAGGCAAGAGTTTCTAATTGTGTCTATACAGCTCCCTATTTAGTTAGAAATTTACCCTGAAAAATATTGAATATTAGTACTCTTATTCTAAGCCACATTACATCTATATTCACCCAGATCTTAAGTCTCTTCACCTATTCTGTGATAGCCTGTATTTTTCCTTTATGCATTTTTGCTAGTGTCATCCTTCCTACCAGTAGAATCTTCACCTACAAAAACATAGTGTAAGACTCTTTTCATTGGCTAGGTCAGATAACTTAAAAAATTAGTATCTAAAATTAGAGAAGACATTTTAATTACTCTATCCTCAATGGAGCAGTTCAACATAACCTAAGAAGAAAAACTGATTGTTTTCCCTATTCTTTCTTTCTGGCTTCCCAATTTATTTTACTTCCTGTGTTTAATTATATGTTAGAGTATGGCTTTTTTTGGGGGGGGGTTTAAAAGAACACATAATTCTCAAATTCAGTTTTCAAAAGTGACCCCTACCTAGTTTTGAACTCCACATTTGAACTCCTTTTATCATATTATATATCCTTAAAACCAAAACAAAGCAGAACAAAACATCTTTTTTTTTTCTCTGGGAAGCTGTTTTCTTCTCAGACCTTTAGATGTCCCTCTGCACCTTGAAAACATATGGTCAGGGCAGAAAGAGTGCTGATTGCTGAAGCCTAACAGTACCAGTATAGGCCTTCAAGCACAGTTTATTTGAAATCATTTACTTTAACCAATTGTTATTTCAAAATATTTACAAGATCATATTTGGCCCTTTAAATGCTCTTCCCATCATAAATTACTCCAAAAAATCCTTCAATATAGTACAAGACATTGAAAATCAATGTCTTTTGATAAAGTGAGAAAAAATTTAAGAAATAAATATAACAGTGGCAGGAGAAACTAGGTGTCTTTTATGTTTAAAGAAGTTTAACAGTTCCTTAATATCTAGGAAATAGTAGGGGTAGGAGGTTACAGTAGAAAGAATGCTGATATTTGTAGCAGCCCTGTTTGTGGTGGCAAAGAATTGGAAATCAAGTAAATGCCCTTCAATTGGGGAACGGCTTAGCAAATTGTGGTATATGTATGTCATGGATCACTATTGTTCTATTAGAAACCAGGAGGGATGGGAATTCAGAGAAGCCTGGAGGGATTTGCATGAACTGATGCTGAGTGAGATGAGCAGAACCAGAAAAACACTGTACACCCTAACAGCAATATGGGGGTTATGATCAACCTTGATGGATTTGATCATTCCATCAGTGTAACAATCAGGGACAATTTTGGGCTATCTGCAATGGAGAATACCATCTGTATCCAGAGAAACAACTGTGGAGTTTGAACAAAGACCAAGGACTATTACCTTTAATTCAGGGGAAAAAAAACTGATATCTCATTGTCTGATCTTTCTATTGCTTATACTTTATGTTTCTTCCTTAAGGATATGATTTCTCTCTCATCACATTCAATTTGTATTAATATATACCATAGAAAAATAATGTAAAGACTGACAAATTGTCTTCTGTGGGGAGGGGGAGGGAAGTAAGATTAGGGGGAAAATTGTAAGACAAAATAAATAAAATCTTGTTTTTTAAAAGAAAGAATGCTAATTATGGAATCACAGAAATGAGATTTAACCCTGATTTAAGCAATTACTGCCCATGTAATCCTAGGTAGAGACAGCAGGATGGCACAGTGGATAGTGTGCTGGACCTGAAGTCAGGAAAGCCTGAGTTCATATCTGGCCTCTAATACTAGCTGTGTGATCTTGGGCAAGTTACTTAACCCTGATTGCCTCATATTCAGGGCCATCTCCAGTCATCCTGATTCATATCTGGCCACTGGAACCAGGTTGCTCCAGAGGAGAAAGTGAGGTTGGTGTTTTGGCATAACACCCCTTCATTCAAAACACCTTCCTAATATCATGGTCTTCTTCAAGGACAAAGGACAACACTATCATCAACAACCCTGAACAAATACTTTCTGGATTTCAATTTTCTCATTTGAGGATTAATATTAATAATAATGGCTATTGGCATTAAGGTTTGCAGAATGCCTTATTCATATTATCTCACTTGAACCTCACAACTATGTCCATTTCATGGATGAGTAAACTGAGCCTGAGAGAGAATAAATGTGTCTAAGGAAAGATTCAAATCCAAGTCTTCCTGATTTCAGCTTCAGAGTTGTATCCACAATTCCATCTACTTTACCTCTTAAATTAAGTTATGGTGACATCTAAAGTAATTTTTATTTCTAGAATGATGGCCTTAATAGGTTTTACCTGAGATAAAGATTTATTTTAATTTGAGGTTTGACATCTGTAGATATTTCAAATCCAGTTTTTGAATCTCTGTACAAGGAAGAGAGGGAGAGAAGGAGAAGAGAAGGAGAGGGAGGAAGAGGGAGAGAGAAAGAAAGACAGAAACAGAGAGAGACCAAGAGGCAGAGAAAGAGAGAGAGACGAAAACAAAGACAGAGAGATAGAGGGAGACAGAGAAACAGAGACACAGAGAGACAGAGACAGAGAGAGACAGTGACAGAGACAGAGAGAGGGAGACAGAGACATACAGAGACAGAGAGAGATAGACAGACAGAGACAGACAGCCATAGTGAGGTTTAAAGGCATATGCATGGAGAAAGATTCCTAGAAAAAGGAGATGGTTAGAATAGAGGAGAGGAAAAGAAGATGGAATAATGGGGGGGAGTAGTGGGGAATTAATCTGGTAAAATCTCAGGAGCCATGGGAGATTGACTTTAACTGGTGTAGGTGTGGGTGACAAGAAAGTGAGAATGCATGGAATATTTTGTATTTGTTTTTCCTTTTCTAGATCGTTAAAAACATGTATTTTTGAGGTACCTCCTAACAGGTGGAAGAGGTCAAAGCATAATGACTCTTTACCTTGAGGTAGTGGTGTTTTTTTGTCTTTTATTTTCAAAGTGGGTGACATTTAGATGAGAACAAAAACTTACTATTGACTTGTACAAAAATCCTACTATGGTCCCTCATATATTTTGGATATGCTGCAGTTTTCTCAGGGGCTGTGCCAGCATAACACAAACTATGCTAAAGAGATTTTGAGTGCCCATGCAGAAACAGGTGGTGTCTCAGAAGAGGCTCACCACCGTGCAGCAGGCTGACCACTAAGCAGCCTTTGGCAACCTGTGAAACAGAGCACAACATAAAATGGTTCCCAGTTCTATGCAACCTCTTTGACAGAGTTCTGGAACAGGAGACAGGAGATACTAAAAATCATAGATTTTAGACTCTCTCTAAACATTAATGTGCTAAATGTGAGTCATGTCCAACAACCAATGAGTTGAAATATTACTAGGTCAGTATTACTGGGTATTCCTAACTCTTTGTGCATCTTGGATCCCTTTTCAAAAGAATGGTTTTAAATAGTTGAAGGAAATGTTTAATTTCAGTTAGAGGTTAGTGAAAATAAAGATGTAATTTTTTTATTTTTGTTTTTTGCTTCCCTGAAATTGATCTGAAAATTCCTTATAGGTCAGTGAACCTCAAGTTAAGATAAGAAGGAGTAACCATATTAATATTGACATTTTTGACTATGAATGAAAATCAAATTCAAAAGTAAGTAAATTGTGGCTAAATTGAAAGGTGTTTCACAGTTTCTCTTTGTAGAAGTAAATAAAATAAATGAGGGAGTTGATTTGTGCACTCAAATGAAGAAAGAAGCAGCATTTCATAGGTTAATTGTTAATCTTACTTTTGCAGTCCTTATGATGACAATAAATAAGACAAAACTATTATGAAAATAATTGCAGTTTATATTCCAACATCAGTTGCAGTGTGGAGAGGCAGAGGAAGTCTACAAAGATTGTAGCAGGAGTCTACAAATTCCTTACCCCATACACACTTGATCTCCTTGCCAAGGAAGCAGAGAGATATGGCAGCCAAGACCAAAACTAATTTAGAATATAAACTATTTGTAAAACATTACAGTAAAACATTGAGCTCTAGCACCAATAAAAAAGTATTTATTAAGCTATTATTATGTTTTAGACATTGTGCTGAGCACTGGGATTCTGAAGAAAGGGAAAGGAAAAATTCCTGCTCTCAGAGGATAATATAGTCATGATCATGAGTATCATGAGGACATTACATGTAAAAAATCCTTCTTTTTTACCAAACAGCATCAGAGGGGGAAATGAGCTTGCAGAAAGTTTGAAACAAGAGCCAATTCATTCACATCATCTCAAATATATTTAGATGAAGCTGGAATGAAGACAACAAACATTAAAAATGGAACAGATATGTCAGCATTAGTATTTTCATAATCTATTTTCATAATCAATGAAACCATCACATTTGGATTAAACGCCTCAACTCAATTTGCCAATGTCACTAAGGAATATGAAGATGAGAAATAGTATCAAACCAGACAAAAAAGATATCTATTTTGGTGATGACACATTTGAAAGCATTGAAGGATAGGTTCTTAAGATGAATGAAAGACACTAAACTTCTGGGAAAAACCACAGACAGTATTATTTCTTAAGAAAGACAACTAATAGGACTAAGAGGACAGTCTCACCTCTAGAATTTTCATGAGAATGATTTACATAAATATGATAAAATACATGCATGTGATAAAATATATGAGTAAAACAAGCAAGTTTTTATAATCCATTTCCCTGAAATCTTAAATTTCTCCATCTGCTCATAAACTTCTACATTTCCAAATCTCTGCCTCATTCCTTCCAAACCTATTACTTGTCTCTATCTTTACCTCCAATTATTCCATCCCATTTGGTTCTCTAATTTCACCACCTTCCTTTACCATCTTTAACCTATTAAATGATATGTTTAACTATTGCTGACCTTCACCCTTAAATCTCCTTCTCCTTTGACCTTCTGCCATTCATGTTTTGAAAACCCTCAACTCTGAGACATTCCTATTTTCTTGTTACTATATTAACACCATTGAATTTCTGAAGACCTCTGTGAAACTTTGTTGACTGTCTGTAAGTTCATGTCATCTAGTCTCAACTAGTGGCATAATCTTATGTCTGATAATTCTAATGATCAAAACCTTTTACCTTTGAGCTCTTCCCATCTATTTTCTTTCCCTCATCAGATTACCATGTAATATTTTTATATGCTTCAAGTTTTATCCTCTTAGTAGAATGTATTTTGTCTTTGTATTTCCAATACTCATTCTCCCTCACTTTTATATGCAATATCTTGCAAAATTTTATAAATTCCACTTCCATACTCTCTCTCACATCCATCCAATTCCTTCATTGTCACCATTCTAATTTAGATTTTGACTGACTGATTAATAAATCAACATTCATGAAGTTCTCATTTTGTACTAAGAAACAAAAACAAAAGTGAAATAGCCTGACTTCTAGATTTCTGCATTCCATAAGAGCCAGAGAAACACATTTCAGAAGTCTGAGACTTAAAAATCTGGCTGACCAAATCCACAGCATGAGTTAGAAGGGAACTAACATCAAAGTCAAGCCCTGCTATCAGGTAAGTGGGAGCTAAGAGGTATAGACAGAGCATCTTGTAATCAACTGGTGTTTATGACTAGGATTAAAATATACCTTATTCTTTAACATTTGAAATGGTTCTTGCAAAGTTTTCCCACACCACCATTATATGCATGGTAGTGTCTCCTTTTAAAGCACCTAAGAGGATAAAGTACTATTTCCAGGGAGCAAGAGAAAAGGAAGGAGAGAGACTCATATAAGCCTCATATTCCCCCATGGCCAATTCAAAATAGACAACTTAGGAAATAGAGGCATGGTGATAACCACTAGAATAAGACAGAGGGGCGATAATTGGATAGGTTCAAAACTGACTGGTTTGAAGTTAGTAATAAGTGAATATTTCCTCCTAACATTTCTCAACAGTATCCCAGGACAAGTCAACCAGTCACAACAGGGACTCTTCCAATTTTCGCTGTTGTAAGTAAAAGGGGGAACCATCAAATCATAGACTCAGAGCTGGAAGCAGCAAATAGCAGAACATGAACTATCGTGGAAAGAAATGTTTTTTCCTTTGCTGGGTTAGTTGATGAAATTATAGCTTCCATTTGTAGCATGTTTACAGCTTTTCAATGTGCTTTCACATACATTATCTCACTACATAGTCACAACAGCTAGGCAAGGCTGGTACTGTTGTTTTTGAACTTTGATGGATGGGAATTGTTGATGAGCATAGTTAGAAGAGCAAAGTGACACTCAAGTGTTGTCATTCCTATATCTTTAGGCATTTCATACACTCTTACTGAACCTAACAGTTGCATAAATCCTACTGTGCAGATGGAGCTTAGCAAGATGTTAAGTGACTTGCCACTCAGTGAAATAATGGAATATCTGTTGAAATAAAATTTGAAGTTCAAACCTTTTGCTAAAAGCTCAAATTTTTAAGAAGTGCTGAAAACAAGTTGAGGCTGAAGCTTATACTTTTATCTCTATGAATGAGTCCAAAAAGTTCTATTTCTTCTACCAGGCAATTGTTTTGAGGATCTATTATCTATAACAAAATGGATTAAAGAGTAAACACATCCCATACAATTTTCACTTTAGCAGAAGTTTCTTGAGAGGATTCTGATCACAGATCTATTGGATTTTCCTTTAGGTCAATAATTAGCTTTAAAACTAACTGAAGGAAGCTACTCTAATAGAATGAAGAATACTGAGCAGAGGAAGGAAAAAAAGAGGTTAAAAAAAAGTAGATTGATGGGGTGGCTAGGTGGCACAGTGGATAAAGCACCGGTCTTGGAGTCAGTAGTACCTGGGTTCAAATCCAGTCTCAGACATTTAATAATTACCTGGCTGTGTGGCCTTGGGCAAGCCACTTAACCCCATTTGCCTTGCAAAAACCTAAAAAAAAAAAGTAGATTAAGCAGCAGGTTTAGCCATCTGAAAATAGTCAGGGGCCCCAGGGGATATCAGTTTCATATAGGTCATCCTTTTCCCCATTCTGCTTGCATCTCTTCATCTTGTTTTACCCCAACTGAGGCTCAGTCCTCCCCATCTCTCTCCCCAACCTCAAATTATCTAATCGGTATAGATAGTGCTTTGCATGAAGTGGGCACAATCTTTAATAAATGCTTTTTGAACTGCTGAAACGAGCCTTTATTAACTAAAAAGAATAATCAAGTGGTTAGAGTTGAATATTTTCAGTAGCCACAGGCAGGCTTTGGTTGCAAGACAGTAGCTAAGGGAATTGTTTTATTGAGAGCATCAAGATAATATCAATAAAGATTACCTGTGTTTGAGCCCCAAGCCTTCTTTTACAAATAGGTTGATTTTTATTTTCCTGGTTAATAAAACAAACCTGGAGGCTTCCCTCAGATTATTACTCTTGCTTGTAGAAACCTTTTTAATTTTATTTATATGTCTTCACTGAGGTTCACAATACTAGCAATTTAGCATCATTAATAATTTCAGAAAATATCTTTGATTCTATTAGTTGAAACTGTCCTATATCTGTTATACAAATTAAATAACACAGGATCTATATACTTGGTTTGGATGTGAACAGAATGTCTTAGTATATACTATAGTACAGAATAACTTTGATAATAACTATTTGATTTTAATTCAGAAATTATTCAAATGACATGGCATTATCAAAAAAGACAAGAATTAGGGAGAGCAAAGAATCAGCCTGACTTGTAACCACTGTGTTTGAAAGAGTTCGAGCTCTTCCTGAGCAAGGACTAAGAAATTGGTCCTTAAAATAGAAATGTCCATGCAGGACAAAAGTGTGGCCTAGTTTGTTTGAATATCCTATGCACTATATTAAAAACTCAAATTGATATTCCTGTGCCTCCTACCAACTGTGTTCTCAGCATACTGACCAACTTAGCATTTGAAAAAAAAATAACATTCAATATCCATTAAAGAGAAGGTACAGTCTTGTCCAGAGATGAGGAAATTAATTTATCTCAAAGGATTCTCTACATCAATTACCCCTTTTTCTTTGATCCATCAGATGATATTTATTGTTAGTGATAGCTTAGTGTTGCCCAACCCCAACAATAAAATCTAAACCAAACCATATTCTTTAGCAAAAACACCACACATTTCCAATAATAGCTGACCACATTACATAATGTGATCACAATGTGATCAACTAACAGAGGCTTTTCCTTTTAAGAGCTAAATATTGCTTATTTACCCTCCTGAATGTACTTTTGCCCAAATTGAAAGAACCAAGTGGTGGCAATGATTCTTCCTTTAGTCCCCAAGGCTACCTAAATAAAAATGAAATTTCTCCTTTTGTTTTTCTTCCCTATTCTGGTGTGTGTGTGTGTGTGTGTGTGTGTGTGTGTGTGTGTGTGTGTGTTTAAAAAGTACTTAGCACATAGTTCATGGGCCATAGAAGAGATTTAATAAATACCCCTATTGCCTCACCAAAACAACCCCCTCAAAATTGTATGTTCCTCAGTTCTCTCTTCTCATTCTATCTCTCTACTCTACACCTGCCTTCACCCCACTCCAACCAGGCTAAGTGGGGTACTACAAATGATGAGTCGTTTTTATTTAGGTCATCTTGAAAGCTTGGGGAAAGAATCATTGCACTGTAATAAATTGGTTCTTTTAACCACACTCAAATGTGTAGTTTGGCTGAAAGTATTGTTATCTATACAGATGTAGTGATACATAATAGTGGAAAGTGTGTGGAATGTTTTTGGCTCATTTTGGTCTCTTACTGCAAATAGACCTCCTCATTTAGTTTTAGAACCAGACACAATCATATAACCCAACTCCTTTATTTTAGAAATGAAGGAGTGAAGCCCAGGGTCAAAATAACTTAACCTATTGCCACATAGTAGAACCAAGATTTGAACCTAGGTTTTTTATTTCTTGATTGCACTCTTACCCCCCCCCCCCATCATACTATCTATCCACTCCAATTCAGTGAATAATTATTAATCATATTATGTCTATATAGTCATGCATTTTATGATGCTATTCCTGCTATTCTTCACATTTTGTAATCCCTACCTCAGGCTTAGCTAAAATGTTTTTCTCCTTCAAGAGATTTTTCCTGATTTCTCTATTTTTTTTTTTACCTAATCATTTTCTATTTTTTGACATGGTATAGTAATGTTCCTAGGTAAAAAAAGATTGTAAGGGTTTATTGATGTTCCAGGATAAGAAGACCTCAGATACAGAGGGAAGTTCTGAGGTGAGACAGCAACTGAGGCATGGTAGAAGTCCAGAAAGTCAGGAAAAGAGAAAGAAAACCTAGTATTCCTTTTGGGAGTAATCAGATTCCTATATTGAGGATGCAAGGAGTTTCAGTACACTTTCCCCTCCAGTTTAAAAAAAAATGGAATGATAACTATATTTTTGTTATTATTGAATTTTATATTATAATATTTTGTAAATACTCTTAATATCAAAAGCAATGCTTTCCTCTCTACTCTGTTGTTCAGTGATTTAAATGATAATCACCTCCTTCTAAGGCAAGGCAAAAGCCACTTATTAAGCACTTAGTTATGTGTCAGAAATTACTCTAAGCATTGATGATGCAAATAGGATAAAAAATGAAGACTGTCCCTGCCCTTAAGGCACTTGTATTCTGGTGGGAAGTGAATAAATAAGCATTTATTAGGCATCTACTTATTATATTGTAGGCATTGTGCTAAGTGCTTTTACCAAAAAAGAAAAAGGCACCTTTTTCTTATTTGGTTTTGCAAAAACCCCAGGAGGTAACTGTCATCGACATTTTACAGTTGGGGAAACAGAGGTATCCAAGTGACTTGACTAAGATCACATAGCTAATAAATAATTGTGATTGGATTTGAATTCAAGTCTTCCTGACTCTAGGTCCATTGCTTTATTCTGCAACACTCAGAGAGTAACTGGAAAATGAAGAGGGAAATTTAGGAGAAGGTACCTAAGTTGGGGATATGGTGTCTGAATCCCTCCCTTAAATGAGCAACTCACCAATGGGAGAAAAAGGCTTCCCTAGTAAAGAGATATTCCAAGATAAAAAAGGCTGTAGGGGTGTATTGATGTTCCAGGATGAGAAGACCTCAAGTACTAAGGGAAGTTCTGAGGTGAGATGGCAACTGAGGTGTGGTAGAAAAGTCCAGAAAATGAGGAGCAAGATGAAAGAAAATTAAAGATTTCTTTTAGGAGTAGTCATATTCCTATATTGAGGATGTAAGGAGTTTCAGCCCATTTTCCCCCTCCAGTTTAAAAAAAATGGAATAATATGTCTCTTTAAGCAGATTTTCCCCATTTTTCACTTGCCATCATTGCCAGAATCTTTGTATATAAATGGAAGCTTCTCCACAATCAGTGTGATTCCATGAATGCTGTAATACCAGAGAATTTGGGGCCAGAGAGCTGAATTGCTTCAAATCTGACAGCTGTTTCCCCTTATTCCCCCTCCTTTCTTGTTCCTCTTCTTGTTCTGTTAGAGACTGTGATTAACTCTCATGAGCAATGTCTAGATAAGAGATTTCTAACAAGGAGAACAGGGAAAAGGAACATAAGGACTATTTCTTGTTTTAGGGTTTAACTTGAAAATCTATTGCCCTCCCCCTCCCCCCACCCCAGCTCAATTGGGCCTCCTGTTTTAGATACCTTGGTTAATGAAGGTTTTTAAACATCTTGGCTTAAGGGCTCACAAATAAAACACTATATTTTGGTTGAAGTCCTAGGTTACTGAGCAATCTTAAACCAATAGGAATTTATGTATGTGACACAACTATCTATAATAATTTCATGACTTCAGGTTCTATTCCAGGACACCTAGGGCTCTGTGAATGTGTTAGAAATAGAGTAGTGGGTTCTTTGGTGCCTGCCACCTTTTTGTCTGTGGCATTTATCACTCCTTGAACTGACAGGATACTTGGTCCTATCCCTATAGCACAGGAACACACTGTCCTTTGGTTAATGAACTTCTTATCTAACTCAGAGGCAGTGGGGCAATTCAATGTCAGGGCAAAGAAATTGGAAGTCTGGAGACTTACATATTCAACTTCTCTTCACTATCAAAGTTTTCTTACTTATTAAGTACAAAACAAAGATATCTTGGACTCAAGGTATGGTGAGTTTCTCAAACTAATTGATACTACAAATTTTGTGGTAAAGTTTTGAAGGAGCAGGGATGGGAAATCAAAGAGTATGAGTTTGGAGAGAAGAGAAAAGGAAGATCAGTTATGTAGAACAATAAACTATGTAATGAAATGAAGGCTAAATTTCCTAATTGTCCTTTAGAGTATCTGTTCCTTCTCTGACTCCACCTTTCCAGCATTAGAGCTTGCTTGACAAAGGTATGAAGAAAATGAAGTTTGTCTTTGCTCCTTTCATTTTAGGTAGCCAGCTCATTCAAATCTCTTTCCTTTTCCTTTTGATAAACCTAATGAATGGAAAATTGACATTCTCCACATCCCCAGAGAGGCTATTATTTGAGGACTATACTTCTGAATATAGTCCTCAGGGCAACTAGGTAGACCATCAGATTTGAAGCCAGGAAGATGAGTTCAAATTTAACCTCAGACACTTTACTATATGATGTTGAGTAAGTCACTTAACACTGTCTCAGTTTCCTCATCTGTAAAATGGGCTAGAGAAGAATATTTGATCTCACCCAAGGGAAAATTCCCCAAAGTATCCAGTGTAGCAAGTGGAGAATAGATATATGTTCAAGGCACCAGCTCCTGTTTATGTCAGCTCATCCCTGAAGTTTTTTTTACTACCTCCAGGGACCTTTCCTTGAAGAGGAACTGGTAATTTGTATGTCTTCTCTTGAAGATGGAAACCAGAAAAGCAATCTTTCTTCCCTCAAGCTTTTGCCAACTCTGACCCTCACAGAAATATAGAACATTGAATAATTATTAATTCCATCAGTGAGAAGAGTCTTATGAAAAAGCCTAGGCTTTAGTCCTTGGTTTTACATATACCCACACACATACATACACATACACATACACACAGGTAGACACACAGACTTTTATCTATGCTATAGTTACAAACAAAATATGTATAAGCGATAAGGTTAGGTGGGGAGAATACTACTATTAACTGGACAATTCAAGCAAAGTTTCTTAAAGAAGGAAGCATTTAAGCTAAATTTTATGGGAAACAAGGGATTACAAGTGGTAGAAATGAGGAGGGAGAATGTTCCAGATACAGTGGATAGCCAGATGGGAAAAGGAGTACTATGTGTGTGAAGAACAGCAAGACTGAATTAGGGTGTCTGCAAAAAGGTAGCAAATGATGAGAATGGAAAGTAAATTGTGAAGGACATTAAATTACAAAGTTTATATTTACTTCTAAATGCAATAGGGAGTTGACTGAATTTTATTAAGTAATAGAATGACATAGTCAGACTAATACTTTAGAAAAATCAACTTTTGTATTGTGCAGAGATTGAAATGAGTGTGGAGAGTCCCGAGTCAAGAAGGCTATGGCAGTAATGCAGATAATGTGGACTTAGAGTTAAGAATTCTTTCAACTAATCTGGAAAGATTTACATGAATGGATGTAAAGTGAAGTGAGCAGATATTGTGACAGAAACAATAAAGTTGTGTGATGATCAAGTATGAATGACCTAGTTCCTCTCAGTAATAAAATGATCCAAAGATTATGCTATCCACATTCAGAGAAAGAAGTGGAGTCTGAATGCAGATAAAAGCATGCTATTTTCACCTTATGTGTATGCATGTTTTCCTTTTAGTCTATTCTTTTTTTTTAGGTTTTTGCAAGGCAAATGGGGTTATGTGGCTTTCCCAAGGCCACACAGTAGTCAATTATTAAGTGTCTGAGGCCGGATTTGAATTCAGGTACTTCTGACTCCAGGGCCAGTGCTCTATCCACTTCTCCACCTCGATGCCCCTAGCCTATTCTTCTTTCACAACATGACTAATAAGAAAATGTTTTACATGACTTCACAAATATAGATTTTATTAAATTTCTTGCCATTTTAAGAAGAAGGAAGGAAGGAAAGAGGAAATAATTGAACTAAAAATTTTATAAAATGAATGTTAAATATTGTCTTTATATGTAACTGGAAAAAAATGAAATACTACCAAAATTTAAAAAATCCTTCAACCAGAACCAAAATTTTTGAAGTTCTGGGAAGCATAGGTGCAGCTTCATTTGGCAAGCATTTATCATGCTTAATATGTACTAAGTACTATGTTAAGTGATAGGTATACAAAGGATTCTCAAGAATCTCAGTTTTATTTGGAAGATACATGCAAACAACTATGTATAAACAAGCTATAAGCAAGATAAATTGAAGATCAATCAACAGTGATTTAAGTGACTTGTCCAGGGGCATATAGTAGTAGTAGCATACAGTAGTAATTATCTGAGGTTGGATTGAACTTAAGTCTTGTTGATATTAGATAAAGTATCTATAGACCCATCCTAACCCTGTGACTCCTTAGGATTTACTCTTTCCTGTGAGGTTTTACCAGAGGGGTATTACAAGATATTTGGGTTTTTATTCCTTTGGGGTTCTTATCAGAAGTTTTGGTTCCTATAATTTTGTGCAAAGCTCAGAGCAGATTTGTAATAATTAAGCAATCAACAAACAAACATTTTTTATGGACCAGTTATATGCAAAGTATAAGCTAAAGAAATAAAATAAATGAAGCATTCTCAATGAAGTTACATTCTAACAGGGAATACAACAAGGGCATATATAAAGATATAGAAAATAAATATAAAGAGAATAAACAAATGAATATATAGTAGTTCACTATAAGATCGTTTGAGGGGAAAGGTGCTAGTAAGTTGAGGAGAATCAGGAAAGATTTCATATAGAAGGTAATACTTGAGCTATATCTTTTTTTTTGTTTGTTTTTGGTCTTTTTTGGCAAGGTAATGGGGTTAAATGGCTTGTCCAAGGCCACATAGATAGGTGATTATTAAGTGTCTGAGGCCAGATTTGAACTCAGGTACTCCTGACTCCAGGGCTAGTGCTCTAACCACTGCACCATCTAGCTGCCCCTTGAGCTATATCTTAATGAATGGGAGGGATTCCATGAATCAGAGGTAAGGAGGGAGTGTATTCCAAACATTTGGAATGACCATTGCAAAGGTGTGGAAGTAGGAGATAGTATATTGGATATGAGAAACAAAGAGGGGCCAATCTGGCTGGATCACAGAGGGAAAAAGTGGGAGTTATGTTGGAAAGATAGATTGGGGCAAGGTAGTTGAAGAGGCCTTAAAAGTTAAAGTAATTTATATTTGCTTCTTTGAGCAATGGGAAGTCATTGGTGTTTATTGACTAAAGGACTGAATAATTTTTAAGGAAAGTCACTTTGGCAGCTGTGTGAAAGATGATCTTGAGTATAAAGAGAATAGAGGCAGAGAGATGAGGGTCTGAACTAAGATGGTAGTTGGGGAAGGGATAGAGACAAGGCATCAGATGATATAAGAACATTGTGACAGTAGAAATGGTAAAATTTATCCTCTATGTCATTTATCCATTCTATCACTCATAAACTGATAGAGAAATGTAAGCTCTATGGCGGCAAATATAAGATTTATAACTGTCATATCAAACCAATGAAGGGGACATTCCTGAACAATCTTAGATGATATCCATCTAATTGTACCATGACAGTAAACTTCCTGAAGACTCTGCTTCACCTTCCCATTGTCCTTGATTTTTTTCCCCTTATTTCCTTTTGGGGCAGTGGATTAAGTGCTGGGTCTGGAGTTGGGAAGATCTGAATTTAAATCTAGCCTCATATTCCTAAACTATGTGATTTCAGCTAAGTTATTTAACCTGTCTGACTCAGTTTATTCAACTGTAAAATGAGCATTCTCTTCCTTTTCCTTCCTACCTCGATTCTTGCATTTTACCAAGACTTAACCCCTCTCATCTTCATTTCAATAAGCATTTATTAAATGCCCATCACTCTCTCCATTTTTCTCCAATCTCTAACTCTATTCTCCCTCTATTTTTCTAGTTAATTTGGCATATGCGAATAAGTAATTAAACAGTTACCAAATTGAATGCACTTTTATTTTTGATATATATTAAGGAGGGAGGAGAACAAAGTAAGGAAGAGAAGCATAACAGTGATTTGAAATATAGGATACTACAGATGAGAGTAAGAGAACTATTTGAGTTTGCATTTGTGGATTAGTGAGGCTATCATTGAAAACTGCAGGAAATCTCAGAAGCCAGTCATAGTTCATAGTCCTTTTAGGTAGAGGCACATTGGAGGTTGAATCACAATGGAGAGATAGGCAAGAGAGAAAGCAGGGAACCAAAGGTAGAGATTCAGATAAGGGAGATCCAAGAAGTATCATTAGGAACTAGCTGAGAGTCAAATCTAAATCAAACAACATGAGAACCAGACCTAGAGCTGTCGTGGCTAATCAGCTATTAATATACTCTGCTTTGCTTAGGAGCTGCTTCCTCCTAATTCTGCCTCTCTTCATTTCCTATATTTATACTGACCCTGACATAAGTGACCTCTCAGAATCTCACTCAGCTCTGTGATTCATCGCATAATTTTCCAGGTATAGAAATGAGACTGGGTTATCACTCTAGCACGAAGTTCTTCAATGGATTTTCTTTCATTATGTCAATGGTGTTACATAAGGACACAATGAAACAAAAAAGAAAATGAGCTGTGAAGACACTGGGTACATTTTAGAGGTGTGACTCTTGCTAATTATTGTTAAATTGTTCATAGGGAAAGGGAAGCCTTGGGAATTGGAACCGAGTTATATAGTCCTAGGTAAAGAATTCGGTATTGCAGCTGCAAAAACAATGTAGTTCAATGCTTTCATTTTGTAATGAATCTTGTGTTATCTTATATTGGATTTGTTTATTTCATGAAGAAAAATGCCATTTCAATGTAACCCCTAGGATTTATCCTCCTTGCAAAAAAGTTACCCCAGGTTCAATGTCCTCTAGGTCTCAAAAACATATTGCAAGCATCCTCAGATGTGTTCATTTTGACAGGTCAGCAAGAGAACATATTTAGTTCAATGAAAAATGATTTATTGAAATGCAAAAAAAGTGCCCATAGAACATTCCTTTCAGAAGACTGGGGCATACTTCATTTCATTTCAAAATTTCATTTCAAAATTCATTTGCACTCAGTGGGAATAGAAGATATACTTATGATGAGTGAACATAGTTGAAGGACTCCTTCAAAGGCTTCCTTCCATGAAAGAACACATTCCAGGAACTCCTGCATCAAAGACAAAAATATGTAAGTCACTGAAGAAAGGAATGGTCAGATCTCATACTTGTCCTGGGTAATTAATATCTCCAAAATTTAAACTTCATTTGTCTACCAGAGATATCATTATGTTCCACATTTTTATCATTCCAAACAACTCACCAATGAACATTCTTTCCTGTTTCTCCATGATACAAGTTGTTGGATTTTCGTTCAAGACTATCTGATGACCATTTTAACTTCAATTCACTGAAATGTAGTTACAAGAAAACCTCTCCATAGGAAGATGTTAACCTTTTGTTCCTAGCTATAATACTTATCTAAGAGCTCCCAACAAAGATCACTTAAATTTTTTCTTGGAAAAGATTGAATCTCTTATTTTAAATTCCTAGATCAGGAAATGAACCATATTTTGAAATCTATTGCCTCAGACAATTATCTGACTTGGGGTTATAAAGTCCTTGTAACTCATATGTAATGAATGCATACCCACAGTCATAGAATTCACTTTCAGGGACTCTGCTAAAGAAGAATCCTGCTAAAGAAATTCAGGAAATGAAGAGAGGCATGGGATACTGTATTTTCCTTTTATCCTTTTCAAGATCCTTTAGGTCTTGCTTTACAAATGAAAAGGTGAGAGGAGACAAAAATGAACACAGCCAGGTAAAAGCATTGGGAGATTTTGAAATGGAGACCACCTCAAATCCTCTGTTCCACATTCCTTCAAAGCATGTGAACTACAAAGCAAGCAATCCATAAACCTTTGTCCTGTGCTGATAATTAGCTGCTGTTGTTGATCTTCAGTTGAATCAGACTCTTCTTGTCTCCATTTGAGGTCTGCTTGACAAGGATACTTGGTTTGTCATTTTTTTTTCCTCAGCTCATTTTACAGGTGGGGAAAGTGAGACAAAGTTAAGTGCCTTACCCAGGTTTGCACAGCTAGTAAGTATCTGAGACCAGATTTGAACTCTGGTCTCCCTGACTCCAGATTTGGAACTCTATCCACTGCATCACCTAGCTGACCTATAATTATAGGATTGTAGGATTTAGACCTCAGAAGGAAATTGTTCATTTAGTGCACATTCAACATTTTACAGATAAATAGAAATTGAGAGAACTTTCTTGGCCAAGGTCATACATACATATAGATATATACACAAACATATCCATATCCATATCCATATATATATATATATATATATATATATATATACATATATACATATATATTTATTTAGTAAGCAGTACATCCAGGATTTGAACTCTCTTTCAAACTCTACATCCATTCCTAGGTTCCACTGCACTGTTTCCTCTCATAAAAAGTACATATCTGTTTTAGGATTTAATGGTTAAAGATGCCAGTCTTTAAGATCTTCAAGTGTCTAGAGACAGTGGGAGGAGAATAAGTTAATCTACCTTCATATTCCATAATTATTTTTAAAATTTATGATTAAAATAGTTCCTGTCTTCATCTGAAGATGTTTTTTACAAAGGCAAGCTATTTATGTAGCAGCATGAAAGTTGGAGAAACCTGGGAGATCAAAGGGAGCAGGTGAAGTGAGAAGCAAAGTGATTATACTATCACTCTGAGTGGGGTTTTGGGAGGATGAAGGTGGTATACTTGGGATATTTAAAGAGAAAGGTCACTTTTTATTTCTAATGGATTGCAAGACTAGCTATAGTCCTATTCTCTTTGGGCATGATTAGTTTGTGTTTAGAGGATCAAAGACAAAATAAACTTTGGAGACTTGAAGACAGGCTCAGGTACTTTATATGGGTCCCATGAGGAATTTTGTGCAGAAGTTTCTATGGTTCTGTCAAGAGCACAGGATGCCTTTTCTTTTAAATTAAAATTTAAAATTTATTTTTTAAAAGATTTTATTTATTTTGAATTTTACAATTTCCCCCCAATCTTGCTTCCCCCTGTCCCCACAGAAGGCAGTCTGTTAGTCTTAAATTGTTTCCATGGTATACATTGACCTAAGTTGAATGTGATGAGAAAGAAATCATATTCTTGGGGCGGCTAGGTGGTGCAGTGGATAACGCACCGGCCCTGGAGTCAGGAGTACCTGGGTTAAAATCTGGTCTCAGACACTTAATAATTACCTAGCCTGTGGCCTTGGGCAAGCCACTTTAATCCCATTTGCCTTGCAAAAAAAAAAAACCCTAAAAAAAAAAAGAAATCATATTCTTAAGGAAGAAACATAAAGTATAAGAGATAGCTAAATTACATAATTAGATAACTTTTTAAAAAATAATTAAAGAAAATAGTCTTTGGTCTTTGTTCAAACTCCACAATTCTTTCTTTGGATACAGATGTTATTCTCCATCGCAAATAGCCCCAAATTGTGCCCGATTGCTGCATTGATGGAATGAGCAAGTCCATTAAGGTTGACCATCACCCCCATGCTTCTGTTGGAGTGTACAATGTTCTTCTGGTTCTGCTCACATCACTCAGCATCAGTTCATGAAAATCCTCCCAGGCTCCCCTGAATTCCCATTCCTCTAGGTTTCTAATAGAACAACAGTGTTCCATCACATACATATACCACAGTTTGTTAAGCCATTCCCCAATTGAAGGACATTCACTCAATTTCCAATTCTTTGCCACCACAAACAGGGCTGCTATGAGTATTTTTGTACAAGTGATAATTTTACCCATTTTCATAATCTCTCCAGGATATAGACCCAGTAATGGTATTGCTGGATCAAAGGGTATGCACATTTTTGCTGCCCTTTGGGTGTAATTACAAATTGCTCTCCAGAAAGGTGGGATGAGTTCACAGACCCACCAACAATGTATTTCCTACATCCCTTACAACATTGATCATCGTACAGGATACCTTTGTGTCCCTTCCCTAAGTTATTTTTTAAAATATCCTGGTGATAGCTGCCACATTCTCCAGAATTAAGATCAGAGGATCATACATATAAATCAAAAAGGGGTCTCAGAGACCATGTAGTTACTAGATTATAGTACATTCCTTTTATAGTTTCCTCAGCTATGAAATGAGAGACCTAGGAAAATGAAGAGACTTGTTCCAGATGAACTAGATAGTAACTATCAGCATAGGATCTGAACCCAGATCTTCAGATCTCTAATCAATATGCTTTCCACAGCACCTCATGGGTCAAAAACAATCATAGATTTTAACACTAGAAAGGACCTCAGAGACAATCTAAACTCCTAGTTTCACAGATTGTTGTTGTTATTCATCCTTTGTTTTTGAAGGGGACTAATGTGATAAGAAGGGTGATGTCTTGATTTGGACTGAATTGAAGTGGGTCAGATCTGTGCTAAATCATAAGCTTCACTCTCTCCTTCAGAGTCACCAGTCTCCAGTGGCAAGTCATAGGCCAAAATGACTAGCAATGACCCAAGATGCAGGGGAGATCTTGGCTTTTTTAAGTTAATGTCTTTCCCAGGTCTCAGTTTATCTGAAGCAACACTCATTCAGTGATTAAAGGCCAGGTTAGAATTGAGACAAAAGATGACCTAGTTTGCCTTTCAAAAGAATCAAACTGGGCAGTTTCATAATAAGGAAACTGAGGACTAAGGAAGTGGTAACTTGTCCAAGATAAACAAGAAGCATCCAAGATAGAATTTGAACCCAAATTTTCTATTCCCTTCCACAAAAGACTGTACAGCCTTTGTTTTTTTTACAAAACTCAAGGTCAGTTTATTAGAGCCAGTCTATAATCACATACAGTCAAGATTATAAATCTGATGTTATAAGTATTATGAGAGATTCCATTTCAAAAATCTGTTGAATGGAAATGAGGCTTGAATCTTCTTTATAGTCATTATCTATCTTTGCAGATTTGGAGGTAGTATTTATTCTAAGGCAAAGAGATACAGACAGAAGTTTTGACATATGAAAATGTGTGGAAGTTATTGAAGACATTTTTTAATGTAGAAAATTCTTTTTAAAAATCAGAAACAAACATATGGAAACAAAGGTTAGAAAAGAGTAGAGCTAGTTTGGACATTAAGGCACTTACACTCACATCCATTTTCTTACTCTCTGCCAAAACACTGTGTTAGCTGTTATGTATATACAACTAATGATTAGTCATATTTTGTACAGATTCACTGACTCCTCAGATCCCCATGGCAGTTCACTCTAAACTAGTTAGAGGGCTGGAAGAATATGAATTAGTGAAGTCTCATCTCAAAATTCTAAGGAATCAATCTATACTATAAGTTTCAAACAAATAAACTCACAAACTAGCAAAAAGTGCTCAGTTATTCAATAGAAATAGTGGTTGAGAGGACACACCTTGAAGGTTTAGCAATGACTACCTGCTGATATGTTGACATTAGGGAAGGAGAGACTGGGATGAACGTGGTTCCATTCTGGGGTCTGACACACTTCTGAAAAAGCCAGGAGAGATGGAGAGATGGGAAAAAAACATAAATATACAGTGGTGTGTGTGTGTATGTGTGTGTGTGTGTGTGTGTGTGTGTGTGTGTGTGTGTGTGTATATATATATATATATATATATATATATATAAACACATATACAGGCCTTCCTTCCATCTTGGGTTTGCACTGGCTTGTTGAAGATCTAGAGATCTTTTTCGTGAATGATATAAAGGTGGGGCAATTTAGAGGGAGATGGGCACAGAGACTCAAAAAGTCTCCTACAAGTAAAAAGTATAGGACATAAAGGTCAAAGAGAGATTCTTTCCTAATCTTTCACTTGTGCTATGGACAAACACTATGATTCATGACAAAGCTGTGACAATAAACAATGCTTTATAGCAACTAAATATCCTGTTCCGTATTCAGCACCAGAGAGTAATTGTGTTAGCAAGACTATATGAAATAATGTAATCAAATGAATTTGTATAACAACGGACTTGTTATGAAGATGTGTGAAATGATGTAATCAGGAAGAAATGTAGAACAATGAAATCTCTTTAACTTGGAGTACTTTATAAAGGAAAAGATCAGAGAAGATGAAAAACAGTCAGTCATTCCCACGGTTATACTTTGTTAGGGGCAACCTGAATATTAAATTGACTTCCTTTTTCACTTGTTGTTCCTTAAGTAGTTTCTCTAGTACTTTTTTTCTTTTTTTTCCTTGACTGGGGGATATGTAGTTAGAAAAAGTTATGGAGTAGTATTGATGAGGAGGCTTCCTGACTAGTTGAAAGTAAGCTCAGTATTATAAGATGTATGAATGAGATTAATTTGGCTCCTCTAGGTGTATGGGCCTCAACTCTGTCTTTGCTCTATTCTGGGATGGGAAATATCAAACTTTTCCTTGGACAACAAGGGAGTCATATGCTTTGACCTAGAAGGTATCTGAGTAGGTCAAGCTAAGGCCTAGAAAAAATAATTCAGGATTAGGTTTATAAGTCACTAATCTCTGACTAATGTTTTCTTTCTGTTCACCTTTGTTAACCTTGTCCTAGTTATTATTGTCAATAAATACTAGAAAACACATTTTTTGAGCCTGGAGAGTATCCTGGCATATGGTAGAGCAGAGAGAAATTGAATAATTTCTAGTGCATTATTAAATAATCGTGATAATGATGAACATCTTGCTTCACCCCGATCTTAATGGAAAGGCTACTAGTTTGTCCCTTTGCAGTGTCAATCTTTAACAAGCAGGTAGTTTTAAGAAAAATCTCTCTATAAAACTAGATAGATTTGTCTGACTCATTGCATAGTTGGTCAAATAAACAGATATTTATTAAGTTTTTATAATTGGTAAGGCACTAGGATAGTTTGACAAGAAATCTGTTCAACGGATAATAATGTACAGTGGCTTTGCACATTCATTTATGAGTATTCCACACAATTAACTTCCATTTTGTCAAATGATTTTTTAAAAATACATACTAAGTAGTGAGCATTGTACTTGATGTTAAAAAAAAGTGATAGGGACCACAAAAGACTGAGCAACAGGATCCTAGATCTCAAGAAGCTTATAGTCTACTCGAATTGACCAGACAGGCATTCATCTAAGAAGAGCAAACAATATAAAATTAAGTGATACAATGGACAGAGCTCTAGACTTAGAATTTGAACATATAGATCACTTAATCTCTCCCAGCCTCAGTTTCCTTAGCTAAAAAAATTGGATTGTGGGCTTATGAACTCTTTTCTAGCTTCAAATCTAAAGAAGATATCCAATTATGTAGTAATAGACTATAAATGCTATAGAAATGTCAGGCAGAATTTCTGTACCAGGATAATGGAAAAAACATAGGACCTGAGTTTGAATTCTGGTTCCCATACTAGCTGTGTGACTACAGACAAGTTAATTAAAAACAGCCTCATCTTCCACATTTATGAAATGAGTATAATACTTGCAGTAACCACCTCAGAGAGATGTTATAAACTTTAATGTTCTATATAGAAGTGAGTCATCATTATTAGGAGTTCCAGGAAGGGAGAGATCAATGTGGGTTCCAATCGTCTCATTGTGAGTTCTTGTTGATTCACACTGATTCCATGGGAGTTAAGTGGTAATGCAGCTACCTGGGAGATGCTGTTCCTTCAGTTACTGTCTGTTCTCCATTTATAGGCATGAAGATACTTATTTTTATTTATAATCTCAGTCTCAGAAGTATACTTTTAATCTATTGGACAATGAGGCTTGTTTTAGCTTTCAGAGAGAAGTTATAGGCCAGAAAATCTCCAGGTGGCCAGTGTTTGCTTCTAACTTAAAGAAAAAAAAAGCAAGAAAATGAATTTAATTCCACTGCCAAATGTGGAGCAGCTGCTCCTTGCAGTCAGAGCTTTGGCTCCAATAGCCCATTATACTGCAGCATAAGAGATCAAGATTGGAATTCTGAAAGTTTATAATTTGGTGTGTGTGTGTGTGTGTGTGTGTGTGTGTGTGTGTGTGTGTGTGTGTGTGTGTGTTTGTATATGCTTTTCTTCAATCAGCCTCCTTGCTGAATCACTCACACAGAGCTGTCATGAGGAAAAGAAGACAAGATGATTCAGATGATGCCACTCCTTCAGTAAGGAATGACTTTTTCAAAAACCTGCAGCATATCAAAAGCCAAGCATTTCCCCAACATTATATTATATAACATTTTTTTATCTTCCTGAAGGAATCAATACTAGCACATAGTCATACATATACACGGTCTAAGCAGGATTCTGATAGGGTCCTTGTTAACCTTTGGTGAGAAAAATGAAGAATAAATCTTGGGATGGTACAGCTTTTAGCAGAGGATAAGAAATTCGAGTACAAGGTAATACCTTTGTGTGGAGGTTATTTCCCATTTTTTGCCTAGTTGGGAGAAGGCCATGAGCTCTGCTAGGGAGTTAACTTCTGGGATTTGAACTAGGGGGATAAAGGGTGATGCTAGGGGTGGCCTATGAGGAAAAGATATTGAAGCAGAATTAGAAGTGAGATCATGGAATCTCAACATCTAATAATTTCCTATTTTAATTAATTATTGTAAACTATGTACTAAGATGAGCATTTTTGTTTTGTATTTACTTACTGAAAGAGAATAATTGGTATCAGACTCTTTAAATTCCTTCATTTTGGGGCAAAAACCCTAGTTACTCACTCTACAGAGTAATAGTTCTGGGTCAGAGACAAAATCTGTGAGGTGGGTGAGATCCCCCATCTCATTAGCCATTAGCTCAGACACATTTATTTGACTGTGGAGATCAATTCTAAAGTCCTTGAAGCAGGTGGAGGGGTAGTGTCAGGTAAGCAGGTGGTTCTGGTGACTATCAAATATCAATATCAAGAGGAAGAGTTCTATAATTTGGAAAAGGATTATTTCTGAAGGAATAACCAAGTAGATGGAAGAAAAGTTAATGACATAGAATCTATGTGTTATGACTATAGTTAACACTTTGTCATCAGCTGTTGGGAATGTATTCATTGATCAATCAACAAACATTTATTAAATGTCTATGAGTGTTAGCCTGGAGTCTAGGGATACAAATAATTGAATAATCCCTATTCTCAAGGAGATTATACTCAGTATGGGAAACAATGTGTCAATATATAAGGATATACAAAATAAATTCAAATACAAGATAATGATAATAATAATAATAACCAGTTAAGGAAAATGGCACTAGAATTTAAGGAATTAGGAAACACTTCATGTAGTGGGATGATGTTTAAGGTACATTTTTGAAAGCTAAATTTTGTTTTGCTTTGTTTTTGCAAAGCAATGGGGTTAAGTGACTTGCCCAAGGTCACACAGTTAGGTAATTATTAAGTATCTGAGGCTGGATTTGAATTCAAGTCCTCCTGATTCCAGGGCCGGTGCTCTATTTGCTGTGCCAACTAGCTGCCCCTTAAGCTACATTTTGTTTTTTGCAAGGCAATGGGTTTAAGTGACTTGCCTAAGTTCACATAGGTAATTAATCAGTATCTGAGGTTGGATTTGACCTCAGGTCCTCCTGACCCCAGGGCTGGTACTCTATCCACTGCACCACCTAACTACCCCCTCTTAAGCTACATTTTGAAAAAATAGAGGAACTCATTGAGTCAGAGGTAAGTTGGGAGTCCATCTCAGGTACAAGTGCAAAGATAAATAGATAGGAGTTGTGTAAGGAACAAAAAAGATTATATTATTTTGGAAGAGATTTTTACTTTATAGAAAGACAGGTTGGGGTCAAGTTGAAAAGGGCTTTCAAAGTCATATGGGGTGAAGAGTCATCAGCCATATCTCTTGATTCTTTTCTCTTTGAACTATTGACCAGTTCTGGAAGGATCCCAGCAAAAGATGGAAGACTGTATGTAGTTCTTTGTCCCTTGACATCTGACTCACCACCACTATTGGGTATCACTTCACTTGTAACAAGTACCCCCAACTGAGTGAAAATGTCAATTAAGGCCAAACATGCCATTTAAACTAATTAGCATTCTGGTAATCATTGTGATTAGAGAAAGCAAACTGCCTTTTTTTCCTGGGTAGTTCTTTGCATTACACTTCCCTTCAGAAATTCTTGAGTTGATTTGTTACTTTGATTGCTATGTAAACTTGTACAATACCCATATACTCTCAGTGTAGCAGTACACAGGTATTAAAAATCAATGATTTTAATGTAATGCTTTTTTCACATTTATTAAAGTGATAGGCTGTCAGAACTGGAAGGAACATTAATCTTTTCATTTTACAGAGAAGGAAATTAAGACTTGCCCAAGGACATGCAACTGATAAGTGATAGAGCTTGTACTTGAACTCAAGACTCGATTTCTACTTTTTCCCTCCCCCAAAGCTGTATAGATCTACTTCTTAGATAAAATGATTAAAAAAAAACAGGCTTCAAGCTCTTGCAAATTAATCTTATGATAAAGCAATATGGTAGAATAATGCTTTGACCTCAAACCATTGAAAAAGGCATAAATTCTGAATATGCCCAAGGTTCCCCACTTACCCATTAGATATGATTCTAATGTTATCAGACATGATAGCATGGTAACAGAAGACTTTTTTTTAAATTAAGAAAATAATCCAAAAAAATCTTTGATTTTTCCACTGAAGAAAAATTCATTCTTTCTCAAAGGCAGTTTTGCAGTAAATCCTTATTGTGTGAGAAATGTCACAATGCACTTCTCATCCTTTTCTCTCTGCTGTGTCCTTATGATTAATGATAGTTTTTAAAATAGACTAGATAGTGTCTGGTTAAACTATGAAGTAGATTGTAGCCACATGTATATGTGGTACTCAGTCTATTGTTTTGTGATTAAAACAGTTTTGCTAGGCTGCTGTAATGAATAATTTATGCATCATTTGCTATACAGATAATAAGAATGAATGATGAAACATTATGTGCCAATCGCTGAGGGTACAGGAGCAAAGACAATGATTTAATTATTAAGATAGCTTCATAGAGTGGTTCTGTAGATCAATAATTTTCATTCCAGTGTGCCTTTTCACATGAGAAAATTATGTATTAATTGTTTGAAAAGTGTTTTCCCTAACCATTGTAGAAAATACTTTATATTGTTCAGAAAACTTATTATTCAGTTTTAAACAACTTTATATGACTAGAGTTTTCACTTAGAATATTACTGTGACCTCAGTAACTCTTCAGAAATGCCAGGAGATGGTTTCAAGAAATTTCAGTTTCTCCCAGGTCTGGATCCACCAAAATATTCTTGCTTTGAGTTCACTCACTCAGGTCTTATTTTGGGTTCACCCAAACTTGTCTTATGATTTTGCTCATTTATTAAATATTTATATTTACTGATAACCATCTCAATCTAGCTTTCTTTCAGTCTGCCCTCTCTGGCAGTTCATATGCAGGTACCCTTGTTTAAATCTTATAAGATATAAATTTCTCTGAACCAGGAGAGGAAACCACACATTCTTCCCAGCTCTTTCTCCTTTACCAAATGACCCAATAAATTTCTTTCTAAAACTCTTTACGATTTTGGGGTTTGTTCCTACAAATGATAGCACAGACATGTAATATTTTAGATCTAATATATGATGACATATTTAGAAATGATAATAAGGTAGGAAAATTGCTATGTAAGAAATGCTGTGTTAGAAAATGGCCAACAAAAATGAATATTAATTAAGGGCTGTTCCTTGGAAAGGCAACACAATGCAGAGGAATGAGCACTGATCTTAGCTTTATGGAATCTTAGTTTGAGTTACAGTTTTGCCACTATCTGAGTGACTTTTGGCAGGCCACTTAGGTTCTCTAAGCCTCAGTTTTCTAATATATAAAGTAAGAATTGAATTGATTTGAATATTTGTCTTTTGTTCTTGAAGAAGACCATGACATGAGGGAGTGATGCCATGACAAGCATATGAATTGTATTTGAGTGAGGATTACTGTGCTAATTCACCAGCCTCACTTTCTCCTCCAGACTCATCCAGGTCCAGTGACCAGATATAAATCAAGATGACTGGAGATGGTCCTGGATGTGAGGTAATCAGGGATAAGTGACTTGCCTGTGATCACACAACTAGTAAATGTCTGGAGTTAGGTCCTCCTAACTCCAAGACCAGTGCTCTATACAATGGGCCATCTAGTTTTCATCTCTCTCTCTCTCTTTCTGTCTCTATCTCTATCTATCTCTGTCTCTGTCTCTATCTAAATCTCTATCTCTATCTCTATCATCTATATAGATCTGTGTATATGTAATATATATATATATTGAATCAGGTGACTTCTATTGTTCCTTCCAGTTCTAAGTCTGTGATTCTAAGATAGTAAAATGCCATACTATGTTGTTAAAGGGAGTGAGAGCTAAAAGAATGGAGAAAAAGGAGGAAGGGCTAGAAACGAACTAAAAATTCCATGAAACATGGAGTACAGTGGTCTGCACAGAGCAATAATGACTGGAACTGTGATCTCCTTGGTAGGGGGAACTATCAGGTAAGAAAACTATAATTCACAATACAGGCTATCACTCCAGATACAGTTATCTTAATACTCTTAGAGAGTTGCTTAGAACTCTGAAAAATTAAGTTTTCTTACTCAGGTCAAACAGGACAGAGGTTGAACCTAGATGTTCTTAGGGTTAAGGCAGGTACTGGTACTATCCATTATGGAAAGTTGCATCTCTTTTTATATTTGCTAAATAAATATTTATTGAATAAATGAATTCCCGTCCTCAAACAGCTTATCTATTTGGTAGGATAGGAAAATGTGGTGGTATTGCTGGATCAAAGGATTTTTTTTTTCTATTATGTACCACCAGTCTCACAGAATCTGATGCTCCACTAATAGTAAAATGAGTGATGGAGATAAATGAATCTTTTAGTAAAAGTTGTAGAGATATTGAGAAGGATAAAGATATGAGGGAGGCTTAAAATGCAGCAATTGTGAATGATTTCATAATTGCCAAATATTAGATCTTTTTCTCAGTCTTTACCCATCTTAGTTTCTATAGCTGTTGACATTGTCGATCACCATCTTCTACTAAATAAACTCAACTTTTGCTACTTTTTTTCCCCTTGGTTCTGATCCAATTTATTTCTTCAGCTTCCTTTGCTGGAATATTACCATATTGCCTAACTGTCCTTGGCCCTCTTCTCTCTCTCTCTCTCTCTCTCTCTTCTTTCTTAAGGAAATTGTTCATCCTCATGGCTTTAATGATCAACTCTATAGATAACTTGAAGGTTAGTACATCATCTATGGTGTATTGTAAATATCAGACAGGATATCTGATAGTCATTTGAAACTTTACATGTCTAAAATAGAACTCATTTTTCCCCTCAAACCTACCCATCTACTGAGTTTTTCTTTTTTTCTTTTTTTGTCAGTGACACTATCATCAAGTGTGTATACCTTCAGAGTCATCCTTGAATCCTTATTCCCACCTACGCAGTCATTTGGTAGCTTTTTTAACTTCTATTTTCACAATGACTCTTTTATTAATCTCCTTCTCTTTATCATGGAATCATCAAATTAAACCTTTGCTGCAATCAAATGACCTTTTTAGGCAATCAACTCTGCTGTGCATCATTTTTCAAAAGGGTTTTTAATATTTCTTGAGTTTCTGTAGAACTAGTTCTCACCCTACAGTACCTTTACAGTTGCATTGGGATATATAAGAACTATCATTTACTGATAAATAGGGAGAACCAAGGAAACATTTATAATTCTGACTTTAAAGTTATGACATAGACTTAAATGGACTATACTTTTGCCTACCTTAGTTAAGTATACCTCTTCTGTTCTTACACTCATATCTATCTTAGGCAAAGAAATCCTATAACAGACCAGCATAGGACCTTGAAAGCAATGCTTTTTTCAAATTGTGCTTTCTGGAGATCTGGATTTTCATTTAGCAGTTCAAGGAGTTCCACAAATCAAATAACTTGAAATGGTGGATTAATATATACAGCAAACCATCTACATTGTTCTCTGAATGTCAGATGCTTACAAAGTGTGCACTTAGCTAATATATAGAATCACCAGATCTCATTTGAAATCAATTATGGGATGGAAAAAGTGATTTCTTAATGATCTAAAAATCAATTGTACCTAATATAGCACAACACAAAAACAGCTGATTTCTGTTTTGGCAAAGTATGGATAAATTAATTAGTATTTTTAAAAATTTATTTGAGTAAAAGTCCCTGTTTTAAACCAACTCCAATTGTGGATAAGTGGATAAAATGAGATATTTCTAGGGGAAACAAAAAGAAGTGTGAATAATGAAGAATCTGACAATGAAACAAATGTCCATCAAGCTAATTCAAGTGTGAGATTTCATATGTAGAAGTAATAGGAATATGATGATAACAAGATCATAGATTCAGAGATGGGAGCAGTTTAAGAGGTAATCTGGTCAAAGTTTCCCAATTTTATAGATGAGAATTTTGGGACCAAGAGGATTAAACGATTTGATGAAAGTAGCATTACTATATAATGATCAATATGGATCTATTATTTAGCATGGTTATAAATGTAGAGGCTATATCATATTGCTTTCTGTCAAGGGGAGGGGGAAGGGAGAGAAAGAAGGGAGGGAGAAAAAAGTAAAGCTCAAAACCAAAGCCAAAAAAAAGATTGGTAAGAACTATCATTGCATGTAATTGGAAAAACAAATAAAATATTTTAAAAATAGCAGGGTTAGACTTTGAACTAAAGTCTTTTTGACTCAAAATCCAGTAATTTCCCTATTATGCCACACTGATTGTGGATAATTAATTTAGATGCTACAACCAATTTTTTTCTGAGTATTTTAGTAGTCATAGAATCATAGTAGTGAGAGCTTGACTTTAGAGGTGTCACGTACAATGTCTTCATTTTGCACATGAGGAAACTAGGACCAGAGAGACTGACTTACCTAGTACAGAGCAAAGTTTTGATTTATTAGTAAATTCTCTGATTCAAATTCTTCTATTTTGAAGCATCCATTTCTTTTGAGTGAATCTCATTGAAGCCCTGTTATATTCCAGAGTTCAATGCAGTAGAGCACCAGAAGGACCTAATCCTCTCTTGTGATTCACCTCTGTTCCAATTTTGAAGAAGACATTTCACCACATTTGTCTTCATGTTTTATGCCTGCTTGATATTGGTTATCCTTGGCTTATTCATTATTATTCTTATAGTAAAAGTACTGAAAAGGTACTGTGTGCTACTTTCAATGAAAATGAGAAGGATTGGGACAGCTAGGTGGCACAGGGGATAGAACACTGGCCTTGGAGTGTGGAGGAACTGAGTTCAAATTTGGTTTCAGACATTTAATAATTGCCTAGCTGTGTGACCTTGGGCAAATCACTTGACCCCATTGCCTTAAGTAAATAAAAATTAAAAAAATTAAAAGGGTCAATGACTTATTTGGGTTTTATTCTATCATAGCTCTTTCTATTGTAATTATTAGTCAATACAGGAGCAGCAGGTGGCACAGTGGATAGCACTCTAGATTTGGAGTCAGAAAGACCTGAATTTAATTGCCTCAGACACTTATTAGTTGTATGGTTCTAAGAAAGACAAATTGGGGCAAATAGCACCTACTTGCAATGATGAAGTGAGATAATATTTGGAAGTGCTTAACCTTAAAGCATTATATAAAAGATGATGATGAGATGGATTGATTGTTTCACATGGTTACTAAATTAAAAAAATGTTTCATGTGTGTGAATCAAGAGAGTTTTCTTCAATCCATTAGATAAAGTGATAGAACTTGGACCTTTATTAGAAATATTTGGTTCTATTGGACTTGGACATATGCCCTATCCTCTTACTGAGAAGAATATGTTTTGGCAGAATGACAATCACTCCATTTGGTCCTTGTGATTGGGAAGGGGCAGTGGAAGCATTGGTCATTTTCCATTTAGATTAGGAGGATGGATTCTAACTGGGCTTTTATAGAAACAATTCTCTCCTGTCTCTGGGATATTTTGGGGGTTTCTTTTCTGGTGCTTTTCTTACTTTTGTCTTGTGAATTTATTTCCTCTTCTCTATCTCTCATCTCCTACCAAAGGTTGTGGTGGTCTTCAGATTTAACACAGTTGAACAGGAACCTGCGTTTGCCAGATGAAACTGGAATCTCCTTTAACTATAGACATTCTGTTTTTCTGTTTCATTTCCAAACTTGATGGCTCCCTCATCAGCTTAAGAGCTCCTGAGTTTGAATTCTGCTGTCCAGTCAGAGGTGATTTTCATAATAGTATGCATCTTTAAGGAGAAGAATATCACAACCAGAATATCCTGCAGCTAAAGGGTTAAGACAGTTATGGTTGACCAGTTGGGAAGGGTGAGTTTGAAGTACATATGAAAGTGGAATACATATCCAGTTATTCTTATCTCACAATGTTGTCTTTATCTTCCTTATGTGTATGAGTGTAATGGACCATTTAGAATTGTTTCTATTTTTGTTTTTGAGAATATATACTATGAGTCTAACTTTTTAGACCAATTTGTTTGGTGGAGGAAATAGCCATTTTATACTTGATTCTTGGGTTATTCATTGAGTATCTTTTCTAAAGAGGATCCTATAACTTATATTTTCATGAGATCTAGATATGAATCATGTTGCTGTTTTTTAGTTGCTACAATCATGTTCAACTTTTTTAGATTTTCTTTGTCATTTTCTTCTCCAGCTCATTTTACAGATGAGGGAACTGAGGCAAACAGGGTTAAGTGACTTGTCCAGGGTCACACAGCTAATGAGTATCTTACAGCTCTTCCTGTCTCTAGGTTTGATACTCTATCTACTTTCCTAGCTATTAGTAATACTTAAACTTTAAAAAAAAAGATTTCCCCAGAGACAGAATAGGAGCAGAGCCTAGGAGAATAGAAAACTAACTTTCCTTTTCTTTTGGGGGTCAGGTTAGCTAGAACAAACTTCAGCCATGTGAGCTCAGAGTCTCTTACTTATCAGGGTCCCTGGGCCACAGAATATACACAGTCCTGGCAAAATTAGAAAGGCTTTTACAAACAGTAAATTATAGATAAAATTCTTGGGATTTTTAGGCAAAAGGATATTAATTTGAAACAATTGTCTTCAAAGATTGATTTATTAAAAAGAGAGGAAAAGGAAACAAAAAGCATGCTATGTGATGTGGATTATAGAACATTTAAATCATAGACCTTATGCTAGAGGAACCTGAGAGGTCATCTAGTACAACTCTCATTTTACAAATACAGAAACTGATTCCAGCAAGGTTAAATGACTTTCTTTATATCACTCTGTAGAGAGTTCATCACTCTCTACTTCATCATGCTGCTTCCAAGATGTTCTATCCAATTTTGCTGATCACAAAACTTATTGCTAGCAAACATTCTCATCCTTCTCACTAGATAATTTTGTTATTATATTCAACTTAGAATAAAGTTGACAGAAAAATAGAAATCTTAAAAACCAGTCTCTTCTTATTTTGTGCCATTAGGAATCTCTAAGGAAGTCATCTTAAAATGTGTTCCTATAAAGGGTCTGTTTTATAAAAAGTAAAGAGTTCAGACCTACTGAGAACCACTGTCCTAGAGGCATTTTCAACTGTCAAGTTTATCAGAATGACCAAATGAGTCCTATAGAAAGACAAAGAGTTCTGTTTTGCTTTGGGATATGTGCAGTAAAGGAGAATGTTGCTCTTGTGTTAATTTATGAAATGTCTTTGTGTTACAAACAACCATTTTTCCCCCTTAAAGTTTAGAACAGGAGATCACAGACAGGATTACCTTTGGGAAATTGCAAAGAGTCTTTAATACTTCCAACTTTCCCATAGAAACAATGAGTAAGTTTTTTAATACCAACATTATTTCAAAAGAAATAAAAATGAAAATTATATAAAGGGTATTTTGGGTTAACCATGTCAAAAAGGTCTTTCAGCTTTGGCAGCTGCCTCTTTGCCTGTCTGCAGTATTTGCATCTGGGGGAACAATCACAGTACATCCAGCAAAACACTATATTACAAGAAGAAATGCCCTACTCCCCCCCCCCCCCCCCGCCCAAGCCTATGACCCTGAGAAATGGCTCCTCTTTGACTTGTTTGTTCTTTTTTGTTTTACATAACTGGAAGGGCTGGGTTTTGTTGGATTTTGAACCATACATGCTGTAGTGACTCTCCCTGGGGTGGGGGGGAGGGTGATCCAAAGGAGAGGTCATCTGCTACGTGAAGAAGAACATACAAGTAACCAAGGAGGGAATTAATGGGAGATGCACTGCTGGGGCTTAAGCAATTGAGTGTAGTAACTATCCCTGGGTTGAATGTGGAAGGTTTGGTCTGCAGTTTTATCCTGGGACACAGGAGAAGAGAGATTTGTATGTAGGTCAGTGTCTTTCTCTGTGGGTCTGTGTCTCCATGTATGATTGTCTCTTCTGTCCGGTGTTTGTTTTAGTATGTGTCTATCACTCTAGTAATGTTATCTCTCTGAGACTCAGAATGTGTCCTTCTGTTCCTGTATTTATTGGTGCACGTGCCCCCAGAGGCCAGCCTTAGTGATCAAAGCTGAGAAGTAAGAGGTTCCTGGGTAGTGGACGGCTCCTGGAGAAGGTATACAGTAGGCTAGTGCTACTTGAACTTGTGGATGTAATATCTGTTAATATAGCCAAAGATGAAGATGACCCAGAACAGAATGATTTTGCTTACCACCTTCATAGTGATGCCCAGCTTCGTTTGGTACAGATGCACTCACAGCCTGAACTCTCCGAGGTCGACACATTCATGCTAATCTTGGCCTGGCTGTTGTTCCATGTGCTGTACTGGACAGTGCTCTCCTGGGGCTCCATTCTTCCAATGTGAGAGTAAGAAAGCTGGGCTGGGGTGGGGGTGGCAGGTCAAGGGCTGTGCATTTGTGGCTCTAGGGGCTTCAGAGTGGATGTAGGGTACAGGAGTGCTGTCCTCTGCCCCCCCTCTCACCTGCAGCTCTCATCTAGGACTCCCCACCTGGCCCCTAGACCCCCAGCTCTGGGACTCGGATGGCCGGTCCTTGAGTTTTTATGTGGCCTTTGGCAGAGGAGCCTTCCTAAACTCTTAAAGTAGGTATTCTATAAGGTTCTGTTTTTGAGTATCTTCTTTCTACACTCTCAATCTCATTCATTTCTCTGCTTTGGAAAGAGGTCACCAAATCCACAGCTCCAGGACATTCCTTTATTTTCATCATCAGGTTTGCCTTTCCCTCTTGCCTTCTGAACTTTAGAACTAATCATCTCTTTTGCAAATGACAAACAAAATTTATATAAGAAGAAAGTATTCAATAAGTGGTCTATTATGTTACTGTTGTTATTGTTTATCACATCTTTTTTTTCTTTTTTTTGATGGAGTTCAAGGTAGAATAGTCCCAGGACAAGTTGTTGTCCTAATACTATTCTTGTATATTTAATGTCTGTGGATTATTGCACAGGTGGATAAAATAACTCTGTGTGTGTGCTATGTGGGTGTATGTGTGCATGTGATTGAATAAAAGTATGGGAGTTTAAATTCCTCCTCTGTCTGCTCACTAGAAACATCTTTGGGACAACTCCAACAGTAGGCAATTATAATGGTAATGATAGATAAATGTCTTATCTTGCTCCCACATGATTTTGATTTCTGTTGATAAGTTTCTATATTTTTGAAAGCTCTTTGCTCCATATAGCTTAGAGTTTATGACTGTTATCCATCTTGTCTCATATTTTATCATATTATTGTTATTATTGGGTTAGGGATGCTCAGTGCTATTTAATGAATCCTATAAATACTATCTTTTCTAACAATTTTAGTCATATATATTCTTGTCCTTGTATAATGGTATGAACCTATTAGGGCTTTAATAAATGTTAGTTGATGATAAGGATAATGATAAAGTGGCAGCAGTTTTATTATGACTGAATAATATCCCTGATTTTCTTCTGCTGATAATGCTATTTTTACCTCAGAACTTGGTTATCATAGGACTGTGAGTTGGAAATATTTAATACTTATCAAATATGTGGATCTTGGATGTTCTATATATTCAGAAAAATATATGCAGTATAGTTACTGTTTTCAAATAGCCTAAACAAAATAGCATTTGCCCCCAAAATAGCTTTCTCTGAAGTGTGGGTAAGCATTGTCACTTGAAATCATTCAAAGATGGTGAAGCAATGAATTCTTTTGTTGAGATTGATCTCTATTCTTTTCCTACCAATTAGAACTCCAGTGTAGTCTGCAAAAGCACTCTCTGCATGACTGAAAAGTTATTGAGATCTAAATGTTCTTTAAATAATCAATGTGGAGTCAAGGAGCCTTAATGAATGAAAAGATATATATTTGACAGAGATGAGGGGATAAAGCATAGAAGGAAGAAATGAATTAGGAAATAAAAACCCATAAAAGTATCATTAGATCATAGATATAGAGTTGAAAGGGACCTTAGAGTCTGACTTCAACCAGATTAAAATACAGTTGAAAAATGTTTAACGAAATAAATAAAATTATAACATATATGTTATTAACTTGTGGTTTTCTAATTCTATAAGAAGCCCATGGAGATGAGTTTGATATCACTAAATTTCCTCATTTTACAAATGAGGAAGTTGAGACCTGAAGAAGTTAAATGATTTGACCAAGTTCAGATACAGAGAGCTAGTGGTCCGGAATATGGGCAAAGAAAGAACCAAATGTATCCTACTAATAAAGTGATATCTATACAAATTCACCATTTTTGAATGAAAAAAGAATTATGGAGTCATAGATTCAGAATTGCCAGTTACCTAAGAATATATCTAACTACTGTAACATCTTTTTACAAATAAAGAAACTGGGGTATAGCGATGTTAAACTACCTGCCTGAAGTTCCATACTGAGAACTAAGGGTCAGAATTAGGGTCTAAAGATGAAAGCAAATAAAATATACTAATAAAGTGAGTTCTATCTAAACTTCTATGAACCCTATGGACCCTATGAATCTAGATCTTAGGACCCTGTGAGTCTAGAACTGGAAGATATTCTATTGTCTATCTAATTCAACATTATCATTCACTTACATTATCATTTTACTTATAAGGAAATTGGAACCTAGAGAAGTTATCTAGTCTAAGATCATACAGGGATAATTAAGTGTTATTACTGAAAAACTAAAGACAAAAACCCCCAAAAAGCAACTTTTATCTAGATATCTACTTTTTTTTTTTTTTTGGTTTGTTTGCAAGGCAATGGGGTTAAATGACTTATCCAAAGTCAAATAGCTAGGTAATTATTACTTTTGAATTACATTTGAATTCAGGTTCTTCTGATTCTAGCTGGTGCTCTTATCCACTGCACCACCTAACTGCCCCATCTACTTTTTGATTGAAATCAAGAAGTGCAGTATTTTGTTCATACAGGAGGAAATAAATTCCTCTCTTTTAATGATTGAGAATGCTATATATGAAAGATGTAAAACCCCTTTCTAAATCAATAATTGGTCTAGGTGTTTCCAAACAACAGATGGTTGTTGTATTGGAATACTCTTCCTACTGGAAAAAAAAACACTAAGGACAATCAAAATTTAATTTCAATTCAAGCTTCTAACTCCATCCCTGGTTCTTGGACCAGAGATATCTATATACTAGAAGGAAACAATAATGAAGAAAGCTGAAGTGCATGGTCTAGATATTTTCTCTTCTATTCAGTCTTTCTACATGGAAGATTTGTAGAAGGTCCATATTCAAATCCAGTTTGTCAGACTTTCACATGTGCTCTCAAAGTTTGAGCCTACTTTCCCCTGAATGTTGCATATATTGTTGGGAGAATGTACTCTCTCTTTTTTTTAAAATTTTTTTTGAGAATGTACTCTCTTAAGAGTTCACTCTTGGGGCAGCTAGGTGGCACAGTGGATAGAGTACCGGCCCTGGAGTCAGGAGTACCTGAGTTCAAATCCGGACTCAGACACTTAATAATTACCTAGCTGTGTGGCCTTGGGCAAGCCACTTAACCCCATTTGCCTTGCAAAAGCCTAAAAAAAAGTACAAATACTTCAAAAGATCCTTGATCTTCATTAATGGAATCATTCCCTCTATTAACTTAGGTTACAAGCATCCCCTTCATAAATAATTTCATGAATTTTTTTTGTACACCTATTACCTGGTATCCAACCACATTCTGATAAGCCTTTCTGAATTTAGTTAGAGTGTGTCTCAGACAGTCCATTTCCAGACCTATATTTAAAAACTTTTCAGTTTGGTAGAATTTTTCCAGAGCTTATGATTCAAGTCTAGAAATCACAGTTATTGATAAAGTGGAATCATAACCAGACTCTGAAATATCAGAGAAGTATTTGAGTTGATAAAAGTATAACTCTCCAATAAAATATCTCCCATTAATACATTGAGATCATGTAAAAGTCCATGAACTGTATAACAAAATAGATAAGCTTTTTTTTAGTCAGTTCTCTGATTACTAATAAAAAGGAAGGCATAAAACAGGAAGGCAAATGCTACCCACAGGTTTATGTGTCACTCTCATGGAGGAAGTCCAATATAGAATCCAAAGTGAGGAATGTTTCTCTATAAAAGGTGTTATTCTTGCAAATTTATATCAAGCCCTGGAACACAAATAAGAAGTCTATTAACTCAAAGGAGTTTTACCTAATTATTGGGGCAGCTTGGTGGTGCAGTGGGTGTAGTGTTGGACCTGAAGTCAGGAAGACTCGAGTTCAAGTTTGGTCTCAGACAATTAGTAACTGTGTGACCCTGGACAAGTCATTTTTAAAAGTGTTTTTGCAAGGCAAATGGGGTTAAGTGGCTTGCCCAAGGAAGGCCACACGGCTAGGTAATTATTAAGTGTCTGAGACCAGATTTGAACCCAGGTATTCTTGACTCCAGGGCCGGTGCTTTATCCACTGTGCCACCTAGCCACCCCGGGACACATCATTTAACCTGTTTACTTCAGTTAATCTGTAAAATAGGGATTATCAAAGCACCTACTTCCTAAGGTAATTGGGAGGATCAAATAAGATAACCTAAAGTGGTTTGTTTAGTTTCCAGCACATAAATGCCATATAAATGTTAACTATTGATAATAATAATAATAACAGTTATTATTATTCCCACAGGACAAACTAAGTAGATTATTTTTATGTAGACTGTAAACTTCATACTTATGTATGAATTACTGGTCCTCATTGCTATTTGAGTCTGAAACTGAGTGACCTCCTCTGGAAGATTTACAAGAAGAAACACAAAAATTTCATGGGATAAAAAGGTAATGGAATGATTTCAATCTATAGTGTTGCACAGCAGATCCAAATTGATGAAATCACAGATAACATGAATGATCATAATGTGCATCACCTTGATGACCAAAATCATAATTTCATAGAATTCTGCCATCTTCTGATGGACCCTAGTCCACTTTTAGGTCCTTCCATTTGTGAGGAAATTTTTCCTTATATCACAACTAAATTTTTCCCTTTGCAACTTCCATGTTTATTCCTAGTTCCTTCAAAAGCTGAGAATTCTTATTTCTCTTACAAATGATAGCCCTTCAACTACCTGAAAATAACTCTAATGGCCTACTCCCACTCCCTTAATCATCCTCTTCCCCTCAGCCCCAGGCTTCTCTTTTTCAGGCTAAAAATCCATAATTTCTTTATCTGATTTTCTTATGGTATGAACTCATGAACTCAAAGTACCTTTCCATTTTTTATTTCCCTTCTCTGCATATTCCCTAATTTGTCATCTAACTTAATATTTATCCTCTGTATCTGTCTCTAAAATTTGTTTTTGTTTTTGCAAGGCAATGGGGTTGTGACCTGCCCAAACACATAGTTAAGTAATTATTAAATGTCTAGCTTAGATTTGAACTCAGGTCCTCCTATCTCCAGGACCAGTGCTCTATCCATTGCTTCACCTAGTGTCCCCCCTCTAAATTTAGGTGATGGTTTCACCCAATAAAAATAATGTCTGATTTTTATGTATAGGAAGTTTGTAGAGTTTAGAAAAAAAATCAGCTTAAGCATATAGGCTCAAGTATCGTATCTCAGTGTACTCTATTCATGAGTCAACATTTAAGGAACACAGCTTGAGGGTTGTGTGGGGTTTTGTTCCATTTTTAATAGAGATTTTCATTGAGATACAAGGAGTCTATGACTCATTTCCCTGAATTATACACATTGAAGAAAATCATATATACAATTGATCTTGTTAAAACTGGCATTTCTTAGCAATGCTGAAAGACAGATTTCATCCAGGCATGCATTGTCCACCACAGTTAATTCATCAGGTTTAAAAGAACTTCTTTTTTGTCTCTTCACACCTTTCATTTTGGGGTGGGTGGGTACCAATATCTTAATAATTACATATAACTATGCATGCTCTTTGAGGAGGAAGGTCTTTTCTTCTCTGAGGACTCCTAGGAAATGAGTAAGAATCAGATTGTTACTGAATCATACATGATCATAGGACTTCAGAATTGGAAAGAACTTCAGAGATTGTCTACCTGTACCTGGAATTCATATAACTGAACAGAAATATTTTCAACAATATCCTAAGATCAAGGTTTGAATTTTGACTGGGCTATTTACTTTCTTTTTGAACTTGGGCAATTAATTTAAATTCTCTGAACCTCAGCTTTCTTTGTCTATCTTTCTTTCTCTCCCCACCCCGACGTGTGTGTGTGTGTGTGTGTGTGTGTGCGTGTGATTTTTTCATGTCCTATTTTCCTTGTTTGGTTTAAGAGAGAAAGTGAGCCTCATGAAATTTCTATTTCTCCCCATCCCTTTCCCCACAACCCTTTCTCTATGTTTAAATTCTTTTTATGCCAGTCATATTTATTACATGAGATAATTTTTTCCATGCCCTTCCTCCTCTTTTCCCCTCCACAAGTCACTTATCCCTCTCATTTTTGTTTTTTCCAAGACTATTGATTAATCTATGTGTCTTTCTATGTTTCTCTTGATGCCTATATTTTCTACTTCAAAATGTCTACTTATTCTTGACCTTTTCATTAGAAACTCTTGGGAATTCTTTATTTCATTTTCCTATTTCAGATAATATTTAATTTTACTGGATAGATTATTCTTGGTTGCAACCCTCTATCTTTTGTCCTTTGGAATAATACCTTCCTAGCTCTTCTCTTTTGAATAGTAGGAACTGGCCAGTCTTGTGTGATTTTGACTGTGGTTCTTTTGGTACTTGAACTTTTTCTTTTGGTAGCTTCCAGGACTTGTTCTTTTATTTGAAAGCTCTAGATTTTGGTTATGACATTACTGGGAATTTTCATTTTGGAGTTTCAGTAAGTGACACAAGGAATCTTTCTATTTTTACTTTGCTTTCTTGTCTAAGAAATTTGAGCATGTTCATTTATGATTTCTTGAAATACAATATCTAAGGCTTTTTTATCATGATTTTTAGATATTCTGTGGATTTTTAAATTATTTCTCCTACATATACTTTCCAGGACAGTTGTTTTTTGATGTTAATTCCTTAGATTTTTTCTCCCCCCCCCATTTTAAATTTAAAGCATTATTTCTTGTTGTTTCATTAAGTCATTGTATTCTTTTTTGACCCATTCTAACTTTCAGGGCACTTAGTTCTTGGATAAGGTTTCTTACTATCTCTTCCAAGGTAAGCATTATAGTTATTAATTTTGATTTTCTTATTATATCTCTTCCAAGTACTTTTTTAGTTCTTAAGGCTCTGGTTCTGACTTTGCCTATGGGCTGTTTCACATAAACTTTTTACCGACCATGATTTGTCTCTGTTCAAAACTTCTGCAGGATTCTTGTAGTCCTTTTTTGTGATCCTGGACTGGGGAGAAGAGGTTATGGCTGATTCTTTCTGGTTTTCTTCATCTCTTTATTCTGATACATTTTTAGAATTTTCCTGAGTTGTGTGGGAGAAATCTAGGTTCCTTTACATCCTGATACAGTGACTTCTTCCAACCCATCTGGCAAATTTCAGAAGTGTACTTTCTGTTGCTCCCATCCAAGTCATTTTTAAAATTGCATATTCCTAGGGCAGTTTATTGAAAACTCACAGCAACATTGTCCAATTCAACTTATTTCAGTTCAATTCAGTGTAATGCAATATTACTCAACAAACATTTACTTAGTGTATATATATATATACATATTAATACATACATATATTTGTGTTTGTATGTTACTCGACTAAGCTAGATACTTGAGAAATAAAGACAAAACACAATGGTCCCTGTCCTCAAGAAATAGTTCCTGTCCTTAAGGATCTTAGGTTTACTTGGAGTAAACTCCATGTATATAGATAAATATATAGAGAGCGTTTACAGAATAACTATAAGCTACTTGTTGGCGGGGATGTGGGATAGCTGGGATATTATGCATTGCTGGTGGAGCTGTGAACTGATCCAACCTTTCTGGAACTATGCCCAAAGGGCAATAAAACTGTACATACCCTTTGGTCTAGCAATGCCACCACTAGATCTGCATACCAAAGAGCTCATATAAAGGGGAAAAGATCCACATGTACAAAAATATTTATAGCAGTTATTTTTATAGTGCAAAGAATTGGAAATTGAGGGGATGCTCATCAACTGGGGAATGGCTGAACAGATTGTGGTATATGAGTGTGATGGAGTATTATTTTTTTTTGTGCAAAATAATGAAAGGGTGAAGAACATTAGGAAAACACTGAAAATATTTACATGAACTGATGCTGAGTGAAGTGATTATAACCAGTAGAACATTATAAATATTAACAGTAACATTGTGTGACGATCAACTATGATAGTCATAACTCATCAGCAGTATAATGATCGAAGAGATTTCTTTTTTTTTGCAAGGCAGATGGGGTTAAGTGGCTTGCCCAAGGTCACACAGCTAGGTAATCAAAGAGAATTCTAAACAATTTGTGATGGAAAATATCATCTGAATCCAGAGAAAGAACCATGGAGTCTGCATACAGAGAAAAGTATACTGTTTTCCATTTTTAAAATTTGTTTTATATTTTATGTTTTTTTCTCTCTCATGGTGTTTTTTCCTTTTGTTCAAATTATTTTTTCACAAGATGACTAATACAGAAATATGCTTAACATAGCTTTACATTTATAACCTATTTCTGATTACTCACTGTTAAGGGGAGGGAGGAGGGAAGGGAGAGAGAGAAAAAATGTGGAACTCAAAATTGTAAAAAAAATGAATGACAACTTTTTCAGTAGTTGGAAATAAATAAATAAATTTATAAAAATAAAAGAAGAAATAATATTCAACCTTGATTCCTACAATCCTATATATTGCCTTTAGAATTAAATTAAAGGCATCTTAATGGGTATACCATTATATACATTTATTTGTTTGACTCTTAGAACCCTTAACCACTTGATCCAATCTACCTTTTCAACCTTATTATATACTATTTCCCACAAATGGTGGTCCAGCCAAATTGTCCTTCTTGTTTCTCATGCGTGACTCTAGCCTTCTCCCATTTCCATAATTCTATAATTTGATTCTCTATTCCTGCACTCCCTCCTCAACTCTACCTCTTAGAACCTCTTATTTCTTTCTTTTTTTTTAAGGTTTTTGCAAGGGGTTAAGTGGCTTGCCCAAGGCCACACAGCTATGTAATTATTAAGTGTCTGAGACCGGATTTGAACCCAGGTATTCCTGACTCCAAGGCCCATGCTTTATCCACTACACCACCTAGCTGCCCCGGAACCTTTTATTTCTTTTTAAAATTCTGCTCAAGCACACAAAGTCTTTCTTGATTCCTACTGCCTTTCACAACAGTATTCTTCTTTTTATTTGTAAACATTTTATACACACTGTTTATACACACAGGAGAATTTCTTTTTAATCTTTATATCCCTAGAGCCTAGCACAGTGATTGACATCTAGTAGAAGCTTTATAAATATTGCTGAGCAATTGGTCCTTTTTCACTTTATATTACCCATAAATTTGGTAAACATCTAGAAATGTTAAAAATTGCAGGGCCAGCCTATGGTATCTTCTCCCACTTCATTTTTCGTTGATTTGCTTAAAGGCATTTGTTTGAACAACGTTCCATCAGTTATTAATTCACTGAAGTATACCTCATTCAATACATTTTTTCCATTTTGCCGACAAGTATGTTGAAGTAGCACAAGAAACTGATTGGATCTAATCCATAGGATATAGATCACAGTGCAGAAGTTATAAAGTAATAAAACTAATCTCATTCTTTTTTTGTTATATTATTTCCCATCACCCTGGAGTGCCCTCTACCTTATTACCTTCTATATTTCTGAATCTTACTCATCCTGAAAGGCTCATTTTAAGTTTCACTTTCTCTAAATATTCTAGCCAATCTGTCTTCTTTGAATTATTATCATCAATCCAAAGATTTAATGCATGATTATTTTCAGTCTCTTCTTGTTGTCTATATTATTTTATCTATCAATCAGCAGGGCCTGCCAGGTCCTTAGCCTTGTGTCAGTATGCATTGTGGGTATGGATGAGATTGATCTCTGATCCCAAGCAACTTACAGTAGAGTTGAGGAGACAAGATTAGCATAAGAAGCTATCAGAGGAGAATAAAGAATAGTATACAATGAGGTTGTACATTGCATGGTATCCATAGGACAACTAGAATGGAGGCCACAGAAGGGTTCATGGATGAGTTGGGATATGAGCCTAGAAGGATGTTAGGTAAGAGAAAGAAAATAGAGATAGCATTGACTCCTCTTATCAAGGCCAAAATTTGGATATGTAATCCTTTTTGGTTAATATTTTGTTTTTTCCAACTACATGCAATGGTAGTTTTTTCAATTAATATTTTATTTTTCCAGTTACATGTTATGAAAGTTTTTCAACATTCATCCGCATGCATATGTATATTTTTAAGTTATATAATTTCCTTCCATCTTCCCTTTCCACTTCCCCCCCCTCCCCTCAGTGGCTAACAGTCAGGTTAATGTTGTACATATACACTTGTGTTTAACATGTTTACAGATTAGGTATGAAGAATTAGGATTAAGGAAAAAGAAAGAAAACCATGAGAAAGGAAAGAATGTATATTTATCCTTGATCCCATGCTCTGCCACCCTCTTTAGAAGACGGTAACCTGAGTCACCTCCTTCTCTCTAGTCTTCAACTTTTGCCTGTCTGCTGGTTTCTTCCATATTGTTTTTCCTTGAGGCCAATATTCACTCATCCCTAACACAAACAATATTTGCTGTCAGGGGAGGAAGGGAGGGAAGAATAGCACAAAAAAACACAAAAAAGAATGTTGAAAACTATCTTTACATGTAGTTGGAAAGTAAACAAATACATTTATAAAATTAAAAAAGAATCTTCAGTTTTGATTCTTGCAATCCCATATTTTATCTATCCATCAGCAGAGCCTGCCAGGTGCATAGCCTTATGTCAGTATGCATTGGCGGCCATAGATGAGATTGGCCCCTGACCCAAGTACATACCCAATATTCACTCATCCTTAAAAATGAAAGTGTTAAAAAAAAACATTTTTATCCCCAATATTATACTTTCTATCTACTCTATTTCTAAGCCAGATTCCTAGAAAAATAAACTGTCTGCATTCTTGTTTTTCATTTTCTTTAATTCAATCCTTCACTTTTTACATTCTGGCTTCCAACTTCATCACTCAACTCAAATTTCATTCTTTAAAATCATCCTTTTAAAAATATTTATTTTAAACATTTATTTAATAAAAATTATGTTTCATAGTCTCATCCTCCCTTCTATTTCTCCTCTACCCATTGAGAAGGGAAACAATATGATAAATGTGAAATTATGTAAAACATATTTCCATATTAGCCATATCAATGTGCACACAGAGTTCATCAGTTCTCTCTCTAGAGGTGGATAGCACTTTTATGCTCATCATGAAATTTGGAATTGTCTTGGATCATTGTAAGGATCAGAGTAACCAAGTCATTCACAACTGATCATTATTGCTGTTATTGAACACAATGATCTCCTAGTTCTCATTTCAATTTGCATCAGCTCAGATACAGTAACTTAATTTGTTCTGAGATTCTGTTCATCATGTGATTTGTTCATATTTCAAAGTGATTTTTCCCATAGGAAATAATGTGAAGTCAGATGATTGGTACCACAACCCCAAAAATATTCATATAAAATAATTATTTATAATTTTAAGTAAGATTTTTGTCCTTAATGCATCTGAAATACAATAGCAATGATTAGTACACAATATAAACTGAAAATAAAACAAATTGGCCTGCATTTTACTTTTGAGAAGTTTCATGGTTGATGTGAGGGAGATGAGGGGGAAGAGGAGGAGAAGGGTTATTGCTTGGAAGGAGAATTTTCTTCCATGAGAACATGGGTGATTTCAATGTAGGGAGTATTCTCTCTTATTCTACTTTCACTAAAAGTAAGATTTAAACTATTGCCTTCACTTGTTTTTCGTTTTTTAGAATCACTTTCATGTTTTGATGACATGATTTTTTTCCTTTACATCCATTTATGATTAGGAATGATGTTTGTACTGTAAAGTTTTGCTCATCCTATAGGACAAATTTTGCAAAAATTTTTTCCTCATCCAGCAAAGCATAGGTAAACCAAAGTTCTATTATATATCTTGACACATTTTTGTCAAACCACCCCCATTGTCAATTCTTAAAGCATAATAATATTCTGTCAAAATCATATGCTACAATTGGTTCAGTCTTTCCCCAATAAATGAACATTCCTCAGTTTCAAATTCTTTGCCAACATAAAAAGAGCTACTATAATTATTTTTGTACATAAAGGTCCTTTCCCTTTTTCTTTGATCTCTTTGGGAAGTGGCATTACTGGATCAAAGGCTATGGATGGTTTTATAACCCTTTGAGCATACTTAACAGTTTATTCTCCAAAATGGAGAAGGTAATTCAGAATTTGTCTTTCTCTAATCAATTGTAATTTGGAGCTTTTTTTCCCATATGCTTTGAGTACAATTAGTATTTTTCTTTAATGATTTGGTTTATAGATGTTTCCACATAATTGTCTTCTAAGTTTATGCCTGGGTCTTCCATGCTGCTGTAGTAGATTTTTATGATCAAGTTCTTTTTTTTGTTGTTGTTTCCTAATTGTCCCAGCCTATTTATTCACAGTGGACTTCATGTTAAAGTTAGGTTCTGTTCAGCTGGGACTGGGGAGACATTATGCGAAACTTTAGGCTTTTTTATGTTACTGTTTTCAGATCTAGATCTGGCGATCTGTGAATTGTGGTCACTATTCTCCTGGTCTGCACTCTGATTGTTACCCAGGAAGGGCTCCCCCTCCCCTGCATTCACAAGTACTAGTGCTCCTCTTGGCCCTGGAACTGTGACCAGGGTCACAGTTATTTATTTTAATGGGGTTCCTGCTCTCGCAGACCAGAGCTGCTTATGGGCAATAGAGTTGCCAATCAGTGCCAGCTATACTCAGTGCCAGCAAAGATTCCCTTGTAATTTCTTTCTGACTAATCATTTGACTCTTTTACTGCCTTCAGATGGAGAGCTTCCAAAGCTTCTTCTTCTGCTGCTACTCCAGGGACTACCTCCAAGACCCCACAACAGTGTCCTTGTTTTGTTGCTGGCCTGCATTAGCCCTAGTATCCAGTGATTTTTTGAAAATTAAATTTTAAAAAAAATTTTTAAGGCAATAGGGTTAAGTGATTTGTCCAAGGTCCCGAAGTTAGGCAATTTTTAAATGTCTGAGGTCAGATTTGAACTCGTGTCCTCCTGACTCCAGAGCAGGTGCTATGTCCACTTTGCCACCTATCTGCTCCACCTAGTGATTTCTTAATTGTGGAGTCCAATGATCTTTTCCCAACTTTTATTTTTCTTTATTTCTGTGTTACATTTGACACTACAACCATTCTCTTTCCTCTGGATTTTTTTTTGACACTTTTCTCTCCTGGTTCCAATCCACTTGTCTGGCTACTTTACAGGCTCCTTTGTTGGTTCATTTGCCATATCATAGCCCCAATGATGTATTCTTCAAGACTGAGTCTGGAGCTCCTTTCTCTTCTTAAAATATACTTTGAGTAACTTTATTAAAATACAGTTTTAGCATCTCCGTACTAACAAATCTCTTTCTTGCACTTCATTCTACCAGTTGTCTATTAGATATTTTAATTTGGATGTCTTAAAGATATCTCAAATGAAATATATTCAAAACAGAACTCATTCTCTTTCCTCCCAAATCGACCTCCCTTCCAAAATTCTCTATTTCTGCCAAATAACTTCAATATTATCTTTTATTTCTCATTCTCCATTACCCCACATATCTAGTTTACAAATTTAGCCTTTTCTATGTCCATAGCATTTCTTGTACCAGATCCATTTTCTCTATTCACACAGGTACTATGTACTGGTTTCCTAATTGATAACCCTGTCTCAAATCTCTCCCCATTGCATTTCATTCTCAAGATAACTATCAGTGATAAACTCAAGTGGTTTCCTATTTCTTCTAGGAACAATCAAATATAAACTGCTTGGATTAGCCCCAACCTGTCTTTCCAGTAGCATTGTCCATTACTTCTTATTATATGTGGTGCTATCCAGCCACTATTCCTCTCTATATAAACAATAAATATAGGTTTTCCATGCCCTTAAGTAGTTTTCAATTTAACTTAGAAAATTTTACTAACTTAAAATGATTCTATTTCAATTGGTTTACTTTTGTCTAGTCTATCAAATTAAAGATCTCTCTCTAGTCTGCAAGGTCCTTCTACAAAAATTCCAATTTATTTATTTATTCATTTATTCATTCATTCATTTATTTATTTATCTATTCATTCACTCATTTATTTATTTATTTATTTATTGATTGATTGATTGATTGATTGATTTAGGGTTTTTTTGTGAGGCAAATGGGGTTAAGTGGCTTGCCCAAGGCCACAGCTAGGTAATTTTTTTTATTAAGTGTCAGAGGCCAGATTTGAACTCAGGTACTCCTGACTCCAGGGCTGGTTCTCTATCCACTACACAACCTAGCCACCCCCAAAATTCCAAATTATTTAGAAAGTTTATCACATCTGCATAAATTTTTTATGTGATCCTAATCTGAATGTATATGAACAGGTAGCTGACTTGATGATACATGAGTAATTTGCTTTATTAAAGCTTAGATTATCAATAGCTCAGAAGGTATTTATGGAGTCCCTATTCAAAAGATTTAGAAAGATAGAAGGGGAATTTTTGTAGAATGTTGAACAGTAGAGACAAGACCTAGGAAATGCAGGAGAACTGAAGAGAGACAATGACTTATAGAATGGAGGACAGTGATGGAGAGAACTTCCAGAACTTTAAATGCTATTGTTCTGCCTATTCTGAAAATATAGAGAAATAATGTTGTACTCACTTGGTCACTGGATTATGATTATCCACAAACATTTCAATTCAATTATCCAACAAGCATTTATTAAGTATCTAATAATTGCAGAGTATTGTGCTCAATTAATGGAACAGGCAAGTCAAGTCAGATGGAGAAGCAATTTAAGTGCCTACTACTTTCAAGGTACTATGCTAAGTGACAGGATTCAAAGTTTACAGAACATGGAGTAGAAGTTTACAGTCTATTAGGAGAATATGACATGTACACTTCATGTATTGATGTTTAAAACTGCTTTTCTTAACATTATTTGTCTCCTTTATAAGCTCTCTGCTACTATCACTGGAGAACCAGAGTGTTGTGTTAGATTTTACTGTTTCCTGAGTTAGTAGAATCATTTGCTGGATGTTGGAGGGCCACCAAGCTCAATTTTCTCATTTTCAGATAAGGAAAGAGAGAAGTTAAATGACTTACATAACCTTTAACTTTTGTTTGCCAGGCTAAAAAGATTATTATCTAATGACCAACTTCTTGGTGAGCAGCCTCTCTGTATGGAATTAGGTGATCTGGGCAAGTCATTTAACCTCTGTCAGCATCAGTTTTTTCATCTGTAAAATGGGAATAATAAAAGCAGCTTATCTCCCAATGTTGTTGTGAGGAACAAACAAAATAATAATTATGAAAATCTTAGTATAGTGTCTGGAACATAGTAGTTTATATAAATATTATTATTATTGTAATTACTATTCTTTTTTCCTATTCAGAAACCAGACAATCTGTCCCTATGGATCATATTTTTCAAATCTTAGTGAAACTTGCTAGAGCTTTTAGTCCACTAGTACAGCTTTCAAAACCCTGAACTCATTTTTAAGCTACAATAAGGCATGGTAAGATGCATATTCAGATAATTATAAAGCAACATTAATGTTGTTGAGATTGTACTTCAAAAGTTAATCTTTAAAAATTAACCTGTGAATTAATCATTGGATTCTCACCATATCATAAGCTAATTATGAGTGTGATTCAAAATAATCTCTATGAGAGAACCTAGACAGAGCTGTGATAAGAAATAAACACATTCTGGGAAATAAATATTATACTGTATGATAAATTTACAAAAAGAACTGAACTTCTTTATATTTCTCTTTTTTTTTTCTGGGAAGATTTCTCCAAAGACCTTATAGAGGAAAGATAATTAAAACCATCTTTGATAGAAAAGTTTAACAAACAGGGAATTTCAGGAACATCAAAGACTAATTATTATTTTAAAGAGGTTCCCTCTCCATCCTATATTTTTGTAGTTGAGTTTTTGAGTCCAAGTGAAGAATTTCCCATTATATCGACTAAATTTCATCTTATTAGATGAAATCATTTTAGTCTGCCCAGATCTTTTTGAGGCTAATACTTATCATTTAAAATAGTTTCCCCCATGCCAGATCATTTCTCTTTCTCTAACTTTTTTCTCTTTCTACACTTTCCCTTAGCAATTTTTTTTGATTTTGTTCTTTTTTCTTTAATATTTATTCTCATTTTATACAAATAATGTTTTTTATACATTAATAAAATATTCTTGTTTAAGAGTAAATGAAATAACCCCTCCCCCATAAATATAGACTCTCTTGAGTGATAAAGTAAAGGGGAGAGAAAAAAAATTAAAATTAAAAAAATAATAGTAATAATTGTAGGTATGGCTAGGTGGCACAATGGATGGAGCACCAGCCCTGGAGCCATGAGCACCCGAGCCCACACCCAGCCCCGTACACCCAACAATCACCCAGCCATGTGACATGCAAGCCACCCGAACCCCACTGCCTTGCAAAAACCCCCAAAAGAAAAAAAAGACCCAAAATAAAATCAAATAGTAATAATAGTAGGGGTGGCTGGGTGGCAGACAGAGCATTGGCCCTTGAGCCAGAAGCACCCGGGTCCAAATCTGGCCTCAAACACCCAACGATCACCCTGCTATGTGGCCCCAGGCAGGCCACCCAGCCCCATTTGTCCTGCACCCCCCAATTAATAATAATAATAATAACAATAATAATAATAATAATAATAATAAAATTTCCCTTAGCAAATTTTTTAACTCCCACAGATACAACTAATACCTCTATGTAACCCCATGGACTCTTTCTATTTCCCTTCTCCAACAAGTATGCTCTAATTCTGAGTGCATCTCCAGTATTTTTGGCTTTCATTTTATTTATATCTTTGTGTGTGTGTGTATATATATATATATATATATACATATATAAATATAAAATATAACATATACAATATAAATAATATATAATATAAATAAATATTATATATGTATATATATATATATATACTGATGACTGACGATTGATTTTACTAGCCAGCCAGAGGATACAATAGTTCAAAACGAGACATTTAGTCAAACAGTATAGCAAAAAATAAATAAATAAAAAGGTCCTCCTCACTTCCCAAGTGTATACTTGAGAAATACTTTCTCACAGGTTATTGTGGAGGGAGGACACAAGTGAAGAAAAGAGACATGGAGGGTATAGATTTAGCAATATATAAGCAATCTGTATGGCCAGAGTTTATACATATAGATTTATGCAAATGAAGCAACTCATAACTATGACACTATAGAGCTCCTGATGTCCTTGGGTGGTGTCATTCTAATGCTTATTCCCTACTGGGTATTATGTATTTGTTTCCTTCTCTATCTCTTTGGTTCAATGCATCTCTGTCCTGGCTGTCACATCTCCTTTGTAGTTTTTGCTAGATCTCTTCACTGGTCTTGTGGTCATAGAACTTCCTTCTGCTATCGTCTGTTGAGCTTCTGCTAACCAGCCTCTTCAGTGCCAGCTACTGCTCTTTATAGTGATTAGCTGATGAGTCTAGAAAAAAACATTTCCTCGATATGGAGTGCTATATTACATTCTCTTATTGCACAGTCAAGGTCTATGAATTACCACACCAGCTAGGAAGAAGCAAGCAAATTAACAGCATGTGCTATATAACAATCATCTGTTTTTTAAAATGTGCCTATTGCTGATTTGAAGCCCATAGTATCCTATGCTTTAATATTAGAAAATTCTTTGATTATGATCCTGTGTCTCCAAAATCTATTTCAGGGAGTCTCCTGCAAAATTCCACAAGGGCTGGGGTGGAGGCTAAGCAGGTGAAGAAGCCCAATTCATTTTTAACATCCTCTTTGATTGGCTATAAATAAAGCTATGTGAAACACCACCATCACCACTACTACTAATAAAATCCTCCTTGGTTTCCCTATAAACATGTTCTAGAATTCCCTTTCCTCCCTACCACTGAAGTATTGCTCACTAGGATATATGAATCTACCCTCTTTTTAGAAAATCAGGATGATTCCAGGACTGTAACATATTCCTCTTTCTCCAGAATATTCAAAGATCAACAAGAAGTGATTTAGAGATAAAACCAACATTTTTTTTCCCCAGCAACCTTAACTCATTGATTGCAGCTAAGTATGTGATTTCTTAAAATCTCACATATCGGAACTTTCGAATTCTAAAAGAATAACCCAAAATAATCAAGTTTCCTTTTTTTGATAATTTTTTTTCTACAAACCATTCTTTCCCTACCTTTCCAAATCCAAGGCCATGTTTACTGGTAGAAGAAGCAAAAACAAAATAAGAGTTGAATATGGTAGTTCCACCTTCTCATTGTCATTCATCATAATTGGTCTTTTATTATAATTTTTGTAATTTCATATATATTATATATAATTACAATATTTCAATTGGTAATATTATTGTATATAATTTACACTCTAATGAGCCTGGTAAGATAAACTGAATCCATATTATGAAGGTATTTAAATGTTGAACTCTGTATTTCAGTCTATAAAGCTCTTTATAATATGGCTTCAGTTTATCTTTCCAGGCTCGTTAGAGTTTACATTATATATATTTAGAATATTATCAATTGTAATTTTGTAAATATTGCTCTAGTCATCCCAAATCTTAATCATTTTGCTTTAATGTATAGGTAAAAATAAATTTCTTCTTTCCTTTTTTGTTCTTAGTCTACCTTTGCTCAGTCTAAGTTATTCTTAATAGAATTTATCCTTCTCAGACTTCCTTTATCAATCCATTATCCATATCACTCCTGCTGTGGATGATTTCACCACAGATCTCAATCCTGGGACCTGTCCTCTTTTTTCTTTCTGTTTTCTTTTTGTGATGTCATCAACTCCTTTGAATTTAACTATACCAATAACTTCTAAATCTACATATCTAGACCTTATTTATTTTCTGAACCCCAGTCTACTCCTGACCTCTCCATCTGGGCATTCCATAGGGTATCAGCAAACTCATCTATATTTCTGTTAAAGACTTGCCCAGGTTCATCACCAGGAAAGTAGTTATCTTCAACTCCTCACTCTAGACACCCCATCATATATAATTAGTTTTCAAGTCTTATTGATTTCACTACTTCAATATCATTCACATCCATCCCTTCTTGCTTTACTCATAGTACAATTGTCTTATTCCAGGCTCTCATCACCTTTACATTTGGAACATTACTATAGCTGCCTGGTTGGTTTCCTTTTCAATTTACCCGCACTTGTTCATTCTGTTTTCCACACAGTTGTCAAATTATTATTACTAAAGTACTCATCTGATCATTATTATTTCTGCTCAAGAAATTGTAGTGTCTACCTATTTCTTTTAGTTTGAAAGACAAAATGCATCATTTAAGCCCTTTATAGGACTTCCATTTATGTTTCTAGGCTCCATTGATCCTTTCTCTGTTTCTTGTATATATCTCTAGTCTTTGTGTTGGAATACTTTCCCTTCACACCTCTATCTCTTAGAACTTTATTTTTCTCCAAAGGTACTGTTCCACTGCTGGTTCCTTCAAGAGACCTTTTCTAATCTCCCTCCCCCTCTCACTCCCCCATTATTACACCATCCCCAAATCACTGTAAATTTATTATATTATATATATATAATATTTCTGTTATATAGACACAATAGTTATATAATATCTATGTACACATTTATGTATCTAAAGATGGTTATTTATATGTGTATATATGAGTAGGTGTAATGAACACACACACACACACACATATATATGTATATATATATATACATATATATATGTCTATCTAGTATTTACTTATCTGCAACTTGGTTTATCCTTCATCCTTCAAGTAGAATTACTTTTCTATTTATACTCTCTTTACCTAAGATGGTGTCTGGCACGTAGTAGGCACTTTACAGGTACTTGTTGATTGATTTACCTCTAACTCTTCATATTTATTTTCACCTATCTGCCTTTATTTTCAAATTCTGAATTTTTTCAAAATTAAAAACAATGAGTTTCTTGTGCATCCCAACTGCTCTCTTTAGACAGTTTTCCTTTTTATTCCTTTTTATAATTATTTTATGTTTCATATTTATTGGTAGTGTTTGAAGTTTCCCTTACTAGGAAGACTGAATTTTCAATCTGTCAGCAGTTAGTGTTAACCTTTCTATAATAATTCAAGTGAGAAATTATTTGTGCCTGTGTCAGAAATCACCAGTTGACACATACATATAATATGTGTCATGAAAAAATGAGCTGGGCTTGCATATGAAAATTTTATTACTTGTTTTTCTGAAGTCATAATTCACTGACTAAGTATAGATTTGTCACTTGTTTTCTCATCTTAATTAACACACACTTCTATTTCACCTAATTACAGATGCATCACAGAAATTATAAACAATGCTAAAGTTGGATCACAGGATTGTAGGGGTGAAAGAGATATTAAAGTTTATCTAGTTTACCCTGACCCCCATTTTACAGATTAGGAAATTGAAATCAAGTCATAAAATGCTTTGCTCATGGCTACCCAGGTAATAAGTAGCAGAGTCAGTTTTGGAATTCAAGTCCTTTGACCCAAATCTACAAGACTTGATGAATTTAAAAAACCAAGAAACTTGTGGACAGTGAAAACCAAGAATTTTGTGGAAAGTGAAATTTTCAATGATACTCCCTCTTAAGTGGTACAATGTGTAGAACAATAGAGTGTACTGTTAGGAGTCAGAAAGACTCAAATTCAAATATGCCCTCAGACAGTGGTTGTGTGACAATAGTCAATTCTCTTAACCTCTGTCTGCCTCATTTTCTTAAATTGTAAAATATGGACAATCATATCACTTACCTTTCAAAGTTCTTGTGAAGAACAAATGAGATGATTGTAAAGCACCTGCCTGTTACCAAGTAGAGTTTAATAGATACTTATTCCCTTTCCCCATCTCCATAATAGAGGATGCTATCAAAAAGGACAGCTAAGAAACCCTTTCATTTTATTGGACAAAAGAAAATATTTGTTGTTCAAAAGAACCTTTTCCTTTTTTCCCATTTTAAAGATTTTATTTATTTTGAGTTTTACAATTTCCCCCTAATTTTACTTTCCTCCCCCCACTTCCACAGAAGGCAATTTGTCAGTCTTTACATTGTTTCCATGGTATACATTGATCCAAATTGAATGTGATGAGAGAAAAATCATATCCTTAAGGAAGAAACATAAAGTATAAGAGATAGCAAGATCAGACAATAAGATATCAATGTTTTTTTTCTAAATCAAAGGTAATAGTCCTTAGTCTTTGTTCAAACTCCACGGTTGTTTCTCTGGATACAGATGGTATTCTCCATCACAGACAGCCTCAAATTGTCCCTGATTGCTGGACTGATGGAACGAGCAAGTCCTTCAAAGTTGATCATCACCCCCATGTTGCTGTTAGGGTGTACAGTATTTTTCTGGTTCTACTCATCTCACTCAGCATTTCATCTCACTCATGCTAATCCCTCCAGGCTTCCCTGAATTCCCTTCCCTCCTGATTTCCTAATAAAACAATGTTCCATGACATACATATACCACAGTTTGCTAAGCCATTCCCCAATTGAAGGACATTTACTTAATTTCCAATTCTTTGAAAGAACCCTTTCTAGCACAGGTATTCTCAAAATGAGGTCTACAGACCACTAAGATGTCTTTACAAATGTCAAAAGGCTCATGAATTTCACCTGTGTGGGAAAACATTATAGATAGTATTTGATTGAGAATCAAAGAAAGAGGAAATAGTTGACTAAATGATTGGAGAAGACTATGGGCTATTAGATCTATATCCAAATTTGAATAATAAATACTGATATAGATAAAACCAATATAAAATTGTATTGAAGAACTTCAGCTCTTTAGATACCTGCTGAAAATCTCTCCTGGCTAAGTTGCTAAAGATTCTTGTTTTACTTCCACAGAGCTGCCAAAATAATCTTTCCAAGTCTAATCATGCCATTCCCTTGCTCCCTACTGCCAAATGGGATAAATGATAATCTCTTTAGACTATGTTTAAGGCCCTTGACAACCTTTCCAGTCTTATTTCACATTGCTCCCCTTCACACAGTGCAAATTTTCCAGTGAAATAAATTGTTAGTATTCCCTAAGCTCCTTACTACTTATATTGGCACAGATCATTGCTTATGTCTGAAATTCAGGTCTTTATCATCTCCAACCTTTCAGAATCCTACTCCTTGAAGGTTTAATTCTGGGGCTATCTTCTTTAAAAAGCTTTCTACAATCTAAGGTTAAGTATTTCCTCTCTTAAAACAATTTGCTAGAATACTCATATAAAACTCTTCTTTGCCTTTATTACTTGTTATAATTTTTTTGTACACTTCTTATAGCTCTTACCCCAAAAGGCACAGAAGCTCCTTGAGGGCAGGAACTGTAAGCTTACAAAAATTTTATATACTCAACACCTTCTACATAATAAACAAGTATTTAATAAATGTTTATTGAATTCTATTTCCAGGGTTATTAATCATCCAGAAGATAGAGGAAACAACTAGAGGGATTGATATTCTGGTTCTGATTCTGATCAGTAAAGAACTGGATCATAAAATGAAAATAAACCCTTTTTAGAACATCTGAAAGAGAGTTCAGAAATATCACTGGTAAGAACTAGTGAGACTACAACAAAATTTATGGAAAATTTAAGACATATGGAAGACTCCCAAGCATAAAATTTGGGTGATGCAAATTACATTGATTCCAGTGAGGATTAAAAAGAAAATTTATCTTAAGAGGGAGATGACAACACACAAGCAAGAGGATACAGTTATAGAATTGAAAGCTGGAAGTTCCTTAGAAATCATCTAAAGTTCTACATCAAATCCATTCATTTTACAGATTAGGAAACTGTGGATCAAAAAAATAAAGTAATTTGACCATTTTTTACTCAGATAGTAAGAAGCAGAGCTGGGGCTTGATACCAGAAACTCTAAATTCAACTCTTGTTCAACAACAATCTTGTTTTAGAGGTATGGCAAATTTTATTTTCCCCCATTTTCAGATTAGGAAACTATGATTCAGAGTTTAGATAACTTACAGAAAGTCTCATAGCTAATAATAATAATAATAATAATAATAATAATAATAATAATGATGATGATGATGATGTTAGCATTTTGTAATTTTTAAAACTTCACAATAGTACTATGAAGTAGGTAAGTACAAGTGACATTATCCATTCTCTGATGAAAAGAAAACTGATATTCAGAGTCCAAATATCTTGACAAATATTGCATAGTCAATATGCAGCATAGCCAGGATCCCAACCAGTAGTGGAATTCAATTGGTTCACACTGGTTTGGCAGAACTGATACCTAATTTTATGTTGAGTTCAGCAAATTGGTTGTGATTTTATTTGAATCCCATCACTGATCCCAATTAATATCTTGGACAGCCTATTCAGTGCTCTTTACACTATTTACATTATTACTGCTTATCTGAAAATAACATTAAGTGCTTTCTCCCAAACTAATGTCCACAGAGAAAAACACACTTCACTGTTATTTGGCACAGATGGAAAGTTTAATATCAACTATGCTCTTCAGCTTTTCATTTTACATTTTTCCAATCAGGTGGGAGACTGGGAAGAAAAAGGTAATTAACTGGGAATGAATGAAAAGTATGAAGGTCCTGTATGAGTGTCAAGAGAACTAAACTCAGTAGGAACCAAGATTGGTGATGAATGTTGTGGCAAGCAAAAAGTTTAAAAAAAGATATATTATGAGCAAGGGGCAAATAAGGAAAGGAGAGGGAGAAATGGAATGATGGTAATTTGCAAAAAAAAACATTCAGCTGCCATTTTTTCTTGAATAATAATTGGCATTTTTATGGTACATTAAAGTTTAGGTACATGACTTACCTCTTAGTTCATGTAAACTTCAAAATAATCCTATAAATTAGGTTCCCATTTCACAGATAAGGAAACAGTCTGAGAGAGATCAAGTAATTTGGCCATGACTACATTTTCTATGGGTAGGACATTGTTTAGGGAATTTCTTTGATCAACTTGCATTCATAAGGCAATGAGCCTTTGTTCGGGATTTTAATTATATCATGAATTGGGAATAGATTGTTTGGAGATTAATTTGGACTTGGAGCAGAACTATCCCTTTGAAGACCAATAAAATGAGGAGATATTCAGAATACTTACTGTCAAGGGGAGGGGGTAGGGAAGGGTGAGAGGGAGAAAAATTTGGAACTCAAAATCTTATAGAAAAATGAATGTTTAAAACTATCATTGCATGTAGTTGGAAAATTAAATAAATAGATTTATTTAAAAAGGGGGATTTATTACAGTTTTCCTTTTCTGACTCTTTTTTCCTTTTCAGAAGACAATCAGAGAACTTCAAAGCTAAGTGCACATCTGGATACTGGAGTTGAAGAAAAGGAACAGGGGGTGAAGAAAAGTCTTCCCAGGAATGGCTATTATAGGAAAGAGGCATATGAAAGTTCTCTCACCCTTGCAGATTGAGAATTTGTAGACCCCCAAGATTTGAAATATACCCCTCTGGAGAGAAATAGCAAGTTCCTAGCATCTCTAGTCTTCAGGTTGCTTCTTTAATAGCTCTAAGTTTAAGAATTTTTGGAATCTAGTCTTCAGGAGGGGAAAAGAGTCATTCCCTAGGCAACATCAGTCTGTGGATGGAGAAGATTATCCTAGATTCCAGTTTTGTAGACAGAGAGATAGTTGATTTCTGGCACAGGATAGATGCAGAGGAAAAGAGGATTTAATCAAAAGTTCTTGTAACTCAAGGATGTTAAAAAAAATCTGAACTAAAACATGGAGGAGCAAAAAATATGGACCTAGACCACTGATATTACTGTTGATTGAATATTACTGTCAATTATCTAGGCAGTGCAGGTTCTAACTGATATGAGGTCCATTCCCTAGATACTTGTAAGTCCATTTTCCTTCTGGGGTGAGTACAAGCTCTTAAGAAAGACTAATAAAATTGAAGGTTTATATGGGTCCCTTGAATACAGCCCAAACCAAATTAAAATGTAATTGAGAAAAACTTAATAAAGTAAATAAAAATACAAAAATAGATATTTTTACTTTATTTAGCTAATGTTTAAGTGTATGAATTTACACTTGGTTTTAATCATATATTTTAAATACATTTGATTACAATGCAGTGTATAGAATAGAGGCTTCCATTTATTTGAGTACGACACTAGTAGTCTAACCCATAGGCTGGTATTATGAGGCTGATGTTCTCACTGGACAGGAAGGAAAATTATTCTGATTGTTTATGACCCTATTAATGATCCTCAAACCAATATTGTGTATCCTTTATGTGTTTTCTATTTTTTAAAAAAATTTAATGTGGGGTGAAATATTGTCCTGTACATAATACAGTTAATTCTTACTTTTTGCTGTAGTGTTGTTCCTATAAATTGGCACAAAAGTAAAAAAACACAAATCTTGATAGACTAAACCTACAGAAAATATGGGTTATGTTCCCATGACCACCAAAACCTATAATCTTATACTAAAAAGTTGAAAATATACTTTTCTGTGTATAATTCTTTATTATAAAACATTAATTCTGGTAATATATATTTTCCTTATATAGTAACCATGACATAATCCATATAAATGCCCATATACAATATTATTTTGGTAATACATGTAATACATATTTTTTCTCATTAATGATTATTTAGAATTCTATAACCTTTTGTTCTAACATCTCAACAAAAACACACATATACATTGATTTCAGAAAATATTCATTTTTTATACACATGAAATATATGGTAGTATAAATGTTTTACAGCAAAAAAAATACTTAAGATTAAAACATTTTAAACTTGAATCTTATCTTTCAGTGTGTCAGATAAGTATAAGGGCATCAAACTGTATACTCTAGTACTATGAAATTTTGTACATTGTCCACCCTCTGAAAACCAAGGGAGGGGTTGCTGATCTTAGCTGTTGCTATTAGAAGATGTGGAGACAGGTCATCACATCACCTCTGATAGTCCTTCATGATTGGTGGTCTTGGAGTTGTTGAAAGATATAGCAGCTTGAGTTACCTTCTTCCTATTTGCAGATCTATATAACAAATCATCAATTCATTAGCACCAAACTCGCAGGTGACAGTGACTGCAGATATTCTGGAAGTTTATCTAACAACTTTAGTTTCTCACTAAGCTGTATCACAGATTTTCATGCTTGGGCTTGGAGCCCAAAGGATTTGCACTGTGCTTTTGGCGGGGGGTATAATTGCAATATAATACTTAAGTTTTAAAGGTAGACAATAAACATATACAATGAATGTAGTGGGAACTTTTTATGCACCCAGAGAAGCATATAGTAGGATACCAGTCACTCCACAAATTTATGATCATTTTCCCTCTCATATTTTTTCTAGAGAGCCTAGCTTGTGAATGTGTGGGGTTGCGAATAGAAAAGTGAAAATGAAGGTTACTAATAAAATCAGATAACACTTGAACTTGAGATGGTTAAATGTGTGAATGTTGAGGATGTACTATTGCCTTAAATGCATACATCTTTACTCAACAGATCTTTTTACCCATATCTGTGATAGCCTAGACACAAGTTATATTTGAATTACATTCAGAAATATAACCCAGAGGGAACTCTTACTGGGGGCAAAATAAGCCAAAGAGAATGATTGGTTAGACTGTCCTCAAAACTGAACCAAAACTGTGTAAGTGTAGGATGCTGGGCCATGAATTACATAAGTTTCAGATTTGAGATTCAAACCTATATATATTTTTTAATTCTAAATCCATCATTCTATTTTATGCCACAAACCTTCTAATAAGGAGAAGGATCTTTAGACTTAGAAGGATAAAATAAAAATTATTAATAGGAAATTAAAATTCTCCTTGAATGAGGAGTTGATTGGAGCATCTAGCTACCCTCAGTCAGTTTGCCGTTTGCCCCATCTGGCACAGGATTTTATTTTACTTTTGAATAGACTTCTGATTTCATTGGTAGGGAATTCCTGGTAAGGAAATTCCTCTACCTGTGCAGATTGGCACCTGTTCTGTAACTGTTAGACTTAGAAAATTGCCTAATATCTTCAAAGTTTAAGTGATTTATTCAGGGACATAAACTCAGTTCATGTTAGAATGTGAATCCATATTCTTCTTTGTAATTTTTAGTTTATGAAATAAAACAAGCATTTTCAAATCATAGTAGGAAAAAAGATAACACATAAATGAAAATAAATTATGTACAACTTTCCATTCCTTTTAAATATATAATAAAGGTATCATGGTTTTCTTACTTTGAAACCATGGTAAATCACACTACAGAATGAGAAGTAGGCAAATATCCTGATGTTCTAGGAGATAAATTCTTTTTTCAGGCCAATGATCCTGATCTTGATTCATTATAAAATTCTAGTAAGAATTATTATTAAATAAATGATGTGTAAACACTTGAAAAGTGAAGAACTTATCACCAGAAGCTATCCTGGGTTTACAAAGAAAAAGCCAGGACTGACAACTTCATTACCTTTTTAATGGCAATTTTATTAGATTAGTTTATTATAAACAGGTTTGAGATCAAGTACCCCTGGATTTCAGGAGGGTATTTATTTGGCAGTCTTCCATACATCAGGGGACAGTGAAAAGAGAAAGGGAGCTGGAGTCAGAGTACTGGATTGAATCCCATATCAATCACTTTACTACTTATGTGACCTGGGGAAGTCACTTACCCTCTCTCTACCTTTTTGTCATTTATGAAATAAAGGGATTGAATTGTATAACCTATTATTACTTTAAGTGGTTCAATGGATAGAACACCAGTCCTGGGGTCAAGAAGATCTGAGTGCAAATTCAACTTCAGACACTTACAATTTTTATGAGAACTTCATCTTTTACCGCTTCAGTTTCCTCAACTTTAAAATGGGGTTAATAAGGGCATGAATTTACTAGGATTATTTTGAAGCTCAAATGAGATGATATTGATTAATACTGGACCTGGCAAATAAGAGCTGCTTAATAACTGTTTATTTCTTTCTCTTTCCAATTTCTATATCCAAAGCCTATATTATCTTAGTAAAAATAATATTTCATTTTTACCCAGTTACAAGTAAAATAATATCTAACATTTTGTTTTTATGTTTTTTAATATTTTATTTATTTTCCAATTATATACAATACATCCATTTTACTTAGATTTTCAAATTTATTGGCTTACAGTTGGGGAAAATAATTCTGAATTATTAACTTTAATTTCCTTCTCATTAGTGGTGAGTTCAACTTTTTCATTTAAACATTTGGTTTTTTTCCCTAAAAAAATATTGAATTCCAAATTCTCTCCATTTCTTCCTTCCCTCCTCCCTCCCCAAGATGGTAAGCAATCTGATATGTTATACATGTTCAATCATCTAAAACAATTTCCATGTTAGTATATCTTTGAATGGAAGGAGGGAAGGAAGAAGGAAGAAAAAAGGAAAGAAGAGAAGCTCAGTGGGAGGAAGGAAGAAAAAGAAATAGTATGTTTTAGTTTGTATTCAGACTCCATCAGTTCTTTCTTTGAAGGCAGATAGCATTTTTCACTATGACCCTTGAGATTTTTCTTGGATCATGGTATTGCTGAGAATAGTTAAGTTATTCACAATTGTTCATCATTCAGTGTTACTGTATTCAGTGTTCTTCTGGTTCTGCTCACTTTACTTAAACTGCATCAATTCACATAAATATTACCACATTTTTTCTGAAATTCTGCTCATCATTTCTTCTAGTACAATAGTTTATAATCATATTCCATAACTTGTTCAGTCATTCTTCAACCGATGCACATCCCCTCATTTTCCAATTTTTAATCACCACAGGAAGAACTATTATAAATATCATTGTGCAAATAATTCTTTCCCACTCCACCTTCTTTTAAAATCTCTTGGGAATATTGACTTAGTAGTGATATTGCACATAGGTTCAAATTACATCCCAGAATGACTGGATCAGTTCACAACTCCAGTTTTCCCATATACTCTACAACATTTATCATTTTCCTTTTTTGTCATATTAATTAATCTTAGAGGAGCAAGGTAGTGCCTCAGACCTTCAATTTACATTTCTCTAATCAATAGGGATTTAGTTCATTTTTTTGTATGACTATGGTTTTCATTTCTTTGTCTGAAAACTGCCTGTTCATATCCTTTGACCCTTTATCAATTAAGGAATGACTTGTGTTCTTATAAATTTGATTCAGTTCTCTAAATATTTGAGAAAGGGGGGGTCTTTATTGGATTTTTTGCAATAAAATCTTTTTTCTAGTTTTCTGCTTTCCTTCTAATTTTGGATGTATTGGCTTTGCTTATCCTGTGTATAGTTTGTTTTGTATATATTTCTTTTCATGTGCTTCTTCATTATATTATAAGTTCCAGAAGGGGAGAGACTATATTTTGCCTCTTTTTACATGCTCAGCATTTAACACAGGGTATAGCATATAATAGTTGATTAATAAATGTTTATTGAATTGATTTAGTTAATTAACTGTGTCCATAGAGAGTTGATTAATGGATTGATGTTAACCTGAAAGGACATTTCAGACAATTATCAAAAGTTTCTGCCCTTGGGTCTGTTTTGTTCATTATCTATTTTCAATAATTTGGATGAAGATATAGGGATCATCTTTATCAAAAATGCAGATGATGCAAACTGGAGGGTTCTAGCAAATATTTAGGATTTCAGATTTGGCATTCAAAAGGATCTAAACAAACTGGGCTGAAGCTAACAGAACTTTAACCTACATTTGGGTTTTAAAAATAACAACTGTACATGTATAGGATGAGGAAGATGTGGCTAGCAAGTAGTTCATGTGACAAAACCCTCAGGTTTTAATGGAATGGACACTTACTATGATTTAGACATAGAAATTATGTTCAAGATGATCTTATACAATTCCATTTTATTGGTAGATAAACTGTGATTTCATTTTAATAATAAAAGCTAACATTTATGTAATACATACCGTAGATCAGGGACTATCCTAAGCACTTTACAAATATTATATCATTTGATTCTCACAATTAGCCTGTAAGGTAGATGCTATTAATATTTTATTTTACAGTTGAGGAAACTGAGACAAATAGAGGTTAAGAGATTTGCTCCAAGTCATACAGTTAATAAGTGATTGAGGCCAAATTTGAATTCAGATCTTTCTGACTACAGCTTCAACTACCAAACTACTGTGCCACTTAGTTGCATTTTACTAACAAAGAAATTGAAAAATCTGTAGAAATGAGATGACTTTCCAAAGTTTGATGATATAGGGAGCAACAAGGTCAGTCTGATGTAGCAGTCATGATAGCTAATTCAATTTTAGACCACATTAGAGGAGAGTTTCTAGAAGGAAGGAGATAAAAGTCAGATCAATAACTAACTCTGTTCAGATCTTATCTAAAGTACTATGTTCCAATTTGGACCTCATTATTTTTGAGGGGGTGTTGACAAACTAGAGTTCATACAGGAGAAAATAACCAAGATATGTGAGCTCCAGTGACAAAAACATACACATGAAGATTACATGAAATATTTGTTATATCTATAGGCATTTAGCCTTACAAAAAGATTTTTCAAGGAGAAGGGATGGACATGATAAATATCAACATATTTTATTTAGAGGATTGTCAGGTGGAAAAGGAATTTGATTTATTATTGAAAATTTATTTAAATTTTCAAATAAGAAACACTTATTTTCTCTCCCTACCATCTGCTCCCCACCCCACTGGAAAAAGAAAAAAAGAGAAAAACAAACCCTTGTAATAAATAAGCATAGTCAAGCAAAACAAATTCTCATATAGATTTTTTCTATTCGGCCCCAGAAGGCAGGTGGATAAATTGGTCCATTTCAATGAAGCAGATTTTAAATCACTATAAAGAAAAATCTAAAAATCAGAGCTCTTCACAATGGAAGGGGTTATTTCATGGATTCAGTAAATTCTGTATTATAGAACTTCTTCATGTGAAGGATGGATGGACACTTGCTATGGAGGGAGTTACTTCTGCTCAGGTTATAGTTTGATTAGATGATGTAAGGTCATGTGCAACTCTACAATTCTGTGATTATATGAATTAGAGCAAAAAAGGCCATAATCACATGGTAAATGAACAATGTAATATCTCATGGTATCTAATGATTTGGAGCTAAACATAATCAATCAAACTTTAGGGCTTGGTTATTGCCAGTGGCCAAGGCATAAGTTTATGTCTAAAGATGATATACTAAAATTGCGAGAAACCCAGGTATTGTTTCAATGTGTTGGCATAGAATTGGTATAGAAAAGAAGTTCTTCTCTCATTGGCACTTAACATCTGGGGTTGGGGAGGTAGGGCTGTGCTTCCAGTCCTCAGAGCACAATATCCCAGGGGCCATAAATAGCAGAAGATGGAGATAATTTTATAAAATTCTGAGTTCCTGTCATTACCACATTCCTCTCAATGCCATGTGCCTTATCCAGATCATTTTGACATTGTATTTCATTGGAAAGAATTACAGTTTCCCTACCTGATTTCTGACCTGAAATTATGGGAGATACTTAAAGTTAAATCCAGGGTCAACTGGCTTCAGAATATCATAAGGTCTTTTTTTCTCCAACCCCACTAAAATTGAATTGGCTCTGATTATTGTTCTGCAACAAACAGCCTTAGGATCCCTTTGAAGAGGTTTATGGGTCTTGATATCGGGGGCTATGCCTCAAACCATTCCTCACATTCTGATAATACAGCGTTTTCAATTCACAAAGTATAGATTCATTCGTTGCTGCCTTCCAGCATATTCTTCAAAAGTTTTAAGTTCTTTATAGAAATGGCAGCATAATGAATCACTAACACTTTAGTGTGAATTAATTTATTCATAATTCAATCTTCCACTTTGGGAAGCCAGTGAAAAAAGATTTGAAAGGGCTCATAAAGATAGTGGGGAAAACAAACTCTTCCCCACCCTTCATACTTTAGAATAGGGGTGGAGAACTTTTTCTACCCAGTTATTTGTATATTTATAATACTATTATCTGACCACACAAAATTATCAGTTTAAGAATTAATTTGATATTATTTAGGCAAACATTTGATTAATTCACCCTGAAAAAGCTCCTAGATGTATTGTATTCTGAGTTCTGCTGGTGGTTGCCTTGGCAGTACTAGACCAAATGATTTCACAGGCAAAACCCACAGGTTTAACCTTCCCAGTTCCTGTTTTAGAATTTTGTCTAGGGTTGATCTTGCTGAGCAAATAGAAAGTGGAAGGTACTTAAAAGACATAGTAAAGAATTAATAGAAAATGGCAATAGATTTTGACTGCTAAGAAAACAGGATAATCTTTTGTGTTTAAATCAGAATTGACTATTGTATTCTAAGAGAATGCAAGACAGTATATACATATATATACAAATAGTTTGTAAATAATATTGTAATGGAATGTAAATAGTCCTATATATATGTGTATGAATCAATAAACACACAAATATAATATACAGGACTATTTAAATTAACTCATATAAAAATATTTGTGGAAATTAGTGACTTGTCAGCATTAAAGATAGCTCGAACATTAAGCAAAGGAATATTTCTTTGCTTCCTTGAACTAAACTTATCTAGCTTAAAAAAATAATGAATCTACAGTCCCTGATAGAAAGAATAAAAAGGTTTAACAGGAATTGTGCTTTGAAGATTGAAATCTATTCTCTTCTGTTTTATGAATGAACTGAAGAGAACATATTTGGCATTCTATAATTTCTTTTACCATTTCTATTATCTTTTCTTTAGTTCACTCTTCAAGTGACAGAGTGATTTATTGACTGTCTTTAAAAAGTTCCATTTCACTGAACAAATGATGAATATAAAAACCTACTTCTTGATTTATTACTGACTCACATATTCACAAGCTCAGCTTGATCCTAAAAAAACACCACCACCAAAACCAAAGCACAGGTGAATAAGTGATAGAATCTAAGAAAATTGATACACTTACAGTATTTTTGTCTTTCATAGAGACAGAGCTTGGCAATCTGGGTAAATATGACCCTGGAGCTCCACACTTAGAGTAGAGGAAGAGCTGGGGCCCCTGAAAGCTTCCTTGCAGTGTTTTAGTTTTGTGATTTTTCTCTTTCCCCACTCCTTTACCTTAATTCTTTGAACCATTACCCTCTGGATCCCAAAAGGGAGAAGGCAGCACTTGCAGCATCTCCAGCTTTCTTTCTCCCCAACAGAGTTCTTACAAGATGGAGCAGGGATTGAAGAAGGGAGCTAGAACACAGGTGATGGATGCCTCTTGGGTTTTGATGGCAATTGTCCCAAAGCCAGTGATGGTTTTGTTTGGCCTGGGTAGTCAGGGTACTGAAGCTCTCCACTAATCAGTAAGTGGAAAGGATCTACTTCTTTAAAAAATCAGTCAAACAATAGTACAGTAGTATTTCCAACGTTAAGGTAGGTTTTTGACTACTATGTATCAGCAACATTAGGATACAATGACATTGGTTGGGGTGATGATGGAGTTGGGGAGGACAGGAGCACAGCCCTACCTCCCCAACCTCCTTCATTCTAGAAGAGGACCATGGCATCATGGAGGTGATGCCATACCAAGCACATGAATTGATTTTGAGTGAGGGGCATGCTGTGCTAAGTCACCAGCCTCACTTTCTCCTCCAGAGCTATCTGGGTCCAGTGGTTAGATATGAATCGAAATGATTGCAGATGGTCCTGGATGTGAGACAGTCAGGATTAAGTGACTTTCCCAAGGTCACACAGCTAGTAAATGGTAAGTATGAGGCTGGATTCAAATCCTCCTGACTCCAAAGACAGTGCTCTATCCACTCCACTACTGAACTCGTCTTGGTTGGTATAATTTTATATAGGATATGCCTGCAGTTGGGAGAACCACTTGAAAGTTGGGTAATTATATTGAAGACAGAAAGGACCTAGATTTGAATCCCATTTCTGATTCTCATGTAATTATGGACAAATTATTTCACTTCTCCAGAACTCAGTTTCCCTCTATATAAAATGACAGGGTTGATCTAGATGTTTTCAAAGTGCCTAGTAGTTCTTAAATCTTATCAAAAGAACACATTGGAGTATTGTAGTACAGAGTAAATTGGGGGAGAAAACAATGGTGATCATGCTATAAGAAACCACAGAGGGTCAAGCTCTTGGACCAGAGTCAGATTGAAATACAGTTTAGAGAGTTGACTTTGAACTGAGAAATCTCTCTAGAGATGCTGCACACAAAGAGATCTGAGACATGATGTATATTCTCCTAAGACCTCTCATTTCTCTGTCTTCTGAGGTGACAATAAGCTAATCTGACAATTCAGTTTTTATTATGGAACTAAAAGAAGCATATTCCATTAGTAAGAAAGATCCTCCTTGCCCTCCTAGGATAGATATCTGCATTTAATAATTATTTTGAAGAGATAATGTTTCTGCCTTTTCTCATATTCATAAGTACTATTCTTAATTTCTTTATTTTTACAACAGTAGGCAGATAGATGGCATTTTGAATACAGTGCCAGACCTGAAATTAGGAAAACTCATCTTCTTGAGTTCAAACTTGGCCTCAGATACTCACTAGTTGTGTGACCCTAGGCACTTAATCCTATTTGCTTTAGTTCCTCTCCTTAAAATAAACTGGAGAAGGAAATGGCAAACTACTATAGTAGCTTTGCCAAGAAAATTTTAAATGGGGGTCACAAAGAGTCTGACATGACTGAACAACAAGAAAGAGGCCAGGGTTATTCTTATATAATATGTGATATCTATCTAGAGATACTGACCAAAAGCTCTATTTTGGAATAGACCTCAACTACTATGTTCCTCTTTCATGACATGATATGACCTGTACATGTATGTGAAGACACAGTCTTCTTCGAACATGAAGGGCAACTATCTGTGTACCTACCTACCTTTCTACCTACCTATCTACCTCCCTACCTCCTCTTTCATGAAGCCCAATCATTAAGCAAACTTTTTTTAGGCTTTTTTTGCAAGGCAATAGGGTTAAATGGCTTGCCCAAGGCCACATAGATAAGTAATTATTTAAGTGTCTGAGGCCAGATTTGAAGTCAGCTACTCCAGACACCAGGGTATCCACTTCAATACCTAGTACCCCAAGCAAACATTTATTGAGTGTCTATTGTGTACAGTACAGTGAGCTGGATATGGGAGAAGATAAAATGAGAAATTAGAAACAGTTCTTTACCTCAGTTGCTAACCATCTCAACAGATTAGCATTAAGGGACAGGCAGCCAGCTGACGAATAAGAAATTATGGAGTTGAGAAGAGATAGCTCACAATTAAACTTTTTATTTCCAAAACTGGCACCAATATCTGAAGATATAAAAGATAAGAAAAGAAGAAACCTTTAAACTCATGCAAGATTTTGTCGGAACCTTCAAGTCGATCCTTGCAGGCAGTTCCGTTTACTTCTATTATTCCCCAATTTTCCCTGCTAATGGTGGTATGTTGATTTCCATTCAGCTAAACAAGCCTGTGAAGTCCCAGAGGAGAAATTACTCTCAATCTGGTGTTCAACTCAGGAGATCAAATTTCCTCCCAGGGCTGCTCTAGATTGCTGACCCAGTGAATAGGAGTTCTGTCAGAGGAAAGATCATGTAAAAAGCCTTCTGTCCAGGTGTACCAGGTGGCTTTGTTTGAAGCATTCATTTTTTTGTGCATTCCAAATTTTGGGATCTACAGAAACAGGAGGGCATGTAGGGCTAACTCCCTTCTGTCCCTCCTCCCAGTTCAAGGGCCTAAATCAACTTTTGAAACCTCTTTCCCCTCATTTTTCTCTTTATCCACAGCCTGCACCTGGCTGCCTGTTTTCTGAAAACATATCTGCTTTATCTTATCTTACATTCCCCTAGGCTCTTCATCCTGGAGGCTAGCTAATTTGCTAAACTAATCTGAGCTACAGTGTTAATGGGATTTAATTGGTTAATGTGTTACTCTTCTAGACAGCATATTTGCATTTTAAGAGCCTTCTGGATGCATTGCACAATTTTCAAATGTTCACCTGGTATTTTAGATGCTGTGACAGATGACAAGGTTTATGATTTTATTTTGTTTTGTGGAAAAGATAGCCCTTTAACTGCCCTCAAATCCTACTAAATACCACTCATCCTATTATGTCAACACAGAGGAATCTTCTACTTCTAAGTAATTCATTTCTTTTTAGTTTCACTGCCAACCATGATGCTCCTTAATGTCATCTATGAGGGTATGAATGTGATTTTAATTTATTTAAAAAATGTAAGGTGGGGTTAATAATGGTTTCTATGAGAATCTGTGATATTTGGTATTGAGATATGTAGTGCCTGTTAATAAGGTTGAAAGCTGCCAATTTGACTGAAATGAGTGATCTTTGTTTCTCAAGTTTACCTAGAAGAGAAAATGATTTTAAACTTCTCTGTAATACTTTCATTTTTGCAGATTATTCTTTTCCATTCATTTGTCAAGAATGGATTATATGGTTCCATTGGAACATTAATCTTGCACATGAAGGCAAGGTGCTGGATAAAGTTTATGGTAAAGTCTATTTAAATGTAACCCCTTGGTTAGGAGACAACTTGCTATTGATCAATTATTTGTGGGTTTATTGAGTTTGTGTGTGATAGAAATACACTGAACAAAATCTTCAGGGACTAGTCTGAGCAAAAGAAAGTTTTTATTTGCTTTTCTTGAGAGAAGGACACACTCCAAGTCTCAAAAAGGTAGTGAAGATCAAGGAGCTGCCCCAAATTGGCAGTCAAGCAAGATTATGTAGCCTAGCATGATCCCCTTCTCCTCCCTATCCTCTCTCTTTGTTGACTCATTGGTTAGTCTTCAGAGTTACATTCTGCTTGCGAAAATCTATCCCAGTAACAAAGAAAATAATAGAACCTCACTATCCAGAATAACCTTCAGGATTATAACTATCATACTGAAGTAATGTAACTTGTCTTGGAATGCAAGGAACTAGTCTACTATCCTCCTAGTTCCTTACTGAGAAAACAGGTGGGGTTACAAGTCTCATTTGGAATGCAAGGTCTTTCTTCTAAGAACAATTCTAAGAATAATGGTTTGGTTTTCTTAATATTTCTTAACACTGAGAGGACTTCACTAGGAATATTAATCCTAAGAAAGTTTTATTGGGGAATATTCCACTCAATCCCTCCATCTCTCTCTCTCTCTCTCTCTCTCTCTCTCTCTCTCTCTCTCTCTCTCTATGCATCTGAAGTCCTCTCACACTATCCTTGATACCCCTTCAGGTTCTATTCTCTTGTCCTAATCACTTGGGAACCATCTTCTTCTTCTTGGAACCCCTGATCAAACAATCCATACATACACATAGACACAACAGAAAAAGATGAACTTGTCCAGTCTCTCCCTTTTCCCCTGGAGACATTCAATATCTTTCTGTATCTGCAGAATCCATTCCAATGTCCAGATCAGATGACTTGTTGAGATCTTCTCTTCTGATAAAGGAAATTTTTTATTTTATTTTTTTTAGTTTTTGCAAGGCAATGGGGTTAAGTGACTTGCTCAAGTCCACATGGCTAAGTAATTATTAAGTGTCTGAGGCCAGATTTGAACCCAGGTACTCCTGACTCCAGGGCCAGTGCTCTATCAACATCTTATTACACAAACTCATATTTTCATTTAGACCATAAAATCCTAGAGCTATGACAATTCACATTTTGATTTACTCACTGTCACATTGATATACATACTTCACTTTAACAAAAATAAAACTTCCATAATTGTTCACTTCACAAGTGAATGTGCTGAAAATTATCAAGTTAACTTGAGCTTATAACATTTACTTTAGATGATCATCTTAGAACAAAAAGTATCCAGCCAGTGACATACAAAGAATCTTAATCTCTTGCTCTTCATTAAAATAATAACTCAAGCATTCTTAACTAAAATAAGTTCTACTTTCTTCCCAAAATGTTTCTAACTAAACTACAGGTGATTCTTCTCCTGATATACTCAACTGACTTACATTTCTTTCCTAAAGTAGAACTTGATACTGCTACTGCACTGAAGTATATCTTGAGATTACATAAACCTTTTTATTCTTCTTACCTAAATATCCTTTTTCCTAGCATAAAATAAAATAAAATCAAGGATTCTTAATTCTTATCAAAACATATAGTAACAGGGGCAGCTAGGTGGTGTAGTGGATAAAGCACTGGCCCTGGAGTCAGGAGTACCTGGGTTCAAATCTGGTCCCAGACACTTAATAATTACCTGGCTGTGTGGCCTTGGGCAAGCCACTTCACCCCATTTGCCTTGCAAAAATCTAAAAAAAAAACCCCAAAACCCACAACATATAGTAACAACAGAGGTTAAAAATCATATGCTGACCTATCTAGCTATTAAACTCCAATTGACCTAAAATTTCTATATCAGATTGACCTTTAGCAATTACTATAAAGATCCAGGTCATCCAAGGAAAATTCCTTTATTGATATAATGTTGAGTGTCATTTTCCAGGCAGAGGTCATGTGGATAGTCAAATGACTTAAGTCAAATTTTAGATTTATATGGTGAGACATTATTCAAATGTCACATTTGGGGAAGTCAAGTCAAAAGGGTCCAATCTCAGGTTGCACTGAAAAGCCCCTTCAGCTTTTTATGCCAATACACCTGTCACCTGTGTAGTGTCCAAATCTTCTTTGGGCTTCCAGATTTCAAGAGCACATTGACTCAACAGCACTTTTTTTGCTGATCATACCTGATATCAGACACAAAATAAAAGCCAATTAAAAGTACCCTGATCTAAAACAGTAATTTCATCTAATTAGATCTCCAAGTGAATCAACTCCACAAGGGCTAAATGCTAATTCTAATCCAAATGGAGGAGGGAGTCACAATCAATCAGCCTCCTTTGCTACACATGTAAAACATATACCTACCTGAGTGTTCCTGTCATCAGAATACATTAAATAGGGTTTCTTTCTAAGCTTATTCAAAAAAGCAGTCAAGTTCCCCTAGCATCTGGAATATTCATTGACATAAAAAAGCTTCACAAATATGCTTCATAATTCAACTAGAACATCTTTCCTCCTGGTGGCACTAATTTCTAATCTGCAAACCCATATCCCTTTGCTGAAATCATATCTGTTTTATTTCTGGATAAAGATGGTATGTTAGAGGCCTCTTGACTAGCCTGCTGTATTAAAATAAATAAACACCTCCTTTGACTAAGAAATTATTCTCAGAATTCTCACTTAACAATTAGCCAGGAAAAACCCCCACAAATTATTATCATTATTGTCTTTCCCATGTTGTTCAAGTGCTTTTACTTCAATACAAACATCCACAACTTTGATACATATATATATATATATATATATATATATATATATATATAAACACAATAATCCCAGTTTACATGTATAATTGGCAAGTTCTTATGCAAACAATTCTCTATAATAAAACTTTAATTAGTAGGCATGTTTGAAATATATATATATATATAAATATAGATATATAGAGAGATATCATTACTTTCAGAATTCTCTCAATCCATTAGAATATCTTAAGGGCCTCTAAATTTTTCAACATGTGTTATTATTTACACATTAAGCCCTAGATTTAACAAAACAATCTTTTCATTATTATATTTATACATGGACCTACAAATCTAGAGCAAGGTCCAGTACATTATTTAAAAATTTCAGGGAAACCAGAGGGTCATGACCTTTGATAATTTTCTTCATTATCCCTAAAGAGCAATCAATCATTAATTCCAGGTTTTGACATATAACAGTAAAATAGTTTATATTTCCAAAAGTAAATCACATGATTGATAACACTCTTCAGCATCTTACTCACTAATAAGTCATCTAATTAGGGTTACATAATTTTTAATTTCCTAATCATTTTCCAAAGTTCCTCACATTTATTCAACATTATTGGAAAGGGTATCTTGCAGTTAAGATATACCTCCCAATCTCTTATACACTATCCTTCTGAATCTGCATTTAACATGAGAGAATAAATCTGCAATTTTACTTCTTTAAAATTTAAACATTAAATTCTTAACACATGAAACATAACATATGTTGACTTCTCATTCTCTTAAAACAAAACAACAGGTTCTCTTGAGGTTAGCCTTATAATTATATGACTTTACACATAAATCTCTATTTACCTCTTATTTCAAATACACCTCTATTTTCAAAACAAAGAAAATAAGATTCTTCATGAATTTAGTCATATATATATATGTGTATATATATATATATATATATATGTATATATGATAATTTCAAAAACCCAATGTACACTTTTTACCCATGCTAGTGGTACAAGATACGTATCTAATTCCTTCTTAAATAACAGGTATTAAATAAGTCACATTGATCTTACATATAAATATTCACTTTTATAAACATGAGATTAAAAAAAAAAACAAAGCTCTGGGCCAAAAAGACCTTGACAGAAATATAACCTGTTGGCAAAGTATTCTCATAACAAATCTTTACAAATGTGATAGATTAAATCTCAATTCATTCATTGTTATTGTAACACAATTTTGAATTCTCAAAAAAAAGTGTGAATCTGTTCTTAGACAAAGTTTACTAATCATTCATTACATAAAATTACTCCCTAGAATTTTTCAACACAGAAAAATTAAGACCAGATGTTGCTAAAAATTCCTTTTTTACAATTTCAAGATTTTCTTTATACTCTTAAATTCCAAAAAGTCATATTCAAAATAACCTTAAATTATTTTGTTTTTAAAGCCTAAAAAAAGTGTGCACATTCTTCTTATCTTTATCAGTGCAGTTCTAACTTCTCAATGCTCTAACTGATTAAGAGCTTTTTATCCTCACTGACCAATGTTTCTTTATATTAGAACATTTTATGTTCTGGGAATTGTATATTTCCCAAAATTTGAGATATCAAAGTAATATGTACTAATTCATTACCTTTACTGTTTATCATTCCTCACTCACCCCAGCTTTTTCCAGATATATGAACTATATACCCCAAGCTTATTTTGAATCTGTGTAAATATTACCTTCCCCCTGTTTAGTAATTCTAAAGCTTGATTAAGAGCACATAACTCACAAGTCTATTCTGACAATAGTTTTGGCAGACTCCTAGTCTCTACCAAGGTCATTCTCTCCCTGTCTATTATAGCATTTCCATTAATTCTTTTTTCTCTTATGATCTGGAGGAGTCATACAACATTTACAAACTCCTTAATTCAGTTTACATGTATCTTCAGATTACTTTGTACAAAAGATTAGCATATTATAGAATCAATAACAAAGAAAAAATAATGTTTATCTAGCAATTTCTTTCATATCAAAATTTTCATCTTATTGAGTTTATCACTTTTCCAATCAATTCACTGCCAGATATTGCAAAAGTGGCCATTTAATGCAATTTTCAGATTACCCCAAACACATTTAAATACATATCTCCATTTTAACCTTCCTTTTACTTATATAACATCAAGCTTGCTCAAACCTTCTGTCTACATACTTAACCAACTTCTATACTTAACAAAGGTTCAAAAATCCCAACTGTCTCTATACCTTGATTCTCTTCCCAATTCTTTCAGAACCCATTACTCAGACTATACAACTTGCATTTTCCCTTAATATGTTGTTCCACTATTCTTTTTCATTAACTCTTTTTGACTTTAGCTAATATCGTTCTGAAATAGATCCTCATAGTTTATTTAAAACTTTATTTTACATCTATAAAAATCACATACATGATTCTACTTTTCACAATACATTTTCCATTAAAAGGTTTTATTTTATCACTTCTTAATTTTAACTGGTAAAACTTTTGAGAAGGCAAACAGCTACTTAAAAAAAAAACTCACAACCTAATTGGAATATCTCCTGCTCCCCTCTTTAAGTAAATAAACCACATAACCTCTCTCATAAGGAGGCAGGTCCAAAATATTTCTTGGGGGCTCTTATGTTGTCAGGTCCCCATTTGTTCCATTACTTTCTGTATTAACTAATATTATCAGAATTTATACTAATAAACTCCTGAAACTATAATGTTACCATATCATTCTGGTAAAAGATTAACTATTTAGTTTCCCTTTTTCTGACATTTCTGTGTAACCAAATTATATACTATATAATTAACCTGACTCTCTTGTCTTTCTGAAATTGACTTGCTCAAAACTTTCTCAAATTAAAATAGCTTTCTTTCTGTGATTTCTTTATTTAACATATTTAACATATTTGGTAATATTCACTGTCTCTTTCCTGTTTCTTTAACTTCAAATAACACTTTTAACACTTTATACTAAGTCTTCATGAAACAATTCTCTCTCTCTCTATTATTAATTAGTCCTTTTTTAATAAATTCCTTTTTTTCTCCCATCTCCCTCTCAAAATAGAAAGATAACAAACCTAAAAACAAAAAACAAAACAAAACAAAAACAGGGAAGTGTCCTGGAGAAAAGAAGCAGGGAGAGGGAGGAGGGAGAGGAGGAGAAAGGATTCTGGATACATAGAATCACAGCGAAAAAAAGCAAGAAAGAGAAAAGGTCAACAGCATTTTATCATTTTCTGCACTTTTCCCTTTTTACTTTGGATTTCTTCCCCATTATTAAGTCTAGACCCTAGAGCTCTCAGCCAGCATTTCTGGACTCTTCTATCTTGTCCCTATGACTCTAACCTCTTTGACTTCTTCGGAATCTCTCCCAGCTAATTGGATTAATTGCTTGGGTGTATTTCCACCCTTGTCCTTTTTTCTGATTCCATCAGATTCAATCTGCAGATGTGAGCTGTGTGGGAACAGTAAGGGTCAGGTCACCCAGGGCTACACCTGGGCTTATGTACACAACCTTACTGGGTCTTCTCCTGTGGCAGGGCATCTTCCTTATAGTGCTGCCTCTGGAGGTCCTCTGGCTTCCAATTTTGCTCAAATTAAGTCTGTCTTTGGGATTCTTTCCTCGCTCCTCAAGGGATCTGCCTGGGCACTAAATCACAGGCTACTGACAATATCTAGCATGGTGCCTGTTTGTGCTGTGCCCAGGATAGTCTTAAGGAGGAGGTTAATTCCTGGCCAATGCACTAACCTCTGTGGGATAAAAATCCATGTAAAAAATATAAAGACTCGGGGCAGCTAGGTGGCGTAGTGGATAGAGCACCGGCCCTGGAGTCAGGAGTACCTGAGTTCAAATCTGTCCTCAGACATTTAATAATTACCTAGCCATGTGACCTTGGGCAAGCCACTTAACCCCATTGCCTTGCAAACAACAAAAAATAACAACAAAAAATATAAAGACTCCTCTGAGGAAAAAAAAGTCTATTTTTGGCTTTTCTCAAGAGAAGGGCATACTTCAAGTCTCACAAAGGTAGTGAAGATCAAGGAGCTGCCCGGAATTGACAGTCAAGCAAGTTATATGGCCTAACGTGATCTCCTCCTCCCTATTGTCCCCTCTCTGTTGACTCATTGATTAATCTTCAGAGTAGCATTCTACTTGTGAAAATCTATTCCAGCAATGAAGAAAAGAATGAAAGATTTTCATAAAATATCACCTCAGCATCCAGTGAGAATAACCTTCAGGATTATAACTATCTTATTTAAGTAATGGAACTTATCTTGTAATGCAAGGTCTAGAGACAGTCTACTATCCTCCCAGTTCCTCACTGAGAAAACAGGTGGTGTTACAAGTCTTATTTGGAATGCAAAGTTTTTCTTCTAAGAGTAATCTTAAGAATAATGGTTTGGCTTTCTTAATATTTCTTAACCCTGAGAGGACTTCACTAGGAATATTAACCCTAAAGGTTTTATTGGGGAATATTCCTCTCAAGTTGTTGCTCTGATATTTCACTATGTAAAATGGCAGATGTGTGTATTACTTATCTTGTGATTATGGATCATTATACTTTATGGTAATATCATAAAAATATTCAAGTACTTTACTATTAAATGATGCCATAGTTAGGAGCATAAGAGCCTAAGTTTAGATTTGGAAGGAACTTGAGAGATATTCTTCTAAAATGCTATCATTTTACAGAAGAGAAAACTGAGGCCTTTTCAAGATCATATAGAGAACATAGCAGGGATTGAAGCTCAGGAATTTTTTCCTCTCAATTCCAGCACTCTTTTCTTACCATAAACAAACAAACAAACAAACAAACAAACAAAACATGTTTAGTGAATTAATTTTAAACAATAAACAATAATGCCTTGCTTATCTGAGATTCTGAGGGAATGATTTTCACCCTGTGACATTCTTAAGGAATAAGTTTCATCCTTCTTTACTTCAGAATTTTCCTTTTCAATCCCCTAAAAATTAGAGGAATAAAGTGGATTTTAAAATTAACCAATTATTCATTTATTTATTTTTATCTCTTTGGTCACTGGGCTCCATACCAAGATTGATAGGAATTACATTGAGTTTGGAATTATTCTATAAGTAGATCCATTATTCCCAGTTTGAATAGGTTGTACTATACTCTGGTTTTCACACTCTGAAATCTCTCATGCTTACTCTCCCTATTTTTGTTTCCAAGGTAGGCAGATTTATATAAACTTTCCCCCCCCTTATCTTTATCTTTTGAATAATACGAGCATTTTTCTCTTCTTTCCACTTAATACATAATTCTCTTTCCTCTCATATTTTAGCACCTCACCTCAACTTATTTAGTCAATTTCTTTTCTTTTAAATTTTCTACCTCTTCTTGCTGGCTTCAATATGTATGTTCCTTAATATTCTGTTCTTGTCATTCAATTTCAGAGGTATCTCATTCCACATTACCTTTTTCCTCCTACCTAATATACACAGCATTACATTTCTGTCCTTAGGCAGAAAATCAATGTAGTAGGAAGGACAGGGGCAAACTTAAGGTTCATTAGGGATCCTCCCCCCAACCTCCCCCTCTTCAAGAGGGCCCTGAGCCAGAGGGAGGGAAGGATCAAGAAGGAGCCATCAATTTCCCATTTCCACTGTTGCTGCCATTATGGATGTATAAGGCAAGGCCCACCCATCTGCCACATCTCTTCACTTCCCCTAGTGGAAGCACTCAGAAATCCTGTTTGACAAGATATTGAGGACTCAGGTCTTCTCCCCTTTCCACCTTCAGTTATCCTCAATAGTTCCCACCATCCCAACCATCTTTTTATCGCTCCATCCCTCCCTCCAACTCCAAGAAATTTGATTCAAGAGGTGTTCTGACTTTTAAGACCTCCCTTTTTCCAATTTACCTTGGTCAAGGTCTTTCATAATACATGTAAGACACTATAGGTTCAAGATAGAGGAGGGAAGATTTCAGATAAGAGCAGGCATTCTGTGAGAGAAGATACTAGAGTGTCATTTGTGCCGGTGTACTCATGTTGAATAATCTTATGATTATTTTAGAAAAATGAACTAATCAAATAAAGCATTCCTGACTAACCTATGTTGAATTCAAGGCAGAGACTATCTTGAATTGAATCTATTCTCATGCTTGCCATTCCTATGTCTCAAAGGAAGGGTTGTCTTCTTGGATTGTGGCTCCCAAGCTGTCTACTTCCTTCCCCCTTATGCCAGGGCAGGATAGTGGCTAACTAGTAACATGGAAATCAGGAGAGGGGATGGAAATTATGATCTGAGTATCCACTTGGTGCCAGCACCTTGTTACTGCCATTTTCATGATGTCAGCTTCTATGTAGATGTTTGCATGGTTGCTTGTCAACTTTCCTACTTCCAGGATGGAGAGAGACACCAATAGCCTGGATTCACAAGGTTGACCACATGTGAGGTTTCTGCTGCTGCTGTCTGAGACCTGGCCATTAGAATGGAGTAGACATGGCAACACTTGTCACTAAAAGGGATGAAAAGTGATTTTTTTATTGCTGACTATTGCCTAGCTCTTGACAAGTTCAGTCAAATCAAGTCAATGAATATTGCTGAAGTGATTGTACTAAACATTGAATATACAAAGAAAAGGGAAAACAGTCTTTTTCCTGAAAGAGCTTACAATCTAATAGTGAGAGAGAGAAAACGTGTAAACAACCATGTACAAATAAGGTAAACACAAGATAAACATTACAGGCAGAAGCACCCATCTCCATGAGCCCCCTACTCTTTTCTCCATAGGTTTGGCTTTGCCTCCCTTGGACAGAAGGAGCTGTGTCCCTCTGCTAGGGGAAATGAAGTCTCCCTGGTAACTGATCTGAAACAACTGAGGAGGTGGAAACTGAGGCTTCCTGAGGTTCAATTGCCCTATGAGCAGACAAAGATTTTTGACTCATGGTTCTGTGTACTGCAAGGCTTTTATGAACATGGCAGATATGATTTAATTACAAAGGCTAAAACAGCTTCGTTTATTTTTGTCCTTGAAAGATATCATCCTCATTGTCTTTATCAATGTTAACTTTTCAAAGCATTCTCATTTGAAGGTCAATAATCATTTCAACAGCTAGTCATCTTCAACCCACTCTTGTCTCCATTTGTGTTCATTTCATATCATCTACTGTTGCAATACAAAAAAAATACCCAAATCCAACAAGCTGTGAATTTGATTTTTAAAAATTTGGTTCAATTCAACAAATGTTTATGGAATACATTTTATATAAAAAGCACTGTGTTGGATTCTAAGGAGGATATGAAGCAAAATTAGAAACTGCTGCTGAATAAATTCTAGAGAAGTTGAAGCTGGTAAGTATCTAGTCAAAGGAATTTGGGAAGGCTGGAGTACAGGACCTGACTCTGAACCTTCTAGTCTTGAAAAAAATTCTGTACTTTGAGATTGATGTACATAAAACTGAAATGGTTTCTTTGTCTACTTGGGCACCTTGAGGTTAGGAACTGTTTCCTCTTTTGTCTTTATCTTCCCAAGAGATAGATGATAGCACATTGCTTCACATATTGTATGAGTACAATACATGTTAGAATTGGACTGAATAGCTAGAACTCATATTCCCATTTTAATTTCTACTTGGAATCTTCTGCTTTTGAGACTACTCTTTTGCCTTTGGTTTTCCAGTGCCCTGCCATATTTTCCTAATTATTGATTTTGATTTACTGGTACCTTATATCAAACTTATAGCTCTGCATTATTGTATTCTTGTTTGTCTTATACCATACTTTCAAAGCTGGGTGAGGTTTTCCTGGTAGGAGGAACCCCATTCAGTTCAAGTCCTCACCAAAATAAAACCCAACCTTTTTCAAGACAAATCAAGAGCAATTCAGTCCTTGTCCTTAAAGAGTTTTACCTGGGATGCCAAATTTGATTCCCAAATCCTGCTACTTTATTGAAGTTAGTAATTGGTAAGACAGATATATAAATAATAAATGTGAAATAAAATGTGAAAAATGCCCCAAAAGACACAAATGGCCTGAAAGTTCCAAAACAAGCAAGTCAAATCCTAACCAAGGGAATAAGGGAAGTATTCCAGGCAGAAGAGGTATTTGGTATTGTCATTAAACAGATAATTTTAAAAGGAAAAAGGAGAAAGAACTTCCCAAGCATGGATAATGGCTTAGGGAAAGACATGGGGGCAGGAAGATGGGGGCATTTAAAGGGCATTGAGAAGTCCAATTATATAAATGTAAAATAAGTCACATGGAAGGCTTTGACCATTGTACTAGCATATGAACTTTATTTAGCAATAGTAGGAGAGTCATTACAGATTTTTTGAATAGCAGAGTTATATAATCAGATCGATTTAATTTGTCAGTGAGAGAGGATGGATTAAAAATGGGAAATGCTGGAAAAAAGTATACTTGTTAAGAGACTATTACTGTAGTCTAAATGTGAGGCAATGAGAGTCAAAGCAAGGCCAGTGGGAGTAAGTATATAAAAGAAATTATAATGCTAGCTTTTGTTTTGTCATCTCCTTCATTTCTGAATATATCCCTCACCACTCCCCATTCCTTGAGGCATACCTTGTAACAAAGAATAAAAGAGATAGGAAAAAAAACAGATGAGTAAAACAGATTAATATATTGATTGAATTTGATAAATATGCTATGTTCCACACCCAAGATCCTATGCCTCTTCAAAGAAGGAAGGGAAGTATGTTTTCTTAACCCTCTTGAGGATTTAGCTTTATCACAATATGATGATATACCTTTATTGGAATTATTTCCTTTTGCTATTCTTTCCATTTATATTTTTGAAGTTATGTGGATTGTTTTCTTGATCCTGTTTATTTTGCACTACTTCCCATGTTTTTCTGAATCCTTCATATTCATCATTTCTTATGAAGCAATAATATTCCATTACATTCTTGTACTGGAAATTGATTGAGTTATTCTTCAGTCATTAGGTATCCACTTTGTTTCCATTTATTTGCTAATACAAAAATGCTTTTCTGAATTTTGGAGATTGTATGACATTCTTCTCCCTGGTACCTTTGTTACTGTCTTTGGTCTCTTGAGTATATGCCTAGAAATGTATTCTCATAGTTAAAAGGTAAAAACATAATTCATACATTACTTGCTGAACTTTCCTGACACCCTCCAACAAGAACTATTTCAATTTTTTGACAAATTGATGGGGATGAAGTGAAACATAAAAGTTGTTTTGATTTACAATTAGAACTCAGTCCAGTGTCTGGCACTTTTTTTTTTTTAACAAATTCTAGTTAAAGTGACTGACCTTTCTCTTACTAGTAATTGATAACATCTTTCATATGGTTAATAGTTAACATTTGTTCTTTTGGGAATTCTTAGTTCACACCTTTTGGGAACTGTTTGAAGGTTTTATAATGCTTCTTATTCAATCAAGTTTGTAAACTTGGCTTTTATCCGTTACTCTTCAATCGCCCTCATGATAAATATAAAATGAGTAACCAAATCTTATAATCTCCACCTCTACAAAATCTCTCATATCTGTCCCTTTTTCTCTGCCCATGTTTAGTCACTACTATGTCAGCTTCTCTTGCCTGGACCACTGTAGGAAGCCTTCTGATTGTTTCCCCTCATGTTTCTTCTCATTTCAATCTATTGTTAACATAGTTGCCAAAACCATTTGCTTCAATTAGAAATCTAACCTCCTCACCCCAACCCTGACTCAATTCCAGTGGTTCCCTAATTCCTCTAGGATCAAATAAAAACTTTTTATAAATTACTAATTTATAAAAATAATGTCTCATAAAGTTCTTCAGAATGTAATCTAAGCATATTTTCCTTAACTTTATTATGTCTTGCTCCCTTTACTATATTCCTCAATCCATCCAATCCATCTTCACCATTTCTCACATATGACTCTATCTCTGTGTTTTTGGAATACACTTCCACTCCACTTTCATCTCTGAGAATTTCATGTTGTCTTCAAAACTCTATTTGAATAATACCTTCAAACAGAGTGTTTTATGATCTCTTTAATGCTAGTGCTTTCCCTTTGCCCCTAAATCACTTTGTATTTATTCTGTATATAATTATTTATGTCAATATGGTTTCCTCTGATGATACATAAGCTCCTTGAAGATATGGAATATCTCAGATAATTTTTGTACTGCTAGGTCTGACTAGTACAAACAATAAATTCCATGAAGTATCAACATTTTTTGAATTTGCACTTTAAAAGTTATAATAATATGTTTAATATGATCATCGGTTCTAAACCAATGGAAATAGTAAATGAAATTTCAAATTATGCAACTATTTCATGAGATTTTTGATAATTTATCATTTGGAGAATGACTGGTTTTCTTATCAATTTGACTCAGTTCTCTATATATTTTAGAAAGGAGTCCTTTATCAGAAACACTATGAGAAATGTTTCCCAGATTTCCACAGTCTTTCTAATCTATGTTGCATTGGTTTTATTTCTGCAAAACCTTTAAATTTAATGTCATCAAAATTATACATGTGATTTGTAATGTTTTCTATCTTGTTTGGTCACAAACTCCTTCCCTTTCTATAAATCTGACAGTTAAACTATTTGTTGTTTTCTTACTTGGCTTATGGTATCACTTTTTATATCTAAATCCTTTACGCATTTCAAACTTATCTTGGTATATGGTGTAAGATGTTTCTGACATGCTATTTTCCGTTTTTGTCAAATAGTGAGTTCTTGTCCCAGAAACTGGAGTTCTTGGGTTTATCAAATAGTAGATTACTATAGTCATTTACTATTTTTCTTTTGTACCTAATCTGTTCCACTGATTCACTATTCTATTTCCTAGCCAGTGCCAGACAGTTTTTCTGACTTTTGCTTTTCTAATATAATTTTATATCTGGTATAGCTAGGCCACCTTCCTTTGTATTTTTTCCATTAACTCCCTTTGGGGCAGCTAGGTGGTGCAGTGAATAGAACACTGGTCCTGGAGGCAGGACCACCTGGGTTCAAATCTGGCCTCAGACACTTAATAATTACCTAGCTGTGTAAACTTGGCAAGTCACTTAACCCCATTGCCTTGCAAAAACCTAAAAAAAGAGTGACATTAACTCCCTTGATATTTTTGACCTTATGTTCCTTTAGATGAATTTTGTTACAATTTTTTTCTAGTTCTGTAAAATAAATTTTGGTACTTTGATTGGTATGGTTCTGAATAAGTAATTTCATTCAGGTAGAATTGTCATTTTTAGTACATTAGCTTGATCTACCCATGAGCAATTGGCATTTTTCTAATTGTTTAAATCTGACTTTATTTGTATTAAAAAGTGTTTTGCAGTTTCTGGGTTAGTCACTCTATGAGATTCATTACTTGTACTAATCAGGACCTATTTGTATAATTAGTTTCTAGCATGACTTAGTTTCTAGCACAATACAGATTAAGTCATGCTATTTTCTCTTCCTCCTTTTCTCCCTCCCTCCCTCCCTTCCTTCCTTCCTTCCTTCCTCCCTCCCTCCCTTCCTTCCTTCCTTCCTTCCTTCCTTCCTTCCTTCCTTCCTTCCTTCCTTCCTTCCTTCTTTCCTTCCTTCCTTCCTTCTGCCCTCTCTTTCTCTCTCTATCCTCTCTCCTTAATTCAAGTCTTCTTATATAAAATAACTAATATGGAAAAATTTTATATGTTTGCACATCTATAACCTATATCAGATTGAATATCATCTGAGGGAGGGGGAGGGAAGAGAAGAAGATGGGATAGGATTTGAAAATAAAAATTTTAAAAAAATGTTAAAAATTATTTTAACATGTAATTTTGAAAAATATTATATAAAAATAAAATGATCTTGAGAAAGAAAAAATGCCCAATGCCTGGCATAGCTAGATAATAGTAGCTAGATAATAAATTTTTTGATGACAGCAATTATAGAAATAACAACAAAAATGCTAAAAAGGACCTTAGATTTCATCTCTTCAAATTATATTATTTTTATAATGCTTAAATGTTTGATCTATACAATAGTTTTATACAAAGTTTCATAATACTCATGATGAAAAATAAAAATATCTTATTTTATGGAGGAGGAAATGGATGTCAAAGGAGTATCTAATAGAAGTCATATAGCCAAGTTAATAATAAAACAAGATTTAAACCTATATGGAGTTGTCAGTTCATCCCTGTTTTCAGTCTTACTATTCTATTATGCTCTCTCTAGTTTGTCTTTACTTCTGTTTGTTATGCTGAATAATTGAAGCTACCATGATAGTTACAGGATATTTAAGGTTTTATTGTCCTGTTTAAAAGGATTATAAATGACTGTTGTACAACACAAAATTGAAAATGACAAGGATAATAAAATTTTGTATTAAATTTCTATAGAGGATTCTTGTAACAGGAGAACCTGGTTTCAAGTCCAGATTCAGACACTTAGCTGTGTGACCCTGGGCTAGTCACTTAACCCTGATTGGAAGGGAGGAAGAAAGGAAGGAAGGAAGGAAAGAAGGAAGGAAGGAAAAGAGGGAGGGATGAAAAATGAATGAATGAAAATATTTCCATAGATGCCAGTACCAAAATTTGTCTTTGATTTAAACTGCATGTATTCCCAAAAATGATTTCCTCCCCACCTCTCCTTATGTTTTGAACCCAATTTACCTTATCAACAATACTAAACAGTTACATCTTATTCTGTTCTCTAATTCAATCTCTATTTTTTTCCCCTATCAGAAATAATCATAAGTAAATTTCAAGGTTAAATTCAAATCACAGGATCAAGTTTATATAGGGAAAATTTCAAGGTCTATTGGAAATCGGCACATGATAGAACCTAAGGGAGGGATGAGGGGATGACTCCTCAGAGAGTCAGGAGCCAGTAGTAATCATATTAACTCTGTTTTGGACTCTTTGAAACCAAGCTCTTTTTTTTGCAGCTTTACCATTTTTTTAAATTTATAAGTCTCTCCCACCCAAGGCTGTTCATGACTCTCCATTGGAGCTCTATCCTATGTACTTTCTTTATTCCAATTTGCAATTATTTGTGTACATTTTATTTCCCCGCTAAATTTGTAAAATCTTCAAGACAGTTATAATTTCTTAAACTTCTTAATTTCAGTGCCTAGAAGAGTGCTTTGATAATTCACTATTGAATTGAATTAACTAGAATTGGATTGTTGAATTGAAATTTCAAGATATTTAAGGTCTAATTTGCTTTGGAAGCTCACCCCCTAAGTGAATTAAAGTAAAATTGTTGCTATTAAACTTTAATCCTGTAATGTTAGCAATTCCATCATATTTCAGATTTTTCATTTAAATGATAACTATACATGAATTGAGGTTTTTAGCTTTTCTTTCATTCTTTCATCCAATCTTTGAATCTTTAATCTTTAAGGGCCTGAGAGTAACTGAGGCACAAAATCTGTTGGTGAGTTATGGGGATGTCCACCCCAAGCATGTTCCTAAAATCATGAAAGTAGTTGGAGCAGGTGCTATGGAACACTCAGAGCTTGGTCCAGGTATCAAAGACTCCAGGTCCTCTACTCTATCCTAGTCCATCACCAGTTGTCTTGACTTTTGTTCTGCCACTGGACTTTAGTGGTTCAGGAAGAGAACATGAGACTGATGACTTTATGCAACTCTGCCTTACTTAAATACAAATTGACATTACCCTTGATATCCTTGTTCCTCTTTTAAAATGAAAGCCTTATGACAAAAAAGGTCTACTATGTTCAGTTTGTTTTCACTATCTCATCTTTTTTTTTTTTTTACAAAAATCTCAGACTTCTCTTAAAAATCCTTGGCAAATTTATAATACACCAATAAGCAAGAGAATTCAGTGAGTTTTTTATTTTAAAAAATTATTTTTATACTTCTAAGCATTATCATCAGATGTTATAGTTAAGTACAATTTAGATTTTCTTGTCCTTCCTTCAAAAAGAAAATAAGAATGTATTTTAGCATTGAGAATATAATGATTTAAAATCCCTTGAAATAAATATTGAACTTGTCTTCATGTTTTTTTTGGTACAGTATTTATCACTCCAGTCATTAGAACAAAATGTTCATTGCAGCAGAATTTAATGCCTATGAACATGAACTACTGAGAAGCCATAAAACTGATTCAGAGTGAATAAGACTGTAAATTTGTTTGTAATTTAAAAATATCCCACTTGTTGAAAGGTCTCATTTATGAGCCATGCTGAAAGACTTCTTACTCTGGTAAGCAGTTAATTACAGCAAAAAGTACCAATAGCAAGGTTTAGAAATAGGGGGATTTAAAATAAGTTGAAAAAATGCTAATTAAGTATAGCTGAGCCAAACCAAACCTTCAAGTGTAGATGGGTATTTAAGTTTAAATGGTCATTTGACACCAAGAAATATTGGAGCACCCAGTTTCTTCTCTCTATCCTACATTTTGATGTCTTGATAACAGTCAGTGTGCCAAGGACCCATAGTTTCATGATATTGGGCAATAGGACCCTAAAAACCAACAACTTAAATTTTCTGAAACAATAAGACTGGGAAAAATACACTGATCTCATGTGATTAAATCAACCTGTCACCAAACATTTAATAAACACATTAAAAAAAGGGGGCGGCTAGGTGGCGCAGTGGATAAAGCACTGGCCCTGGAGTCAGGAGTACTTGGGTTCAAATGTGGCCTCAGACACTTAATAATTACCTAGCCACGTGGCCTTGGGCAAGCCACTTAACCCCATTGCCTTGCAAAAACTAAAAAAAAAAACACTTATTATATCACATACACTGTGATGAGCAGCAGGGGTTTAAAAACAAAATTGAGAAAATAAAGTTGTGCTGGTTCTTAATCAGGCCCCAGATAATCAATGAATAATAAGTTACTCTGTGCCTGTTACTAATTTAGGTGATATGGGCAATATAAGAAACATTTACTATATTTTCAGCCTTAAAAGGCCTGGGAATATTGTGCTTATCTAAAGCCAGGCCATGGAGTGGGAGATCAGATAGTTATAGAAAAAAAGAAACTTATAGAGCTCTTTGGACTAAAATTCTAGTTAGAGCTTTAGTTTTACAAAAGGAGAAATGATTCATCTGCTTATAATTAACTGAGGCTTTGACAGATCTTAGTGCCTCACTAACTTTAACTTCATTCTTAGATGAACTTACATGAACATATATGGATTTGGTACTGCAGTAATTTGACATTTCTTGAGGTCCTCTATTATTATAAAAACACTGTAATGCATGGTTCTGATCAATATTACAATCTCCAATTCACCAGAATATCCAGTAGAATTTAATCACTCTCTTGATTCTATAACGATATAGTCATAAAATTGGAGACTGAAAAGATTTGTTGATTTTTTTTAAATAATAGCATCCAACTATAGCAATCTATCTGTGTAGACACAAAAGTGATAGATTCTACAGAAACTCAAAGATATTCTGACATGTGCAAAGATACCTGGTAATAGAATTGAGTCATTTACATGCATTCCACACAATGAAAGAATGATTCACTTCTTGTTGAACTTCATATATAGCAAAATTCTTGTCAGGAGCTGAATTCTGTTCTTTAATTAGTCATCTGTTAGCAAAATTAGTCGTGATGTTTTACTCTTTTTAAAATGGTGTCAAAGACTTATTTAATAGTTAATCTAAGGGGGGGGGGGGCGAAAACAGGTCTTAAAAATTATAAGATTTGAGTTAGCAGAATCTCAGAGTTGTAAAAGACCCTCAAGCCCATCTAATTGAAACATACCTGAACAAGAGTCCCTTCTGTAACAAGTCTGGCAAATGATCATACAGTCTTTGCTTGAATAAAGGAAGAATTTGCTTCCTTCTAGGCAGCCCACTCTACTGCTAACTCTAATCATTAGGAAAATGACCCCCCACTCTCCTTTTGACAAGTTTAAATTGGCCTTTTTGCAATTGCCTCTCATTACTTCTAGGTCTGTCTGTTGGGTGCAAACAGAACAAGTTTAACCTCTTCCAATATTTAAGAAGAGACACAATTGCAAAGGAAAAGGGACAAGACCTCTAATCAAAAATAGCATTTCTCTGTCAAGTACTGTGATTCTTGACTCAGAATCTTTCAAGCAGGCAGAGAGGGGTCAGAGGAGACTGCAGAAGTGGTAAAGGGAAGTTTTATTGTGGTGGTTATATTTTAGCTAAGGAGAAGGTCAGGGCAGCTTAGTGGCACAGTGGTTAGAGCACCAGCCCTGTAGACAGGAGATCCTGAGTTCAAATCCAGCCTTAGTTACTTAATAATAGCCTAACTGGCTGACCTTGGAAAAGTCACTTAACCCCATTGCCTGAAATAAATAAAATTTCAAAAAAAGAGTATATCTGTATATCTGGGTGAAGAAAATAGGAATTTTTGGTTTCAAGAGGAAAGGGTTATGCTCAGAGGATCCAGAAAATACTAATTTTTAAACTAGAATCAATATTAAGGACCAGGGATTTCTTCTTGGCATTCATATTTTAAAAAATCTTTGAGTTTTTGGGGAAAATGTGACTAAATCTTTTCTTTCTTCCAGTCTCAAAGAAGACCATGTCATCAAGGAAGATGATGTCATAACAAGCAAATGAATTGGATTTGAGTGAAGGGTTGCTGTGCTAAGTCACCAGCCTTACTTTCTCCTTCAGAGCCATCTCTATCCAGTGATCAGGGAAGAATCAGGACAACTAGAGATGACCCCATGTATGAGAAAATAAGGGATAAGTGACTTGTCTGGGGTCACATAGCTAGTAAGTGTCAAGAGTCTGAGACTGGATTTGAACTCCTGTCCTCCTAACTCCAAGGCCAGTACTCTCCATGGCAACACAGTGTTATTTAATTTGTTAATGTCCTTCTTAAAAATTTGCACCCTATACTGAGCATAGTGCTCCAAATATGGTCTGACTAGTATAGTTGCACTGAGTTCTTTAGGCTTAGGTATTATGCCTCTCCTAATGCAGACATGCATAAAAAATAGTATTAGTTTTCTTATCTTTTATATCACATGTTGATTCATATTGAGATTGCTATCTACCAGATTGCTGAGATCTTTTTCAGAGAAACCTATTCTGTTTTGTGATACCTCTATATTGCATATTCATGAAATTAACTTTTTTAAGTCAACATTTTACATTGACCTTTATTAAATTTCATGATCTTAGTTTTTAGTCTGTCTCAATCTTTTTGGATCCTTTCTCTTACCGGAGTATTAACTTGGGGTCATCTCCAAATTTTATGAACATTCCATCTTTGCCTTTGTTCAAGACATTGATAAAATGTTAATAGTTAAATATAAAAATTTAATTAGAACTTTTCCAGGCTCTGCTTTGTCATATATAAATTACTTCATGCTATCTGCTTCACAGAGTTGTGAGAAATCATTCGATGAACTTTAAAATCTCAGTCATTATTATAAATTTCTTTATGACATCCCTGAAAAATAAAAATGAGGACATCATGGTTATTGTTTTGTAGATGAAGTTATTTATATATTTTATATCAATCATTCATTTATTTCTTAAAAATCAATTAATTAATTATTTTTCCATTTACAATGCAAAGATAGCTTTCAACATTCATCCTTTTGGAAACTTTTGAGTTCCACAATTTTCTAACACCTTCCCTTTCCTCCTTCTTCCCCGTGACAGCAAACAATCTGGTTTGATATAGGTTGCACTTGTATAATTTTCTTTAACACATTTACTTATTAGTCATGCTGTAAAAGAAGAATTAGAACTAAGGAGGGAAAAGCCATGAGGAAAGAAAGGAAAAACATAAATGAAGTTTTAATATATTAGGCTTTGTTCTGTATTCAGAAGTTTTAGTTTTTTTGTATGGATGTGGATGGCATTTTCCTTAACAGGTTTTCCAGGATTGACCTAGATCATTGAACTGTTGAAAGGAATTGTATCCAGCATAGCTGATTATCTCACATTGTTGTAGTTAATGTACAACTGTTCCCTTGGTTCTGATCACTTCATTCAGGATCAGTTCATGCAAGTCTTTCTATGCTTTTGTAAAGTCAAGCCGCTAATGATTTCTTATGGAATAAGAGTACGCCATAAAAGTACTCCATCAAAAAGTAACTGCATCAAGAGTGCATTAGTGTTTCAGGTTTCCCACATCCTCTCCAACACTGATTATTTTCCTTTTCTGTCATTTTAGCTAATTTGGTAGATATGAGGTGGTCCCTCAGAGTTGCTTTAATTTAAATTTCTCTAATCAATAATGACTTGGAGCATTTTTCATATTATTATAGTTTTAATTTCTTCATCCAAAAACTACCTATTCATATCCTCTGATCATTTATCTGTTGGAGACTCATATTCTTATAAATTTGGCTCAGTTCTCTATATATTTTAGAAAGGAACAGAAACACCTACTGTGAAAATTTTCTGCATTCCTTCTAATCTTACTTGCTTTGGTTTTGTTTGTGCAAAACTTTTTAAATTTAATGTAGTAAAAATTATCCATTTTTCAATTTATTATGTTCTCTAGTTCTTCTTTGATCACAAACTCCTCCCCATTCCACAGATCTGATCTTGTTCTGATTAATTTATGGTATCACCTTTTTATTTAAATCCTAAATCCATTTTTACTTTAACTTGCTTTAGGGTGAGAGATGTTGGTCTATGCCTAGTTTCTGCCATACTATTTTCCAGTCTTCCCGGCAGTTTTGGTCAAATGGTGAGTTCTTATCCCAAAAGCTATAGTCTTTATTTTTTATCAAACAATAATTTATCATAGTCATTAATTACTTTCTTTTATATCCAATATATCCTATCACTTATTTATTTTTAATAGTATTTTATTTTTTCCCAAGTACATGTCAAAGCAATTTTTAGCATTCATTTTTTTTTTTTTAGTTTTTTGCAAGGCAATGGGGTTAAGTGGCTTGCCCAATGCCACACAGCTAGGTAATTATTAAGTGTCTGAGGTCAGATTTGAACTCAGGTCCTCCTGACTCCAGGGCTGGTGCTCTATCCACTGCACCACCTATCCACCCCTTTAGCATTCATTTTTATAAGATTTTGAGTTCTTGATTTTTCTTTCTCCCTTTCTCCCCTCCCCTCTTCTAAGATGGTAGGCCATGTGATATAGGTTATACATGTTCTATCACATGTTCTACAAATTAGTAACAGTTGTTAAAGAAGAAGTAGTTTAAAGAGAAAAAACCAAAAAGGAATGAAGAGAAAAAGTATACTTCTATCTGCTTTCAGAGGCCATCAGTTTTTTATCTGAATATGGATAGCATTTTCCTTTGTGAGTTCTCTATACTTGTCTTGCTGAAAAGAGGTGAGTCATTCACTGATCAATATCTAATATTGCTGATACTGTGTACAGTATTTTCTTGATTCTGCTCAATTTAGTTTGCATCAGTCCTACTAGTCTTTCCAGGTTTTTCTGAAATCTGTCTGATCATTATTTTCTATTGCACAATAGTATTCCATGACATTCACATACCACAGCTTGTTCAGTCATTTTTTCAATTCATGGGCATTCCCTCAATTTCCAATATTTTACCACTATGAAAAAAATTTATATACGTAGATCCTTTTCTTTTCTTTTCTTTTTTTGCAAGGCAATGGTGTTAAGTGACTTGTCCATAGTCAAACAGCTAGGTAATTATTAAGTATCTGAGTTCATATTTGAACTCAGGTCCTCCTGACTCCAGGCCCAGTGCTCCTCCTGACTCCAGGGCCAGTGCTCTATCCACTGCACCACCTAGCCACCCCTCCTCTTCCTTTTTTAAATGAACTCTTTGGAATACATACCTAGTAGTGATATTAGTGGATCAAAGAGTATGTCCTTTGGGCATAATTCCAAATTGTTCTCCAGAATAGTTGGGTCCTTCACAACTCTACTAATAATGTATTAGTGTCCCAGTTTTCCCATATCCACTCCAAAATTGATCATTTTCCATTTCTGTCATATTAGCAATCTGATAGATGTGAAATGGTACCTCAGAGTTGTTTTAATTTGCATTTCTCTAATCAAAAGTGATTTAGAGCACATCTTTATATGTCTATCGATAGTTTTGATTTCTTTGTCATAGTCTTTGACCATTTATCAATTGAGGAATGGCTTGCATTCTTATAATTTTAACTTCTTTCTCTATATAGTTGAGAAATTAAAGAGGGTTCTTTTTTTGATCCACTCTACTGCCCACTTCTATTATGATTACTATGTGTATATTTCCTTCCATCCTATTTTTTCTCCTGTTCATTCTTTTTCTTCCTTCATCTTTTCCCTCCTCAACAGTATTTTGCATTACCGCCTCCCTTGCTCTACCCTCTCTTCTTTCAGGTCTCCCTGTTCCCACCCTAGCTTTATTTAATTTCCTCCCCTCCTGCTTTCCTGTTAGGTAAGCTAGATTTATATATTCCACTGATTTTGTATATTATTCCCTCTTTGAGCAAATACTGATAAGAGTAAGGTGCAAAAGTTACTCATCATCCACCTTCGTACCTTTCCCTCAAATATAATAGGTATTTTGTGCCTCTTCATATCAAATAATTTAGCCCTGTCTATCTTTACCTTCCTTCTGTATCCAGTTCACTCTTATCTCTTAATTATTTTTAATGTGATTCTCTCAAATTCACTGTATACCTGTACCCTCTGTCTATTCCTTCCAGTTACACTACTAGTGGAATGATTCTTTTTTTTTTTAGGTTTTTTGCAAGGAAGTGGGGTTAAGTGGCTTGCCCAAGGCCACACAGCTAGGTAATTATTAAGTGTCTGAGGTCGAATTTGAACTCAGGTACTCCTGACTCCAGGAATGGTGCTCTATCTACTGCTATCTCTAGTGGAATTATTCTTAAGAATTACAAGTATCTTCCATGTAGTAATATAAGAAGTTCCATTGAATTCTTTATTGTTCTTTTCCCCTTTTCCCTTTCTAGGCTTTTCTTGGAGCTTGATATTGGAGATCAATTTTTTTTTGTTCAATTCTACTTTTCTCCTTCTGAAAGCTTGAAATCCATCTATTTCCTTGAATGATCATTTTTTCCCCTTTAAAGTATTAATTTTCTAAAGCTTAATTTTTCTGGTAGGTGTTTCTTAGTTGAAGTCCTAGCTCCTTTGCCTTTTGGAATGCAATATTACATGACCTTTAATTTTGCAACATCAAGTCTTGTGTAATTCTGATTGTGGCTCCCTGATATTGAAATTGTTTTTTACTGGCCACATGTAAGTATTTTTCCTTGATCTGATAGTTCTGAAATTTGACTATAAGTTGGGCATTTTAATTTTGGGATCTTTTTCCTGAAGTAATGGATGGATTCTTTCAATGCCGTTTTAGCTCTCTGAATGCAAGATATCAGGGAGTTTTTTTCTTACTAATTTCTTGAAAGACAGTGTCCAGTTCTTCCTTTGATTATGGGTTTCAAGTAGTCCAAACTTTCTGACAGTTTCTCTCCTGTATCTGTTTTCCAGGTCAGTTGCTTTTCTAGTGAGATATTTTACATTTTCTTCTAATTTTTTCATCCTTTTGTATTTGTTTGACTGATTATTGATGTTTCATGGAATCATTAGTTTCTACTTGCCGAATTCTAATGATGAAGTTGTTTTTCTCAGTTGACTTTTGTACTTCTAAGGAGTTTCTTTCTTCAGTGGATTTTTGTATTTCTTTTTCCATTCAGCCAATTATACTTTTTAAGCAGTCGTTTTCTTTTTCAAATCGTTGACTCTTTTAAAAATAATTCTCTAGGGGGCTCAGTGAATAGAGCACTGGTCCTGGAATCAGGAGGACCTGAGTTCAAATAGGGCCTCAGAAATCTAATAATTACCCAGTTGTGTGACCTTGGGCAAGTCACTTAACCCTCATTGTCTTGGCAAAAAAAATACTATAAAAATAATTCTCTTGCATCACTCTCATTTCTTTTCCCAATTTTTCTTCTAACCTTTTTTATTATGATTTTTTGTTTCCTTTTGAGCTGTTCCAGTTTTTTGTGGGCTTGACATCTCTTCCTATTTTTCTTTGGGGCTTTGCCTGTAGTGTTTTGACTTTATATTCCTCTTCTGAACTTGTGTTTTGATCTTCCCTATCACTATAATAACTTTCTGTGGTCATATTCTTTTCTGTTGTTGTTTTTTTCTAATTTTTTTGATCTTTTTCTTTACTTTGAAATTTGAACTCTGTTTTCAGGGTGAAAGGGGCACTGTTGCAGGCTTCTTGTGCCAGGGGTTGTAGCCCCTTGCTGCTTATTTGATGCTGTACTGCTGTTGCCCTGAGGCCATCAGGGGACCCTCTTTTCTGGTGCTGCTTTGAGGTGATACAGTAGGGAGTAGCTGGCACTGCTAGAAGCCTTAGGCAGCTTATCTGGTATTGAGCTGGGGTCCTAGTGCTGGTGCTGGGCATGTGCTGAGGCTAGTGGAGGTGTTTCTGTATTTCCCCAGGCCTATCCTAACACACATGGATGTTTGACCATTGGAGGCAACCTCTTTGCCAAGAGCTATGCTGAAGATTTCAGAGCTGAAATCTTCCCATTCCCTTGGCTATGTTAAGGCATGTGGAAGGGGTAGGCACTGGTGTTGGCATTTTCCTGCTCCACTGCATTGGGACTCAGGATCTCCCACTGGTTTGCTGAGGTGGGACTTGCTGCTGGTTTTCTGGGATGCTTTCTATCCTGGACTCTGCTCGCTCCCTCCACCCCCCCCCCCCCCCCCCCCCGCCAAGTGAACAGACCTTCCTTTCTGATTTCCAAGTTTCCTGAGCTAAAATATTGTTTCACCACATCTTTTTTAGGATTCTGATATTCCAGTATTTATTTTGGGTTATTTTATGATGTTTTGAGGTGAATATGTTACAGCAATTTCCTGCTTACTCCATCTTGGCTTACAGAAGTGAAAGGAAATTATTTATAACCAGAAAATTTTTAATCTATAGGAGGTCATCACTGTAGTTCAAGATTAAAGAACCTAAGATCTTTTTTTGCCCTTAGTCCTCTATCTTTATCCTGTTTCCTGCAGTATAGTCATGTTGATTGCTGCCTATATTGACTACTTTGCATAGCAGATAGATTTGTGGATAAAACTATAGTGCTTCCTTTATCTTTGGGGAATTAGGGAACAATTTTTCTAACCTTCATCTATAAAATGAGGATAACAACCTGTCTCACCAGTGTGATTGTGAAGATAAAATAAAAAAAAGCAAAGCACTTTTTAAATCTTAAAATACTATGTAAATGCTAACTATTACTAAGTACCCAATCAATAGAATATAAATCATGCAGGTTGATAGAAAGGTGATTCTATTACTAATGTACAAATAATTAGGCTAGTAGAATCCAATTGGGGAAGCTAAGAGAAATTTCTTCCTTAATTATTGCTTGAGAGAGTAATATTTAAAAAAATTCTTTTAAGCATCATATTTCAAAAAAAAGATTAATTTCTTTTTATTTCTGAAGTTAACAAATACTACAATGAGAATTTCCTTATATACAATAGCATAGAACAATACAATTGTACATGATACTGGAGATTTCTAGGATGCTTACTTCTTAAAAATTATATAAGTTCATCATGTACTTTTCAAAGTTGTCCTACTTGTCTATGCTTCTTTTCAGGTCATTTGTCTTCTTTGCATCTGTTAAAAAGAAACCTAGATGATCCTCTATTCTTAATTTATGAGTTTTCTTATCCCTATTCTCTCTCTCTCAACATCTCTCAATCATTTCCCCTTTGTAAAAACAAAACAAAAATAACAACTTAATTTCTCCCCTCTCTCAGCAAAACATCCTTTGTAACCAAAGGAGAAAAAGAAGGAAGAGGTATAGTTGGAGAAGGAGGGGAGAGCTTGGAAAAACTAATGAACACATAAACTAAGTCAAATAGCATGTAGTTCAATTATCAATATACCGTTCAATTTCTTGACTCTTCAGAGTAGGGAAGGAAGTAAAGATTCTCATCTCTTCTCCAGGCTAAGCTTGATTATTTTAATAATTCAATATTCCATTTCATTTTTTCCCATTTTCATTCTCTCTCTCTCTCTCTCTCTCTCTCTCTCTCTCTCTCTCTCTCTCTCCTCTTGAAGTTTTTTAAGCTCACTGCGTCAGTTTATATTTTCCCATACTTCCTATGTTTCTTCTTCATATTAAGTATTTCTTATTGAACAATAATATTTCAGTTTTCTCATGTACCACAACTTGTTTAGTCACTTTCCTTTCAATAAGCAGCTTCTTGGTTTCTTGCTAATATAATTCTTCTGTGAATATTTTAGTATTTATGGGACCGTTAGTTTTTTGTCTTTATTTCCTTGGGATAGAAGTATACATTATTGTCACTTCAGAGTGCTTGGAGTACTGTTCTACCAACAGTGTATTAGTATGCCAGTCTTACCATAGACCTACTGGTATTCCTATCTTTTGTCATCTTTGCCAACTTGATACAAGAAAATTATATTAATTTGCATTTCTTTTATTATTTAGTGATTTGAGCCAATTTCATAGGATTGTTAATAGTCCCAAATTATTCTTTTGAGAATGTTTTTAAAAATAATTTTTCAACCACTTAAAATGCCCCAAAGCAGCAATGAGAAACAAACTAAAAACAAATAAGCTGTTATGATATCCAGAAGCACCAAAAAGGTGATGTTCTTATTAGCAACAGGCTAGAAATTGATAATTCACTTTTTCAGTTCTTATCACTGATAGTTATATAGAAGATTTTCATACTTAATCAAGTAGTATTTATTAAGACTTACTATACACCAACAATATGCTGGTAAGAGAATGTTAAAGACAGAAGAAAACTTAGAAGGAAGACATTCATTCCAACCCTCAATGTGACCCTGAGAAATGAAATTACTTCCTTGAGGGGATAGTACAACTGAGGGCAGGCCCATGATTTCCTCTCCTTTCTCCAACAAAACATAATTTGAAATTAATAGCACACCTCCTAATAGTGGGTTTGGCCATTTATGGTGTTCAATGAGCAATTACAGCTGTTTTGATCTTTAATAGTGTAACAGAATAACAGCCCTGGATTTTCAAGATATTTGCTTAGATGATTTGCCAATGCCTTATATAGTACTTAAATATTATAATTCTTGCCTGTTAGGTTTGATCTAAGAATTTTTCCCCATTGCTTCAAAAAGTTAGTGAGTGATTTGAAATCATAGTTTCTACTAGAAATTCTTCCATAATTCCTGTTTTCCCTTCCACTTCTCCCCCCAAAATGCCCAACAAATTTCTTGTATAGAAATACTTATAACAAGTGGAAGAAGAATTAAATTTGTTTTGTTACATTGAAATTTAACTTGAATCATTTAAAGAATTCACTCAGATCTTCACTCCAGTAGGTTTTAATGGAGAAATAAGTTATAACAAAGCACTTAATGTTCAATCATTGTCTAATTGTCTAATTACAAGTGGACTTGATTATTGTGATGGTGCTTACACATCCTTTATTGATACTAATAGAGATAATCTTTAATGAATATGACATATGTCAACCAGAAATGACAAAGTCATCAGTAAGCATTTCTTTTGTGATTTCTAAAAATAGTCAAATTCTGTCCATAGGCATTCTGGGGATCTTTCTCTCTTTCTCGCTCTCACTCTCGCTCTCTCACTCTCTCACTCTCTTGCTCTCTCTCTCTATACTGACTCTCTAAGGAGAGGCATTGTTCCATGGTTTAAAGCCTTACTCTTATGTTTCTTTCACCTAGGGTAATTGCAAAAGCATGAATACAGGAATAATTCAAAAACCTGGATCTGGATTTAGAAGATCTGGGATCAAATCTTAGCTTTGCCACTACCTTTATGACCTTGGGCAAACCACTTAACCCACCTTACCCTTGTTTCTTCTTTTATTAAAATGGGAGTAGGAGGTTGCATTAGTTTTTTTACTGCTTTGGAAAGTTCTGCTATGAATATGTGGGAAATTATAAGAACTTTTATTTTTCTTTGTATCTTAGTATTGACCTAGATCTCCTGGGTCAAAGTATATAAACATTTTCATCACTTTTTAACACACACACACACACACACACACATATATATACATACATACATATATATATATATATATATATATATATATATATATATATATATACATACATAAAATTTCAAATTGCTTTCCAGAATGATTTGGACCCATCCATTGCTTTACCAATAGTGATTATATTTCTTGTCTTTCTATAGACTAACTAGTATTGACTATTCCCATTTTTGTCATCTTTGCCAATTTGATGCATGAGAATTGTACTGATTGTATTAATGTATTTTAAAAAATTATTTATTGATGGTTAGACCAGAAAGCCTCTAAGGAGCCTGCCAGTTTTAAACATATTATGATTTATCTTTAGTACCTCAAAATGACCATGATTTTACTTTGGCAGACACTACTTTCAACCACAAGATCATAACCTCCTTATGCATTAATGGACAATGCCATAGGAAAACAATGAAACAAAGCAAAAACAGCTAGTGACAAACATCTCAAAACTTGGCTCCCAAAACAATGAGCAAAGATTTTCACTGGACCCATACTCAAGGCTGTATCAACTTTTATAGCATAAATCAGAGTCTGCTTGTGCTTTGTGCTGACATAAATTTTAGGAAGCTTAGGTCAACAGGATCAGAATTGAATTTTTTTTATAAGTACCACAAGCTTAAATGGGTTTAAATGCATACAAGACAAATATTTTCTGATAAGTCTTAAATATTAGTCTAGGTTACCAAGAGAGACTGTGGCATTTCTTTCCCAGAAGTTCTTTAAGAAATAAATTTAGACAATTTAGAACAATCTTTCTGTGATGATTAACAAGCCATAACTAGGTGACATTTTCAAAAGCTCCCAGTACCTTATTTCTAATTTTTTTTAACAATAGCCAGTGAAAATAGTGGGTGTGTTGTTATGAGTTAATAAACACTTGTTACTGCTTATTTTTAGGGTAGAGGAATTTGTTGTTGTTGTTCGATATTTCAGTTATGAGTCATTTCAGTTGTATCCAATTCTAGGTGATCCTATCTGGAGTTTTTTTTTTTTTTGGCAAAAGATACTGGAGTGGGTTGCAATTTCCTTCTCCAGCTCATTTTACAGATGAGGAAACTGAGGCAAACAGGGTTGAAGTGACTTGTCTTGAAGTGGCTTGTCAAACAGCTAGGAAATATCTAATACTAGATTTGAACTTAGGAAGATGAGTCTTTTGTACTGCAGACTGGAAGTTCTATCCGCTGTGCCATCTTCTTGCCTGAAAGCATTTAACTAGTGATATGGGGGCATGCTATCAAGTCTGTCAGTCAACAAGCCCATCAAAAGCATTTCCTAATTACTTTAAGCATTAGAGATAGATGTAAAAACAAGGTTCCTAATCTTCAAGAAGTTCAAATTCTAATGGAGATGACAGCATGTAAACAGTTACATACATACAAGACATAAATATTTAAGGATAAATAAGGATAATTGAGTGAGATTTTGAAGATCTATTAATATCCACAACTGTGGGACATGTATGCAAATAATGTCCTGGTTGCATTTGTGTACCTGACTTTACACTTAAAGTAAGAAAACCATGAAAATTTCATTTAATGCAGAATCACAAGAGGGATAAACCAAGCAAATCTGATTGGTTTTCACCAACTTGACTTTGGTGGGGAGAGGAAAGGAGTAGATATACAGCTCAGAGGCATATAAGCAAAGAACACTATCAAATGTAAAGGAGGGAACAAAAGAGCAGTCTTTCCTGGAGGTAAGGACAAGAATTAGAAACAATTGTTTGAGATCTCTTTGGTCCTATAATTCTCTGCTTTACAAAACCCAAATGTCTTTATTATTTTGCGATTAATGAAGAAGACCTGATTCAGTAAAAAAGAGCCCAAGATTTGTTTTAAGAGGTCCTGAATTTTAATTCATGCTCTGACACTTGTCCCTTGCTACCATCTTCCCTGGGCTTCAATTTTTCTCATTTGTAACATGAGACAATAGGACTCAGTGACTTCAAAGGTACCTCCTACCTCTACTTCTCCAATATTGTAATATCACAAAATATTCTGGAATATTGGAAAGAGCCCCAGAGTTTTAGTCAAAGGACTAATTTAGATGCAGGTCTGCTCCTTCCTATCTCTGTGACCACGGCCAAGTTATTTAACCTCTTTGGTCTCTAGCTCCCTCATCTACAAAATGAGGGAGTTGGATTAGGTGATCCTCAAAGTTCCTTCCAGCTTTACTATGTTATCCTGTGATTCTTCTGGCTTGTATTTTTTTCCACGCTCTGATAGTAATACCTCAGATAGTAGCTCTACTGACTGACTGTGCATTAGTAAATGGCTTTCCAAGCCAGGTTGCTGTGCCCAAAGTTGTTCACACTCTGGCAACATTTCATTTGTCAGAGTTCCTCACAATGTGTACTTCAAACACATTCTCGAGGGCTTTTGGCTCAGGCCATCTGTTAGTTTTGAAGACCAGATCTCAATATGTTGGTGACTGGACTAGAGCACATTCTGTCCCTGTCTTCTGCAACTTCCTCCTACAGGAAAGCTCTTCCTCTTGGAATTTATGAAGGAGAGGCTCAAATCTACTGTTTCCTATTATTTTTAAACTGACTTTGGTTTGCCTGTTTTAACTTTGTTTTCAGACAGCTTTTGCTCAATGCTTAAAGATGATGTCCTCTTTATATTAAAAAAATAGTGTTGAAGGCTAGTCCTTTCTCTTTATCTCCATGTTTTCATCTGTAAAATGGGCACATGATAAAACCTTCAGGTATACTTCAAGGGAACTGAAGCTCTGAACTTCTCTGTTATTGTGGAGGGGCTCAACATTCTTCTAGTCACCCAGCATGGATTTAGGTATGCCTCAGATTAAATTATCTATCATATAAATAGCAATATATGATACATTCCAATTTAATCCAATACAGTTTAAAGGAATCTGTTATTTGCTAAGCATTGTATTTAGGCATTCAACCCCGCCCCCAACTCCAAAACAAAACATTGTCTTTCTTCAAATAGAGTTTTACACTCTATTGGTGGAGGAGATGGAAAATGCAAAAAAAATAGAACATGGTAGAGCTAGTGTTATGCGAGCAAGAGGGTTAGGAAGGAGGTGGCATAGAAATTGCATCTTAAAGGAAGAAAAGACTCATTATAACATGGAAAATTCATAATGGAGATCACCTATGAAGGCAATATTTGGTTCATGCATATGACATTATTTAACTATGATTATTTATTTTGGGACATCATTGGTATTTATTAACACAGGTATTTTTTGAGTCCTGAGATATAAGGAAAAAGGTGGGTCCACGTCATCTGCCAAGGTGAAGCCCCAAGACAACAGGATTAAGTGTAGCTAGGCCTAGGTATTTCACTGGTGCCAATAGAGGGCAGCAGAAGCCTTCCTCAAGGCCAACAGTGATCTACTTAAACTCAACTGGGGTTCCATCAACACTCCAGAGAGGAACAGAAACAGTATGTAGGTCGAGTCTGGGAAATCCAGGGGAAGTAGGCTAAAACAGCAGGAAGCTTGCATTAAAGATTTTTCTGTGTCACAGAAAAAAGAGTTAACCACAAACAAGAGGGATCTGAGGTCAGGACAGGTGGAGGGAATAGCAGGTTAAATTTGTTTTAGAGGGAGAGTCAGAAAGGAAGAAGAGAAAGACAGACTCAAAGTTAGGTGAAGGGGCAGGTGAGTATGTGAGAAGGAGCAAGAGAACAAGTCAGAGCGGACAATAGACCAATCACAATCTGTGGGTATGAGCCCCTTTGGCCTGACCTGGCCTGCCTTGCCCTGCCTGGTGTGAGATTGGCAGCCCACTTTATTGGCTAGAAAGCAGTTACAACATTAGTTGATCAGCCAGGATCTCATAAATAATATGGTGTTGAATGAGAAAAAAACCCCAAGAATATTTGTCACCTTAGTTTCTCTAATCAAATTCAAAGAACAGATATCATCAGATGTTTAAGCGACTAAAATAAATATTTAGTGTCAGAAACAATAACTTCTGAAAAATAGTTTTAAGGCTTGCATATGTTATCTCATTTGTGTCTCATATCCATCTGGTGAGGGAGATTTTACAGATGAGAAAACCAAGACTTTGACCTTTTCTATTATTGTGGAGGGTATCACCATTCTATCAGTCATCCAATATTACATATTTGATTCCCAAATCTCATCAACTGCACATAACCAATCAGTTGTCAAATTTTGTCATATGCATATCCAGAAGTTAGTCAAAAAAAGACAATAAGCATTTATGATCATATACCAGATCCTTTCCTCCCTTTTTAGCTTTCTTTTGTGTGTTGTTGTCTCCTATTAACATTGTAAGCCCCTTAAAAGCAGAGACCATCTTTTTCTTAATTATATTGCCAACACTTAGAACTGTACCACTTAACAAATGTTTATTGAATTGAATTGTTGAATTTAAAAAATGTGCTTACTATATACCAGATCTAAAGAAAGGCAAAACAAATCATATGTAACATGAACTCTTTGGCCACTTCTCTACCAGAGACATGCAGATCATATTTGCCCCTCAGAGGTCGAAGGTCTGAGATATTTGTAAGGTATCTCTTCTCTACTTTCATTGGCTTGAGCCCTTACTGGATATGTTCCATCCATTCCTGGGGGCCAGTGACTAGCACAGTCTCAGGAGCCATCACTCCTGCCTGTGATTCATGCCTAACTTCATCCCAGAGAATATTTGTTTTTTTTCTGTGCTCAGTTCAAGTGCTGCCTCTTTTCCATCTTCTTTCACCTTACTTTCACTTGCTAATACTCTCTCCTTCAAATTACTTGTATTTATTCACCTTTCTGCATATAAATTATTAGTTTCTGGGAGGCAGAGATTGTGGTTTTTCTTCCTCTCTGTATTCTCAGAATCTGGTTCAATACGTAGTTTTGCTGAATTTGTTGCAACTAATACCCAGCTACTCTAGATGAATCCTAGACTACCCTCTAGGAATTTGTACTTGTGATTTTTAAGATAGATTGGTGTATTCCCTTCCCTATTGGTATGTTGAGGAATGGAAATGGGAGGTGAGATCAACCAGGTGCCACATTTCAGCTACATTATACATAATGAAATCTATTATGATACCTCATTGTTTGATAAATGCAGGATAATGTATTGGTATATGCATTGGAGGTACTAGCAACCAAGACCCCTGCACATGTCCTGACCCATTATGATAACAGCATAGAAGGAGATTGAAAGTAAAGGTGACTTTGCTGCCATTATTATTTCTCCCAGTGTCTGTTTTTTCCCCTACATAAACTCATTGTTCACACTTATGAACATTGCAACTCCCTCCATGTTTAGCTCTCTCTGCACCAAGGCTAGCTTCATAGCAATCACTACTTGTCATATACACATGAACAAAATACCTATTTCATGACAGCCATAAATGTCACTCAAACAATTTAGCTGCCCACAAAGTGGCAAAAACTGTGGAAAGAGTATTCCTATGTAAAATTCAGAATGTGGACCACTTTCCCAGGTTTTCAGTATCCCTAGCCTCCTGGCATCCTTGCTGAACAGCAATTTTTGAGGAACGGTATATGCTAACTGATGTACTGCAAGACTAGAAATGTTCCAATTTTCAAAAAGAGAAAGAAAATGGATTGCATATAGTTTAGGAAGTTGAACTTGATATGAAGATCTCATAATTAGCTATATTATTAACTAATGGAGAATTAATAACCATTATAGCCAATTATTAACTATACTTTAACTTTATTTCATCTCTCTAGGTCAGTTCCCTCATCTGTAAAACGAGGTTGGATGTTATGACCTCTAAGGTTCCTCCAGCCCTAAATCTTATTTTTATGGCACCAGGTAGAAAAATTTTAGAATAAAGGATTAAATAAGTGGTTCATAAATGTGTAGAAGAAGAAATAGTTGGCATGAATTAATATAGATTTATTTATTTGCCTTTTGCTTGGTAATTGGATTAAGTGACTTGTCCAAGGTGACAGCTAGTAAATATCAAGTGTTTGAGTCTGTATTTCAACTCTGATCTGACTCCAGGCCTGGTGCTCTGTATTCTGCACCACCTAGCTACTCCTCTAATAATAAATTAATTAGTTAGTTAATTAATTAATTTTTTTTTTGTTTTTGCAAGGCAATGGGATTGATTTATCCAAGTTTATACAGCTAGGTAATTATTGTCTGAGGTCAAATTTGAACTCAGATACTCCTGACACCCAAAGTTCCAATGTTACTGATTCATATTTTTTGACAATCACACCTTCATATCTTAGGCTCCTTCCTCCTTGTATTTGGGTTCCCCCACCCCTCATTGCCCCCATGACTTTTTTTTTTAGATTTTTCAAGGCAATGGGGTTAAGTGGCTTGCCCAAGGACACACAGCTAGGTAATTATTAAGTGTCTGAGACCGGATTCGAACCCAGGTATTCCTGACTCTAAGGCCTGGTGCTCTATCCACTGTGCCACCTAGCTGCCCCCCACCCAATGACTTTTTACGTGCTTTTAGTGTCTTCTGATCCCAGTCACCACAGACTATACTTTGTTGAAAGAGTCCTTGGCTTTAGCCCCTTTCTGGTCCTGTTTCTGGTCTCATTTCTGACTAGAATCAGTGTTAACTGGATACATGGACCCTCTAAATTGGGTAGTCTTTAAATGACTAGTCTAGCTTCCAATAGTTTTACAATCAAAAATCTGTGGGGTCAGAAGGCAACAAAGTTTTTCAGTAGCTCTAACAAGAGTAACTGATGGAAATTTTTAAAAGTCCTTGAGAATTTTAGCAATTAGTCCAATTCATGACTAAAGATATGGTAATTTAGATTACTTTACAATTTAGTAATTACCAGAGACACGAAAAAAGGAGCAGGTACAAGGCTAGGAAGACAAGAAGAAACCACTGAGATAGGAGATCCCCAGGTCAAGGTAATTGGAAGTCTACTAGGGTTTGTAGTTCTCTTTGAGATGGTTCTACCAGGTTCACTATAACCTGGTTTTCCAATGAGCCTAGCTTGATCTTTAGGACTTCTAGACCCTATTTTTCAATGCTGATCTATGTCTCATATTTCTGGTCTTGTCTATTCCCATAGCTTCTATTGGTTAACTTCCTTTCCCTACCTTCTCACTGAAACTGGTTTTGATATCAGCTTATCTTATCCTTTATCTGTTAACTTTTACTTTTTTTGGAAGTGGAGCAACTTAGAGAAGCAATAAAAGGAATTTGTTGTACACCTGGGGTACTCCTGAAAGCTCCAACCCCAGAACTCTACTAGGATTGGCATTGATATGAGTTTTTCTGCATTTGTGAAAGGAAGGAAGAAAAATAATTTATTAAATAGTTACAAATGTGCCAGGCACTAGTCTGTGTGTTTTACAAATATCATCTTATTTGATTCCTCACAACAATCCTGGTTAGGAAGGAGCTAGTTATAGTTGAGGAAACCTAAGGAATCCAGTTTAAGTGACTTGCCTAGGATCAAACTAGTACTAAGTGTCTAAATCAAATTTGAACTCGTCTTCATGACTCCAGACACAGTACTTAATCCACTATACCATTCTAAATAAATTGATTTGACACAAACTATAGTGGATTAGGAAAATGTTAGTTGGGAATAAAGCCCATTCACAGGATCTGCAGCTAAGGAATTCTCCAGGATAGGAGAAAGAATAAACTCAGAGATCTGTTCAGGATATTTTGAAGTCCAGGGGAGAAATCTTTGGGAACAGAGAAGAAAATGTCTTCTTCAATTAGGGCAAGTAAGGATCAGAGCAGATGTTAGTACTCAGGTCAGAGTTGGAAGACTTCTGGTAAAACTGTGAGTTTTCAAGCATAGTAGCAAAGAAACAATATTTAAGTTTTCATTATATATATTTGGGGGATATTTAGGAAAGAAGAAAGCAATTTTCCTGTGGGTGGTTGAAGGAATTCACTGTGATGGAGTCTGATAGGTATTTTGGATACCTTGGGATAATGATTTAGATCTAAATGAGCCTCTGGGGTTTGGGAAAAATTGGTTGTATGGGGAATGGTATTAATTACCTTCTCTATTTTCTGTGCCTCCCTCACTTTCATCTTGATTGTAATAACCGTGCTTTCTATTGGTTAGGGTTTGTTTTCTGATCCATAGGCTTCATTTCTCCCCCCCACCCCACTATTTTAAGACTCCAACTATGATACTTAGATATCTAGAACCTAAAAACAAGACCTGTATAGACCAATAATTCAGTCAGACCCAGGACTAGAGGGGAAGACATGGGACCCTGCATCTGAATAAAAATAAGAATAACTTTTGGGAAGAAACAGTTCTTCAAGGTACTACTACATTACTGATGCTATTGAACCATTTCATCCTAGAAGTATAAATAGCCTGGTCTTGCATCTAAGGTATAACAGGCTGAGGACAAGGATAGACATGACACAGAGATTGGGTATATTGAAAACTGTGCCAAACCAACTATTGCTAAATTTTTGGTAATCTTTTATTCACCTCTGTAAACTTGTCTATGTCTATATTTTTAGAATTGATTGTTGTTGGGTTATTCTTTTAGTTTATATTTTATATTATGAATATTTATTGATTATTATATTATATTATGTTATATTATATTATATTATATCATATTATGTTATATTATGTTATATTTATATATTATATTATATCCCACCAAAGAATTAAAAAGAAAACAGTAGTTTAGCAAAACTAATGTATACAACTAAATCTGATAATATATGCAGTGTTCTGTAGAGAAGAGAGATCTTAGATTTCTTCTTAAAAATAGTTGATATATTTTGCTTTTCCATCACCTGCATTCCTATATTTTCCATTGTACCCCTCTTAGAATTCTATCTAATAATAAAGAACAAAAGTGAAAGAAAAAAAGTTCAACAAAAATAAACAGTATATCAAAAAGGCTGGTTGCTCTATGCAATGTCCCATGCTCATGGTCCTCTGACTCTGTAGAGAGGTCAGGGAAATGTCTTCTAATCTCCCTTCTTTGGGACCAAGTTGGGTCATTATAATTCAGTTTTCAGTTTTTATTCTGTTACTGTTCTTTCTACCTTTTTTATATTTATTTATTTTTATTTTTGTACAAATGATTTTTTTATACATTAGTAAAATATTCTTGTTTAAGAGTAAACATAATACCCCCCTCCCCCTCAAAAAACAAAGACGCTCATGAGCAATAAAGTAAAGGAAAGAGAAGAAAATTAAAATTAAAATTAAATAATAACAATAATAATAATAATAATAAACCATAATAATAATAGGGGCAGCCAGGTGGCACAGTGGAAGGAGCACCAGCCCTGGAGCCAGGAGCACCCGAGCCCAAATCTGGCCCTAGTCACCCAACTGTTCTTTCCACTTCTAATATTATAGTCATTGTATACATTGTTTTATGGTTCTGTTTATGTTCCTTTAATGTTTCTAGCACAGTTTTTTTCTGTGAAAAATTCAAAAGCTAAGGATATTCAATGTTATTTTGGGGTTTTTTTTTTGTAAGGCAAATGGGGTTAAGTGGCTTGCCCAAGGCCACACAGCTAGGTAATTATTAAGTGTCTGAGGTCGAATTTGAACCCAAGTAAGTACTCCTGACTCCAGGGCTGGTGCTTTATCCACTATGCCACCTATCCGCCCATACAATGTTATTTCAATTATAGATTGTGAAGGTCTCTTGATCTCTGAAACAGGAAGGAAATAGGCAAGGGCTTTGTAATGGGCTGGCCTGACTCAGGTTTGATGATAAAACAAAGACAGGTTATTCAGTAGTTTTCCAAAAAAAAAGTTTACTTAGCTATAGCATAGAAAGGATATTTAACAAGGAAATTGTAGCACTTAATTTGGGTTGATGTAGCATCCACCCCCCCAGACCCCATTATTGACTTTACCACAAAGAAAAGAGGTATCCTGGTATTGTGGATAGAGCACTGAACTGCTTTAGGACAACCTTGGTTCAATTATTTCTCCTATACTTATGAGTAGGAGCAGTTAGGTGGCAAAGTGACAGAGTATCACAGGTAGAGTCAGGAAGATCTGAGTTCAAATCCAGTCTCAGACTGGATTACTAGCTGTGGGACCTGGGGAAGACATTTCTGTTTGCCATATCATCTGTAAAATGAGCTGAGAAGGAAATGACAAAATATTCTAATATCTCTGCCAAGAATACCCCAAATGGGTCATGAAGACTCACGTGATTGAAACAACTGAGCAAAAAAATACTAATTAGCAATACAACCCTGGATGAACTCAACCTCTCTCCTTCCCCCCCCCAAAAAATGTGTCAGCAGGGTAGGGTATGATGACTTGGATGGACAGGGGTTTTGGGACATCTGCCAAATCTGAAGGGCTTCCACTTCACATTTGTGGATCTTTTTCCCCCCTTAGGTGACTAGGAGGCTTCTAGGAAGCTCAAGGGAGGTAGAACTTGAGTCCCAGTCCCCTGAAAAAATGAAGGACCCAGGAATAGGGAAAGGCCAAGAGCAACTCTGTCATTTTTCTGGCAGGGTTGAAAAACTTATCTAATCCATAGGGATGAGTTGGTATTCTCACTGATTCAGAAGGTTTTGCTAAATAGACAGTTTTCTTTGACTTCAGAAAACTTGTAGCACAAGTTGAATTAAAAATGTTTTCCAAGGAAGGAATCAAATATAAAGAAATTGAGGAAATGAAACACCCATATTTGTACTGTTCTCTTGCAAAAGAGGTCTTAACTGGCTATCTTAATGTCCTTCATTTTGAGACAATTCATTTCAAACCAAATGTAAGTTTAGGAATAGTAGTCCAACAGTTCTGCCTTCTTGCTTTCACCTACAATCTCAGAATAGGTGAGTTTACTGTGCTCATTAGGGCTACTGACAGTAGTTTCTGTCTTCCATTTCCTGATATGTAATTTTTTTTTCTGCTTGATTATAACAACGGAGCTAAGGGGATCAGAATGCCTCTCTAGGCAAAGCATAATATAGACAAGGTCTTTCCTACAAGGGGAAAAAACAGTGGAACTAGACAGAAAGAGGTTAACAATAAGACAAGTGAGAGCCAGGGGATGATAGTGTCTGTCATTCCTTCCCACCTAGGGTGTTCCCTCATGGTTTGAGTTTATATAATCTCTTATCTGACAAAGATCAACTCAGTTGGTATTAATGATTGATAAGAGAGAGATTGCTATCTGGCCTTTCTTTGAGGTAGCCTGGTATAGTGTAAAGAAAACTGGATTTGGAGTCAAAAGACTTGAAAAATCTTTGTGCCTCAGTTTCTTTATCTGTAAAATAAAGACATTGAGCTAGATGATCCTTAAAATGTGTTACAGTTCTCAATGTATGGGTCAGCATACAAATGTAGTGGGTCAATGTAGTCCAGCCATTGTAATAAGAATAGCTCACATTTATATAGTTTAAGGTTTGCAAAATGCCTTATTTCATGTATTATTGCAAATGACCCTCTCATTAACCCTCTCAGGAAGGTGTTACTGTTGCCCAAATTTAACAGGCAGGGAAACTAAGGTTCAGAAATGTTTTAGTGATTCACCTGGGGTCACACCTCTAGAATACAAAGGACAATTGAACCAAGGTCATCCTGATGCCAACTAGCACTCTGTCCACCATGTCACATAGCCTCCTGTCTTTGTAGAAGAGTCAATCAATAAACATAGTTATGAGCAAAGTCCTGTGCTAGAGATTTAGGCTTTTCCTCATTATAAAAGTATCAAAAGCTGTCAGAAGTGCCCCTGATCAGCACTATGTTAGACCACTTGAGAAGGGATAGAGAATGAGGGACAATAACCTTTTTTTTAATTTTTAAAATAAATGAAAGCATATAGTCTCTCATCTAAGGTGCATTTTCAAATATCCACCAAGTAGCCATATTTTATTATTATGCATTATTTTTGCAAGATCACCCCTCCTTCTTGATGAATTCTAATCACATTTTCTTCCTCAAAACTCATTTTAGCATTTATTTGAGATGTATTGATTGTGGGGAAAACTATTGCTTATACTTCTATTGTTTTTAGTTCTTAATCACTGGACCACTGCTAAGGGCATTTCTTAGTTGTGCCCACTGAGCAGACAGAATGTGAATTGGAATGATGCAATTTAAAGCTAGGATTCAACCCAATTTAACACATTTACTAGATTCAAAGATGCTGAATGCTAAGAAAATAATCCTCATTAATTCAGTTTTCCGTATATATTATATCTATTATTTTCTTTAATGCTTAGGTTCATTTTTGGAATAAAGACTGTTGGTGGAAAGAGGGAAAAATGAAGGCTTCTTGGCAGAGAGCCCCATTGCTCAGCATGTGAGTGATTTCTGGAATAGCAAAGATTGGACTGACCAGTTACAGGGAGTTAGTTGATATTGAGTTTAATACTTTCATTATTAGGTCTAGACTTGAAAAGTGAAGTGGGTCCTTGAGAGCCTAAATATCCAGGGAATCCCTGACTGCACTGATGCCAACAAGAAATTTATATGTCTATATAAAATGTGCCTATACATGTGCGGGTTGCTTCCACTCTCCATGTAATAAATAGCTACTATCGATTTTATCTTTAACTCCCACCTCTCTCCAAGTGAGGGAAGAACTGAGATTGACAATTGGGAACAATGTCAGGCCAGAATGAAGGAATTGATATGAAATACTTTTAGTTGTATTTATATGTACATGCCTACACACACAGGGGTGTTCCCAAGTTGGGGGGGGCTCTGCTACTTTCCCAATTCTGTTAAGCATCTGACCATTAGGAGAGTGAGGATCGTACCCTACAAGAGCTACAACTGTCAGGGAACCGCAGTTGTTCACTCAGAGAGCTTCAAGAACAGGATCCCTTTATTGTTTGATCTTACTATGTCTTATACTTTATGTTTCTTCCTTAAGGATATGATTTCTCTCTCATCACATTCAATTTGGATCAGTGTATACTATGGAAACCAATGTAAAGACTGACAAATTGCCCTCTGTGGGGGTGGGGGGAGGGAATTAAAATCAGAGGGAAAAATTGTAAAACTCAAAGTAAATAAAATCTTTATTAAAAAAAGAACAGGATCCCTTTAAGCCAACTTCATCTAGTGGGGCTGATGAGGAAGATGCATCAATCAGTCAGTCAACCACTGAACATTTTTTGAGTGCCTACTCCATGCCAATTACTGTAGTAGGAGACAGAAAGGCAAAAAATAAAGCAATTCCTGCTTTCATGTCCAAATAGCCACAAGAGAGGTCCTACCCTTTTTCTTTTCTTTTCTTTTCTTTTTGCAAGGCAGTAAGTGACTTACCCAAGGTCACACAGCTAGTGTATCCGAGGTCAGATTTGGACTCAGGTCCTCTTTACACTATAGCTGGTGCTCTATCCACTTCACCACCTAGCTGCCTCTACTATCTTTTTTCTTGCTGGTGTTCTCATGAAATGGTTAAATTAGAAGGCTGTTGTTCTGATCTGTTTGGAGAAAGTATTTGGCAGAAGCTTATTCCTTGGTTCATATTGTTCCTACTTCAGTGTGTAAATTGCCTCCTTTTCCTAAGCCTAACATTAGGCAACCTTTCTTAGGGAAGGGGATTAAGTTTTGCTTTACTTAATCAGATCTAGGGTTTTAAGAGGAATTTAAAAAATTTTTTCCCATTTATATGTAATAATAATTCTCAATATTAATTTTTATAATATTTTGAGTTCTAAATGTTTCTGCCTCCCTCCTTCCTCTCTCCCCTCCCTAAGATGGCAAGCAGTCCAATAGAGGCTATACATGTGTAATCACATTAAACATATTTCCACATTAGTCGCGTTGTGAAAGAACAAAGAATAGAAGGCAAAAACCATGAAAAACAAAAGTAAAAAACAAAAAAAGTGAAAAAACTATCCTGCAATCTATAGTCAGATCATAATTTTTGTTGCTTTTTTTTTCTGGATGTGGATAGCATTTTTCCTATCCCAAGTCTTTTGGTATTGCTGAGAAGGGCAAAGTCTATCAAGTTGATCATTGCACAATGCTACTCTGCAAAGCGTTCTGATTCTACTCATTTCACTCAGTATCAGTTCATATAAATTTAAGGTGAATCTTAAAGGTATGTCATTATATCTCAAATTCCCTCTTGAATGTACTTTGTGTTTAGGCTCCTAAATAGTATAAGCCCTAACCCTGTATCTATATATAGACTATTAAGGAAATATAAAAAATCATATTATGAGACTCCTGATAGCCTTTCTTTTTAAAAATGTTTTATTCATTCTTTTCTTTATCATTTCATTAAAGCTGGAAGGGACCTTAGTTATTCTCTAGTTCAATTTCATTTTACAGATGAGGAAACTGAGGTCCAAGAAATTAAGTGATTTGTCCAAAGTTACATAGGTAGTAAAATGGCAAATCTGGGATTTGTCATTTGAATTGTATATTCCTGGTTCTAGCCAAGGATTGGATTTCTGTGTACTTAGTATTCTTAGAGGATTGGACACTCCTTTAGAACCCTATTAATCTGTATGTGCTAATGGGAGTTGGAAGTAGCCTGGGCACTAATCCTGTATTTGAGCAGACCCAAACATTTATTATGGGAGAATTGCTTTGCAGATTTGTACCTGAGACACAACAATCTTAAAGATTACTTTTACTTATGTCTTTGAGAAAATGGGATGATGTGGAGGTTAGAAACTAGTCTGCCATGAGAGGAAGCTCATGCAGTATGATAAGGCAATCTGTATTCTTTGTCAGAAAAAAAACCAAATGAGAGGAGGTGGGGGTGTGTGGAGTCTGTGCTTGTACTCAACTTAAATGATTAGTTAGCTATCACACTATGAGTGGTCTAATGGTGATTTTTTTATTCCAAAAAGAAATTCTTCATGTTCTTAGGAGTACAGCATATCTTCAAAGATATTCTGATGTATGCCCACCCACACAGAGCAAATTTCTTATTGCAATAGTAATTTATAAATATGCTCCCAAAGCTTCTGAAATCATGTTCTTGATACAAAATTTTATGATAAGAACTTAGAAGAGTATCAACATTTTACCATGTGTTGAAATTATACAGTCATGATTATTTAGACAATGGAGCCATGTATTTTTGCTTAGGGTGCTTTCTTTTCAGATTTTGTTTCCATAATAGCCCAATAAGTTTGAAGTCTTTTTAAAATTTTTTTATTTATTTAAGGCAATGGAGTTAAGTGACTTGCCCAAGGTCACACACCTAGCAATTAAGTGTCTGAGGCTGAATTTGAACTCAGGTCCTCCTGATTCCAGGGCCGGAGCTCTATTCACTGTGCCACCTAGTTGCCCCAGCCCAATAAGTTTGAAAAAAATTGTTCTTGATATATTTCTAGGATGTCAATCTACTTACATGATTACTGTGTTTTATTTGTAATGTGCTTAGGAGGCAGTTTAGTAATAGTAAGAATCCTGCTGACCCTGGAGTCAGGAATATCTACATTCTAATCCTTCTGTTATTTCTTCCCTGCATGACTCTTGGAAAGTTACTTAACCTTTTAGATCCTTAGTTTCTTTATCTGTAAAATGGAGATTGCCATACTATCTATCTTGTGAGGGAGACTGCAGTGAGAATTAAATGAGATCCTATATATAAAATACTTTGCAAGTTCTAAAGCTGTATATAAATGTTACCTGAGGTCCAAGAACTTGTGTCTTGTCCAACATCACTCAGAGACATAGAAAGGGTAGTCTATGTATGTCCTCTAATCAAAATATTATGATAATTATATCATTAATATCATATTAATCATACTGTATCATATTAATGATCAATATTTTAAGAGATCATAATTTTATTGGTATGGATACCATGAATTTGTATGATCCTTAGACAAAGTATATATAAATTATTGGAGTTTTTGCAACCCAGTGATATTTCAAATTTCATGTAGGTATCAAAGTGGAACATTAGAGGAGGTATAATGAGTGTATGTGGTCTTAAATGCAATTTCTATGTCTCATGTAGTTATATTGTGCCACACAAATTCAGATTACAAATCCATAGTAAAACATGGCGTGATAAGGACACTTTTAAATGCTAAATATCTAATTTCTCTAATCAGAAAACTCTGTTGCAATGAATACATCAATAAAATTAATTCTAAAAGAACTCTTTCCATCATATAAGTATTTAATATTCAATTCTAATCCTTTAAGATCAATTGCAGTCAGCAAATTTAGTGATGTGTTTTTAATACATTATAAATTAAATAATTATAATATAGATGGTGGCACTATCTAGTCCATTAGATAAACTACTGGTCTGAAAAATTTTAAAGAATTTAAAGAAAAAATGTTAATTTTGAGTCTTAACATAGAATTGTTTCAGGCCTTTAAATTTTCAAAGTTCATCCAAACTAATTTAATACTTCACTTCTGCTTATAGTAATACTCCCAAATCCTTCCCTCCTCCACATTTTTCTATTGCTGTAGTACTTTATAGAGTACTATACTATAGAAATACTTTTAGAGAATGCATATCAGGTACTCAGCCTCTCAACTTCAACTCAGCATCAACTCTATACTCTTTTTTTATGTTTTTTACAAGGCAAATGGGGTTAAGTGGCTTACCCAAGGCCACACAGCTAGGTAATTATTAAATGTCTCAGGCCAGATTTGAACTCAGGGACTCTCCTGACTCCAGGGCCGGTGCTCTATCCACTGCTCCACCTAGCCGCCCCCAACTCTATACTCTTACTTAGCTTCCATATATAATTTATTGCCAAATCTTATCATTTCTACCATCTTGTCATTTTATATATATATATATATAAAGAGAGAGAGAGAGAGAGAGAAAGAGAGAGGGAGAGAGAGAGACATGTAGAAATAGATATAGATATAGCTAAACTATTTACTTATTTATCTATATCACCTTCTTTCTATTAACAAAGCCTCAATTTTAATTTAGACTCTTTTTACCTCTTACCTGGACACAAGCTTTCCAACTGGAATTCCTGCCTCACTTCTCTTCTCAATCCAATTCATTCTTTACTCTGGTTTAAAGTGAGTTCTGACAATGTTATCTTTTCAAACTAATACGCAGAGAGTTACAGTGGCTCTTGGATCACAAAGTTTTTATTTGGGATTTAGAGATCTTTTGAACCTGTCCTCTTCTTAGCTATACATCTTACACATGACTCCTATCCTAGTACATTATAATTCAGCAAAACTAGCCTACTTGTGGTTCTTTAAACTAATTCATCACTCCATTTCCTTTTTGACTTGTATTTTCCCTCCAGTTCCCATGCCTGAAATGCTTTTCCCTTCACTCTGGTTTGTAGTTTTCCTTGATTTCCTCAGCTAAAATCTCAATTTTTTTTTTTAGGTTTTTTTTTTGCAAGGCAAATGGGGTTAAGCGGCTTGCCCAAGGCCACACAGCTACGTAATTATTAAGTGTCTGAGATCAGATTTGAACCCAGGTACTCCTGACTCCAAGGCCGCTGCTTTATCCACTACACCACCTAGCTGCCCCTAAAATCTCAATTTCTTGCAGGAGAGCTTTCCTAGTCCTGCCATATGTCAATGCCTTTCCCTCTTGGATTGTCTTCCTGAATATAACTTATATATAGTTGATATATGTTGTTTCCCCCAACACAATATAAGCTCCATGAAGGGAAGAAATGCTTTGTCTTTCTTTATATCCTCAGCACTTAGCACATAGTAAACACTTATTAAATGTGTACTGATTGACATTCATTTAAGCCCTCAACTCAGGATCCAATATTATATAGATAGCTCATATTTCTACAGGTATAGCACTTATTATCTCTATTGACTATTTAGTAATGGTACACTTCTTATTACTGCCCTGTATCATTAGATATAAATAAGTATTAACATATATTATAGGAGTAGCTATGAAATAATGAAATATGTTTCTGTAAGGAGATACTCAGATGCAATTCTGAAGTTTGGAAAACTGGGAGCTTCAAGGAATGTTATCTTATACACATTCACTAATGAAGTCTATTTTCAGGTTTAGCACTTCTCTGTATAGCAATCTCCAACAAGATCTATGAGTTATTCTTCCTGTTCACTGATAAGAGATTCTGGACCAAAGAAATAGTATCTTTTCTTTATATAGAAGCATAGGACAGTTTTTAGAAACAACTTGGTAATGTGAACTCCCAATGAGACATAAAACTCACACTAACAGAAATTTAAAACAAAAATTGCAGGAAACTATGGTTAATTGGTCCATATTTCCATGGGCTTGCTATTATAAATAGTCAATAGTTACAGGGATGAGACCAAATTTATCAATAAGTCAGACTTTAGATAATACTTCTTTGCAACTTAACTGACACCTAATATTGTGCCTTTTTACCTAGCAAATACTGTGATTAATATTTATTGATTAATTTCATATAGTTTAGAGCATTAGAGCTATAAGAGATGCTACAGGTCGTATAGTCCAGTCTGTTTATAAACTATTTGAAGTCATTCAACCTCTACTTAAATATTTCCAATGACAGATAATTTTCTACTCCATTGTTGGGCTATTTGTCATTATGTTCTTCCTTTCATTGAAATCTATCTCTCTGTAGCTTGCACCCATTGCCCTACTTCCTCTCTATAGAACAATGTAGATTAAATTTAGTCTATTTTCCCCTTGACAGCTCTTCAGACCTCTGAAGATAGCTATCATGTTTCTACTTAACCGGGTTATAAGTACATGGGAACACTTGAGGACATTTTCCTGTTTGGGGATGCCTGGACCCTAGCTGTGGTTCCTCTATTTCTTCCACCCCGTTTTCTTATCATAAAGGCCATATTAGATTGACAGAGTAATGGATGCTATGCTTCATTTTTTTTTCAGAACAATATTATATAATTTGTATTTTCTGATTGCTGCCCAGGACTTTATTCTTGTTCTAAATCAGTGGAGCTAGGATGGGACAAAGAGAATGAGCTGAGTGTATTTGGTATCCTCCAGCATTTGTGCATCCTCTGACAAGTGTGAACAGTTATTCAAGAGCATCAGAGGAACAAGTATAACATAATAGCACAGTAAGGCCACTGAGAGCTGACCTGATCCTGTTTGACAGATCAACCAAGCAGTGACACTGGTGAAAAAGAGGGAGTAGTTTCTTTTTTTTCTGCATTTGTATGTCAGTCATAACTATTTTAGGGCTTCATAGAGAAATCCTGTGTAAGATACTGCCTCTAATCTCACAGCTTCTGCAATATTTGTCAACATTTCCTCACCTGTTCATATCCTGGTAATTTTTATGGCAATGAGAAAGATAAACACACACACACACACACACACACACACACATACACACAGACACACAGACACACATATCATGCTTCAAGATGCAATGGAGTTTAGAATCTCATGGTATCTTTCATCCCTTTCCCTTAAAGGAATAATTATTTACTGCGACTGATTATCCCCCAACACTTTGTCTTAGTCCTCTTCTCTCTTCCCACTCTCACTTTTTGATCTCATTAGCTCTCACAGCTTTAATCATCCTCTTTATATTCTAGATCTATCTATCCAATCCTAACCTCTTGCAAATTACCCATTTCATCTAATAAAATCAACTTCTACTCACTCAAGTCTGCCATCATATAGTCAACCTTGCCTCTACCCTCTATCTTGTGAAGATCTATCTTAAAATATAGTACATGGAACCGAATATATGAATTTAATTGTGATTTGACTCAAGGAAAAAGGAAACAACAGAGTTATGTGTTATCTCTTACTCTTCACTCTTTCTTACTCCCTATAGCAAACCTGTTGCCAAGTCCTATTGATTTTATCTCTGTAAAATCTCTCATAAATTCCTTCATACCCCTGCTACTGTCACCATTCCAATGCAGAGCTTCCTCACTTCACAACTAAAATTTTGCCTGGTTGCTTTGGCCATTTCAAGTTTCTTTTCACCCAGTGCACCTTCTTTTTACTTGGCAATCATCTTGATCTTCCTAAAGTACAAACCAGACCACATGCCACATATCCCTATTCAATTAGCTTCTGTGGCTGCCTAATGTCTCCAAGAAATATAAAATCTTAGGTTTATAAATCTCTCTATAAACTAGCTCCTCCTTTAAAACCCTTTCCAGGTTTTTTACACCTTACATCCTCCCATGTCTCTGCATTGGAGTGATGCTGGCTTTCCTGTTGTGTTTTTGTTCAGGATACTCCCAATTTCTAACAGCAAATATTTTTCCTGTATACCTTCCTTCTTATCTCTGTTTCCTAACTTTACTGTGTTCCTTCATGTCTTTGCTAAAGTTCCATCTTCTCCCAATCCCCCTTAATGCTAGTTCTTTTTCTCTTTTAATTAGTTCCATTTTATTTTGTTTCCTAGTATTCTCCAGATATATATATATATATATATATACATATATATTAATTATATCTATCTTCTTTGTATATATAGTTGTTGCATATTGTCTCCTCAATTAGACTGTAAATTCCTTAAATGTAGGAATTGTCTATTGCCTTTCTTTGTATCCCCAATACTTAAAATAATGTCTGGCAATAAGAAATCTTAATAAATGTTAGTTGACTGACTATATATGGCTATTCATATTCCTTCTTTTTTTCTTTCCTTTGTTTCTAGTATCAACACTGAGGTAGTCTCTGAGAGAGATATAAAGATAAATATAAAAAGCTCTATGATGCTATGGTCTTTAGAATCTCATAGTATCTCTCACCCTTTCCATTAATCATTATCTGGATTTTCTTTATAACCTGTGACTGATTATCCCCTAACCTTTTGCCTTAGTCTCTCTTCTCTCTTCACACTTCTTGATCACATCAGCTTCTGAAGCTTTAATTATCCTCTTTATATTCTAGAACTATCTACCCAATTCTAGTCTCTTGCAAGCTACCCTATTTCATCTAATGATATCACCTTCTATTTACTCAAGTCTGCCATCTTGTAGTCAGCTTGCTCCCTATCCTTCATTTGCATCTTTGAGTTGATATATTCATCTCTCACATTCATGTTCTTCTTTCTATTTACATGGCTTCTTCCCTAGTTCTTGTCCTCAACACTTCTTGCCTAGACTCTTGTAATACAGGCAACCAATATACCTCCACAGAGTTTCCAACTTCATATTCCTAAAACATATCTTACCACATTGAACTTCTGAGCTAAATTTCAATTACCTGAAAAATAAAATATCCACTTAGATTTACATTTCAAGCCCTACATAATCTGTTTCTTACTTTTCAGACTTCTTTTAGATTAGTTCCCTTCATGTATTCTCTGTTCAGATAAAACTAGTCAGCTAATTCTTCCCTCTATATGGCATCCTGTTGCCCATTTCTATGCTTTGGCATAGGCTGCCCTTCATGTCTGGAGCCTAGTGCCTCCCCACCTCTACCACATTGAATTTCCTAGTATTCTCCAGATCTCAGTTCAGACACTTCTCCCTCCTCCCACCATGCTCCCCTGAATAGAAATTTTTCTCATTTCTCTATTTACTAGCATTCTCTCCATCTTGAAATAGCTTCCTACAACTTTGTATAGACTTAGTTTTATCTCTAGATTTATGTGGTGTATCATTCCCCCTAACCCTCAATAGAACATAAGCAGTTTGTGGACAGACACTATTTTGGTTTTATCATCATATATTCAGTGCTTGACTCATAGTAAATACTTCATCAATATTTCTTAAATTGAATCTTGCCTTTACTGGGGCAAAAAAGGAACTGATATTATGCTGTCTCAGGGTTATGGAAACCATGCTGCTGACAGGACATAACACTGAAGAATCATTATATTCTTGCACACCTGCATCCATTGGCTTGCTTCTCAGCCTTTCTACCCCTTTGGTGGTGTCTGGGCCAAAGCAGAGTGTCCCTGCCTAGGGCAGCATGCCAAACATTAGGGCAGGGGCATTCTTTCTCCAACATACAGCTATGCAAAGGCACCAAAGGTAAATCTTTAAAGATTTATAATAGCACACTTCTCCTCTGATCACAGAAGAAAATGACCCAGTATCACAGCTCTTGCTGATAAAGGTTGTGGGCATATCAGAATTACTACCCTAAATAGGAACAGAAGTCACTTCTTTAGTGCCTGAAATGTCCATTAGTGTTCTCCCTGTCCACATCAAATCAACTGGAGCTCTCCTATTTCTGCATTCTGTGCACCTGTTTGGTTGATGTCTAGACTTGGACTGGCTTGGATTCCATTAATTAAATTGCCTCTGCATTTGGCTGGAACAACCATTAGCTCCAAAGATAGGAGTAGAGTAAATCAGTAAATTTGTTTTAAGATGAAATTATTTCCTGAAATACCCCCAGTAAGTAGTTTCCCCCTAGGTTTCATGTTCCTGCTTTGTTTTGTTATCAGATTCACATTGACCTTTTTTTGTTTGTGTATTTTTAAAAATGGGACCCTGCCTAAAATGTTGTATGTTAGTACTTACACTGACATGAGTTCTATATGGCACTTTTGTTTGCAAGAACTTTATTTCAAGCAATTGCACATGCTGCTTAATGGCAGAAGGGAAAACCTGGATACTTTGCAGCCTGGGAAGGCATCTAAGTACTGTTTTGTCCATCTCCAAAATACTAGCAGAAATAAAACTTCTTTTCACCACTCTATACCTAGAATTTATCTAAAAGAATAAAGTAAGTCAAGGTGACCATAAATTGTTCAAAGCTGGTTAGGTCTATGTTACCCATCTGAACACAAAGCAGTTTAAATATTCCTTAAGAAAATGGCAAAGCCAAATGGCAGAAGTATGGTTTAATTAGTTTGGGTCAGATTCCCCAGGCTGGTATGAATATGGCCAAATTATTCTATTCTCTGAGTCTCAGTTTCTTCATGTTAAATCTCCCATTTATGATGAGGATAATAAATGGTTATACTTACTATATGATGGATTTGTTGTGAAGAAAACACTTTATAAACCTTTAAACAATGTTTGGATGAATTATTATTCAGTTCTCTTATGCGATGGTCTCTTTATTTGCTAAATAAAATAAAATGACCAGTTTTTAATCCACATATCTAAATGTCAAGAATGCCTTCTAATATTACAATAGAATTACAGGTAGTTTCCCATTATTTAATGTCATTGATTTTCCAGAAGTCATCAGTAAATTTTCATTCATTTCATTCATTCATTCATTCATATTTCTATATCTTGCCACTGGACCTAAATGGTTTCAGAGGAGAGTGAGACTGGTGACTTTGCAAAGCCCTCCCTTGCTTAAATTCGATTCATTTGCAAGTCATGACATCATCTTCCTTATGTCATGGTCTTCTTTGAGTACGAAGGACAATAACAATGTTAAGGATAGATCATTAAGAGGTTAAACTAATATGCTAATAATATATGTGATGCTTCCAGTGAGCAATACTTTAGTGGTTTCTTTTGGAAAACTTACCAGTTCTACTAAATAATGATTTATCTATATGATAAATTTATTTAATCATCTCTGTCTCCACCTTTGTCCCCCTCCAGCATAGGAATAATTGACTTAATAGTTATTTGATCATGAATTATAACAATTCTCTCTCTGCTTACAGTACCCTGTTCTTCCAACTCTTCTACTCTTACATACTTGCTGATTTTCTTCTTTGTCTTCATGACTTCATCTTCGTCTTCATCGTGACTTCTGGTACATTGATTTCTTTTGACTTTTCTTTACTTGCCAATCTAGCATGGACCCCATGGTAAACTATTTCAGTGACATGGTACCTGAAGATATTCTACCTTAGAATATCTCAACCTCTTGATCTTCTATCAATCCTATCCTGCCCCAGTTCCAACAACCCTCACCTCCTACTTCTCTGTTCTTGCTATCAGATTGTTGAGTCATTATAAAATAGTCACAAAACTGTGCTCATTTCATTCATTATACATTTATAATTTTAACTTCAATGATCATTTATTGAGAAATTTTTGTAATCTTTTGATTAATTCCTTATTACTTCCCATTGAGTTCTATTTTAGTGCCTGTTCCACATTTCCTCCTGTCTCCTCAACCCTATTTTTACCTCTTCCACTCTACTTATATGACTTTGTTTTATACTTTATTGAAAATATTAAGTTATAGAATGTATTTTAGTCTCCCACTCTTTCTTCTATCTTTTTTTTATCTACTTCTCTCCCATCTTTCTCATAGTCAATGCTACCTCTATTCTTTTTTCTCTCATTATATTTATTTTTAACATTTAAGTTAAAAAAGTATTTTTATTAATCTATCCTTCCCGATTCCCTCTCTTGAGTAAATTAACTCCCCATATCCCTTAATACATAAATGTATAGAAAACAAATTAAAATAAAACAACCATTGACCATTTCCAAAAATGCAAATTTCTGCATTTTAAGTTCATCATCCCTCTGTAAGGTGGTAAGTAGCATAATTCATCTTCATTACTTTGGGGCTTTTCATTTCACTGATAGAAGTTCTAATGACTTTCAAAGTTGTTTTTCTTTAAATGTTGTAATCATTATATATGTGTTCTTCTAATTCTGCTCACTAGACTCTACATCAGTCTATTAAGATCTTCTAAGTTTCACCTGAAATCTCACAATAATATTCATATATCATATTTTGTCTAGCATTTTCTCAAAGGAGAAAAATCCCAACTTTTGGTCACCACCAAAAGAACTGCTATATTTTAAAAAACTATATCAAAAGATCCTTCTCTTCTCTTTTTGACTTTTTTGGGGTGTGATCTTTGAAAGGGTATAGCTGGGTCAAAGATCATGAATTTGGTAACTTTCTGAGCATGGTTCCAAACCACTTTCCAGAATGACTGGCTGGGACCAACTACCAACAGTGTTCTAGTGTAATGTTTGTAATTTTCCTCTTTTGTCACCTTTTCAATCTGATAGATAGGTGATGGAAGCTCAAAATTGAATTAAATTGCATTTCTCTAATTATTAATACTTTAGTTTTTCATATGATTGTTAATAGCATAGATTTCCTTCTTTGAAAAACTGCCTTTTCTTATCCTTTAAGTGTTAATATTTCAAAGTACCTGTAGGAAGCTAGGTGGATCACAGATTTGTTGCTGGTGTTTTTGTAGGCTAATCTATACTATCATTTCTGAACCTATAGATCTACATGGAGCAGTGTGTCTGTGGAGGATCTGGTGTATGTGGCCATTTTTCAGATGTGTTTCTGTAGAAAAAAAATGATACTTCATAATTATTGAAGGTGGTGTGAGGAAAGGATGCATTGCTATTTAGATACTCTCATAGATTCTCAGAATATTCAAACAGGGTTAGTGACCTGTGATCTTGAAGTGAGGAAGTATATAGATTTTTTAAATGAAGGCAAAGGTTATAGCAGCATAGAATTTGAACTAGATAGAGATCATTCAGTCCAAATGAGACTTACAGAGATTAAGGGAATTGCTCAAGGTTACGGGCAAAAAGTAGTAAAGCCAGATTCATATACAGGTCCAGACTCCAAACGTTGTTCATATAAAAATCACAGGGACCTTAGAGAGTCCAGCATCCTCATTTTGTAGATGAGATAAATGAGTTCTAAATAGGGCGAATGACTTGCCCAGATCGTTCAACTAAATTGCAGAACCTTTATTTGAATATAGATCTTATGAGGACAGGTTCAAAACTTATTCTATTGTATAATACTACTGCACTATTATCTCTATAAATTTTCTTGTGTGCTTGTCAGCTACCTCAGATAATATAGAAGATCTACAGTCCACCTGAGAACTTAGGTTAAAGATGGAGAAGCAGTCATGAAATAAACAATACCAGAATCAGGGGAGTCTCATTGGAATAGGCAATATGAGTGGTGCTTCACACCAGATAAATAGAAGAGTCAACGAGTACCAAAGTTGTGGTTTAGAGAATCTGATAGAAATATATCAAGGACTAGCCAGACTAGAGACACAAGTAAGGAAAGAAGACAAGATGCTTCAGATTGAGTTAGATAAAAGAGATGGTCCTTAGAACAGAATGACAAACCTAAGTACATGCATCTAAAATTCATTTAGAGATTATATTTCCTTAAAAACAAGTTTGCCATGATCTATGTTTCTAATATGGCATCACTGACCATATAGTCAAATAATACTAGTGGTCCTAAGACTGTAATAATAGGCACGAAACCTTAGGAAGGCAAGAAAATCCTAATCTGGTCAAGATAGAGAACACAGACTTCCCGATTACTGTCCTTAAAAGTGTCCATGTCTTTGGTGAGGATGATTTGGTCACTTGATCAATAGGTAACAGGCAACAATTTACTCAGGAAAGAAAGTCTGTTAAAAGTAGAAGGAAAGGCTGTAGTTTAGGGAAGAACGTGAGGGAGTATTTGCCTTAGACCAGAATATACTAGATAAATACAAACCTTGAAGATTCTGGATCCTCAGAGAATTATATTATTAAATTAAGTGATGATATATATATACTATCCTGAAGCATTGTTACAGCAGAAGACATTTCTAGGTTAGAGGTTAGTGTGGCAGGAATTCATTCCATTGAAACTGTAGGCTCACTGTAGTTACTAAGAGCAGCTGATTTTGAGGGTGGTCTACGTAATCTAAACATAGGTTTTGTTTGGGATGAAATGTCTCAGGCAACACAATCCCTGCTTTTGTTTGAGTCCTTAGACATGAAGTTTCCCAGAGGGGTGTTGAAATGATAAGTAATTTCCTAGTTATAATTTTAACTTGATTTTGATCATACTCAGAAGTTTTGTGGGCCTCAGAATATTCAACACCTTTGTTCTGTCTAAACTTCCTTACTACCCTTCAATATCTTGAAACCTGGTTTCTATTTAAACTACTCTAAAGAACCGTTCTCTCAAACTTTTTTCTTGATCTTCTCACAATATAGAAGCTGTTGAACATTTTTTCATTTTCTGAAACTCTTTGTTCATTTGACTTCTGTATGATACTCTACTCTCCCTCTCTGATTGCCTTTTGCCTCTCTGTCCTTATTAATTCTTCTTTCCAGCACCTAAAAGTCAGTATTATCCAGAAGTCTATTCTTATATCTTTTCATTTCTTCCTTTTCTCTATCTTTCATATTTTCCACTATCATTCCCTGTATCCTATTCCCAATATAATCTGTTCCTCTTTCCAATGCCTCAGATTTACTTAATTGCGAACTTGTTGAATGTGCATATCTAAAGCTAAGCTCATTATCTTTCCCCTCAAAACTGCCCTCTTAACTTTCTTATTTCCATTGATGGAACTACCCATTGCTCCAGTTAGTTTAAAGGGTAATTGCCTTGGAGGTGATAATTAAATCCATATGAGCTGCTTCTAACAAGAGAAAAAAGTTTGTATAGAGAAGACCAAGTGTAATAAGTTTACTATCTGTGTGGCTTTTGGAAAGTTATTTAACTTTCTTTGGTCTCAGATTCCTCAATGTTTAAAAAATGAGGAAGTTGGACTAGACTTCTGAAATCCCCACAACTCTAGAGCTGTGATCCTATAAACCTGTTATTGTTTATGTTTGGCAGGTTAGAGGTACTAGAGCATTTGGCGAAGGCAGAAAAGTTAGAGAAGTAAAAGGATTTTTGAGAATTTAGTGTTTCCAAACTGAAGGGAAGAAGATATGTAGAGAAAGGATATGATAAATGCGACAGGGAGGTAAAAGAATATTCATAAAAATACTTTTAACAATAAAGAAAATAAATTTGATAGAATGTAGAAATTATTTAGTGACTTTTAAAAATCTCCAGTTTAATGGTAGGAATGGAAACTAGATTGCAAGGAGTTTTTCAAAGTCAATAATGTAGACTATCTTTTTTTAAAGTGGTTTGGCAATAAGGCAACTATTAGTAGAGCAATAAGAAGGAAAAAATGTTTGCTTTATGAGAGGGGAGGCATATTTGTAGGAAGGGAGGAGGATTTAGTAAAGAAGGAAAGATTTCAATTGAGAGAGAAAACTGAAAGAGCAAGGTTAATGAGGTTATGGGAGAGGATAAGATTAAGAGGAAAGGAGAAAAGATGACATTTGATAAGAATGACCCACTCCATTGTCTGATAAAGAAGAGGATAAAATGATGGGTGACATCATAGTGTGACAAGGAAAAGTTCCTAACTGTGATGAAGATAGAAGGAGAGAAAGGTCCTGGACAATTTGGGCAGGGGGATAAGGAGAAAAAGAACCACAGCAAACCCTGGGAAAGGATGAAGGTCTCAGATGGTTTTATTAGTGGCAAGGAAAGTTTTGGCAGGTACAAATGAAAGATGGGTTGTAGCTAGCCTACCTATTTTGCATTGCCCTAAATGGATATTTGTATAGGATATATTCAAGTAAAGGACTTGTAAAGGTATATACATTTTATATACCTGTCTTAAAAGATCTGCTCTTTTGTCAGTCAGTCAGTCAGTCAGTCAGTCAATCAATTAGCATTTATTAAGTACCAACCACATGCCAGGCACAGTATTGAGCTTTGGGGATTTAAAGAAAGGCAAAAACAGCTCTTGCCTTCAATGAGTTCATAATCTAATGCTCTGTCAAGTTGAAACCCTTCTAGGACTGAAGAAAAAATATTCGGGAGTTACTATAGGCCCAAGATTCATCATCTTAAAGCCAATATGGTGATAAGATTTTTAGTTTTATGTTTATTTTGTGTTATGTAAAATATTTTACAAGATAGTATGTGATTACAGTAATCATATTGAACGTAGACTAGCCTTTGTTTCCTATAATGACTTTTTTAAAATTATATTTAATTCCAGTACTCAAGGCAAGTTGAAAAATCTTACCCTTATTTTCTCTTGTCTTTTGAGAATCAAACAGGTTTGCATTGAATTATAAAACAAACACAAGTCAAAATGTCAAAAGCTTCTAAAATATTTCAGAGGCAGAAAAATGCTTCTCTATGAAATATTCTTTTGTCCTTCATTGGTACCATTTCACTATTTTTACAAGTTCTCTCCAAAAATATTGCTTAAGAACCACCAAATTTTCAGTAGTCAGTCTTCCTAGCAATTAAACATATCTGATAGTAAATAAGTAAATCCAAGATCATTCTTAATATTCAGAAAACTTGAGTCAACTTATTGTTATTTTTATATTTATTTTTTAAGATTTTATTTATTTTGAATTTTACAATTCCCCCCCTAATCTTCCTTCCTCCCTCTGCCCCTACAGAAGGCAATCTATTAGTCTTCACAATGTTTCTATGGTATACATTGATCTAAGTTTAATATGATGACAGAGAAATCATATCCTTAAGGAAGAAAAATAAAAATGGTTTCCCCCCCTAAATTAAAGGTACTAGTAAAGTCTTTGATCTTTCTTGAAACTCCATGATCCTTTCTCTGGATACACATGGTATTCTCCATCGCAGAAACCCCAAATTTGTCCCTGATTGTTGCACTGATGGAATGAGCAAGTTCATTAAGGTTGATCATCACCCCCATGTTGCTGTTGGGTGTACACTGTTCTTCTGGTTCTGCTCATCTCCCTCAGCATCAGTTTATGCAAATCCTTCCAGGCTTCCCTGAATTCCCATCCCTCCTGGTTTCTAATAGAACAATAGTGTTCCATGACATACATGTACCACAGTTTGTTAAGCCATTCCCCAATTGAAGGACATTTACTTGATTTTCAATTCTTTGCCACCACAAACAGGGCCGCTATTAATATTTTTGTATAAGTGAAGTTTTTTACCCTTTTTCGTAATCTCTTCAGTATATAGACTCAGTAGTGGTATTGCTGGATCAAAGACTATGCATACTTTTGTTGCCCTTTGGGCATAATTCCAAATTGCTCTGCAGAAAAGTTGGATGAATTCACAGCTCCACCAACAATGTATTAGTGTATCAGATTTCCCACATCCCTTCCAACATTGATCATTGTCCTTTCTGGTCATATTGGCCAGTCTGAGAGGTGTGAGGTGGTACCTCAGAGATGCTTTAATTCACATTTCTCTAATAAGTAATAATTTAGAGCAATTTACCATATGACTATAGATCACTTTGATTTCCTCATCTGTAAATTTCCTTTGCATATCCTTTCACCATTTGTCAATTGGGGAATGGTTTTTTGTTTCTGAAAATTTGACTCAGTTCTCTGTATATTTTAGAAATGAGTCCTTTTGTCAGAAATGCTAGTTATAAAAATTGTTTCCCAAATTGCTACATTTCTTTTGATCTTGGTTACAGTGGTTTTGTCTATGCAAAAGCTTTTTAATTTAATGTTATCAAAATTATCTAGTTTGATTTTAATGATGTTCTCCATCTCTTCCTTGGTCATAAACTGCTTCCCTTTCTGTATATCTGACAGGTCAGCTACTCTATGATGAGTCAAGGTATTTTTTTGATTCTTCTACTTATTCTTGAAATCTAAAATAGTTACTTATTCATGGTTAATTATTGTTTTTTCACTCACCTTGCCCTTTAGAACTCTATTTATTATACAATATTTATTTTATTTTAATTTTAATAGTCCAATTTATGAAATATTTCATCTCTTTGATCAATTAAAATTAAAATCAACAGCTAAAATTACTGCTGCAATTATATAACAATTTCACCAAGAACTTTATAAGAGTTATGTTATTTGATCTTTATGTCCCTGTGAGGTAGATGCTGTTTTACATATGAGAAAACTAAGGTTGAGAAAAGTTTTGTTACTTGCCCAAGGTAACTCATCTAATAAATGTATGATAGAACTTGAACTCGTATTTCTGAGTCCAAGTTCCCATATCTAATTAAATTTCAATCATATTTATCTATGTAACAGTCAATGCTAATATTTGAGAGCCATGTTACACATCCCTATATCTGTGTATCATTTCTCCTACAACTCTGCCTGTTGAAATTTAATCGTATAGAAATAACTTGAAGCACATATTGCTATATGTCCCTTTGTCTATACATCAAAACCCTACAAGTCTATATCTCTTTGCCAAAAATATTGTTCACTTTTTATTTCGAGGAAGTGATCAAGATGATGTAATCAACATCTTGGTGTTCCAACAGAGCACTTTGTAATTCACTTTAATTTGGCTAATTTTCAATAGGCACTTGGAAGAGTCAACCTGGATTTTTTAACTGTGAATTCTTGGGGAATGTTGAGTAAGCTGTTGGACTTCTGATAGAAGGGTTAGATTTTCCTACTGCCTGCTGTTTTCTGATAGACACATTCAACTCAATTCTCTACTTCAAGTTCAGGAGGACCAAGCATCTGTCTAGTTGAAGAGGAGAAAACCCTCATCATTGCAGTGATCTTTAGTCAAACTGGGGAATGAAGAGGAGAACATTCTTCATAAATCTCTCTCTCTCTCTCTCTCTCTCTCCATATATATATATATATATACACACACACACACACACACACACACACACACACACACACACACATGCATTATATACACAATATATATATATACATGAATTTATTCATGCATACATATTTATGTGTATTTTATTTAAATAGAACAGGGGTTCTTAACCAGAGATCAGAGAACTTAAACTATTTAATAACTACTTTAATGCAATTGTTTTTCTTTGTAATCTTACATATTTTGCTTTATGTATTTGCACACATTACTATATAGACTTTAACAGACTTCCACAGGAGTCCATAAAAATGGTTTAACAATCTCTACAGAACAGGGATTGTGATTTCATCTTTCTTTGTTCCTTCAGTGATTAACATAGTATAAGAAACAGTGAGCTTTTCTTTTTGACAGAGAGAGAGAGAGAGAGAGAGAGAGAGAGAGAGAGAGAGAGAATTGCTATAGCTTCATTAATTTATAGAGATGTTAAAGCTAAATGGAAACTTAGAGATTTTTTTATTCCAGAGACTAAAGTTCTTAGTTTTTGTGTATGTCATAGTGGTTGGTGTTCAGTTGTATTCAAGTCTTTGTGACCCTGTTTAGGATTTTCTTGGTAAAGATATTGGCCTGGTTTGCCATTTTCTTCTTCAGTTTATTTTACAGATGAAGAAACTGAGGCAAACAGGGTTGAGTGACATGCTCAGGGTCACATAGTGTGTAAGTCTCTGAGGTTGACTTTGAACTCAAGAAGAGTAGTCTTGACTTCAGACCCAGAACTCTATCCACTATACCACTTAGCTGTCTATGTGTCATAGATGCCTCTGACTTTTCTATTGAAGCTCATGGACTCCTCAGAATAATGTTTGTAAATGTAAAAAATGTATAGGAGTACAAAGGAAACCAAATGTACTGAAATACATTAATACAATTTTTTAACATAACAAATTCATGGATCCTAGGTTAAGAATCCCTGTTAGTGTCCAATCTTCTTAAGTTTTACAACTTATAAAACTGAGAACTGAAATGGAAAGGTGATATCTAAACTCATACAGGTACTGTGCCAGAACATAGACCTTTTAACTTTAATATCCAGTGCTCTTTTTGATCATTTAATAGAACCTCAATGGATTTTAGTGGAGCTAAAACTGAAAAAGTGAAATTTAATAGGGAAGAAGATATGATTCTACACTTAGGGTCAAAAGAATCATCCAAACATGTGCATGAGAAAGACCTAGTTTGAAGTCAGTCTTGTGAGAAAGACTTTAGGATTTTAGTGAATAGCAAGCTTTATCTCCTCTACGAAGTGCTACCCCCATCACTCATTTTGACTGAAGTGTCCCTGAGTTCTTGCAGGCTATGTCAGCCAGGGAAAAACTCTGGCAAGCTGTAAAATGCTGGAATGGTTTCAGGTATTGTTTTGGAAAAAGATTATGTCTGCTTCCCAAGGACCAGACCAGCTAAAGATAGAGTGGTTTATCACTAATAGATTGATTACTTTCTGATGAACTGTTTGACTATGGTCACTTATGAAATGTAGACAATCTTTTTTAAATGGTCCTTAGTCCTATGCAGAACGCTTCTGCTTCTTCAGCATTTGTAGCAAAGTGATTTAAGAAAAGGAGGGGTGGGATATCAAGTGCTAAGAATTACATTTAGACCTTTTATGATCATTAAATTCAGTCTTGCTGCTAAATGCAAATTCATCATTCAATGACCAGTGATAGATATGATATTGGAGGAACAAAATTGTATTAATTTTGAAAAATCTCCTTGGAAGTTAAACCAGAAGACAAGTGAAGTCTAAGTGAAAGAACTGCTCACAGATTCCCCTTGAAGAAACAAATATGGAAATGATTGGCTTTTGGGTTTCCAAAGACAGGAGGAAACATTATTTCTTGGGAGTATATGGATATGTCACTACTCAGGAGAAGTATTTGCAACCTGTAGAACAATATCTATTACACAGGGTATCAAAGGCAAAAACATTCTTCAAAGAATTTAAGATGAGTCTACCATTAAATCAATGTCTACTTAATGCTTGGTGACTTCTTTGAAACTGATGGTGAAAAATATGTTGGAAAAATATGATTCTGGAATAAGCAATTAGAGAGGTCAGTGACTTTTGGTCTGAACAGAAGCCTCACTCATGTAAGTCATGAACACTTTTCTTTAAGGAAAATAATTGAAGGCACTGGGATTCTTGGGCATGGAATATTAAAAAGAGAACTTAATTAGGTTTTAACAGTGAGAAAATGACCACTGATGTTGAAGTCATTCTTGAATCAACTTTTTGTATTAAGTCAAACTACTGACATAGCAAAGATAAAAACTAATAAAAAGCTAGAATGAAAAAAACACAAGGTCTCACTACAACAATTCAACCTAACATAATAAAACAAATTATTGATGTTAGAAATGTAAAAAGCGAGAGAGAAAAGAACCTTGACACTAATAATGATTCCTAAGAGGAGATGAGTCAATATAAATTAATTGCCATAGTAAGAACAAGGGAATTCAATAACAGCTTTTAATCAACAAACACTTGACATTTGCTAAAAAAGTAGATTTTGTTAACCCCAATTTAGAACATAAACTTGTTTATAAAAATCTAAAGTCATTTTATCTATTTACAAATACTCAAATTAACTAAAAGGACATATGAAGGAAGATGCTATATTAAAGCTATTTATAGTCATATAAAAAGGCTCCAAATTGATATCAGTAAGGGAAATGGAAATTAAAATAACTTGGACGTATCAAATTGCATCTATCAGATTGGCTAAGATGACAAAAGAGGAGAATGACCAGAGAAAGAACTAATAAACAGAAGTATATGAAGAATTACACACACACACACACACACACACACACACACACACACACACACACACACACAGAGACACATTTGGGTTCAACTTTAACCATCTCTAAGGTATAAAGGGGAAGGGAGGAAGAAGAAAAAAAGGAAAAAAGAAACAGGATAACTTTATTATATATATTTAACAGGAATGGTAAATTGTATAAAAGAGTTTTGTAGTTTTATGTGTAATAATCTTTTTAAAAAATTATGCTATATTATAGAACTGCTTGTCATTCCATAAATTAAGAACAAAATAAATATTTTTAAAAGAACTAATCCTAAAAATGATTTTATAGAGAAGGATTCACTATTACACCATAAAATAGTGAGAGATTCAACTAGGCAAAATTATGCCTTTGGAATTTAAATATAAATGAGCAGAAGGATATCAAACAGAAAAAGTTGGAAAAGATCTAGTTTTTAATAATGAATTCTTTTTACCACCAAGAAGACTAAAAGCACCACATCTGAGTATTCAACATCAAAATTCCAGCTTTTCTTATCCAAGAAATAGTATGGATGAAGACAAAAATGGGAAAAGTAACTGATTTGATTTAAGCGTAAACATGGAAGGCCTTTGGTGGAGATGACACAATTTTGAAGGCTTTACAAAATGGTTTCTCAAGGTATCTGAAGGAAAAGAAGATATGAAAGGTATGGGAAAAGATTGGATCTTTTTACCCCCAAAGTGACCTAAGGAACATCAAAAACTATCAACTTAAGTATTCATTTTCCAAGTGGCAATTTTATGAGTCTGAATTGCATATGAATCAAGGATTCCTTGGCTTAGGGAAATAGATGGAAAAAGGAAACCTTTTTGCAAGTGCTGACCCACAATAAACAACATCTTTACCTTTGAAAATTGATTTAAAGACATAGAGAAAAAAGATCCCACTGTGTTTATTATTTTGGTGATTAAAAGAAAACACTGATTTTGTAGAGTAAAACGCCTTTCAAAAGCTATTAAAAACTATCCTTCCATAAGATGATTCCCCGTGTGTGTGTGTGTGTGTGTGTGTGTGTGTGTGTGTGTGTGTATGTATGTGTATATATCTATATCTATATCTATCTATTTATCTATCTATCTATCTATCCATCTATCTATCTATCTATCTTTACTAAAAACTACACAGAGTTCCCTGAAGTATATAACAACAGTAAAAACCTTATTTGACAGTTTTCAAATGAAGAAATTAAAGCTATTTATAGTTATCTGCAAAAAAGGCTCCAAATCACTATTAGTAAGATAAATGGAAATTAAAAACAAGTCTGAGGTATCATCTCATACCTATCAGATTGGTTAAGATGTCAAAAAAAGGAGAATGATCAAGGTTGGAGAGGATGTGAAAAATTGGGACACTAATGAACTGTTGGTGGAGTTGTGAACTGATCTAGCAGTTCTGGAGAGCAATTTGGAACTATGTGCAAAGGACAATATGACCATGCATACCCTTTGATCCAACAATACCACTACTAGATCTATATCCCAAAGAGATCATAAAAAATGGGAGAATTCTCACATGTTCAAAAAATATTTATAGCAGTTCTTTTTTTGTAAAGAATTGGAAATTGAGGAGTTGCCCATCAATTGAGGAATGGGTAAATAAGTTATGGTATACATATGTTGTGTATTATTGTTCTGTAAAAAATCATGAGTGACTGGATTTTAAAGAAGCATGGAAATACTTGCATGAGCTGATGGTGAGTGAAGTGAGTAGAACCAAGAAAACATTGTGCACATTACAACATTGTGAGATGATCAACCAAGATGGATGCAGCTCCTCTCAACACTTTAGTGATCAAAGACAATTCTGAGCAACCTGTTAAGGAAAGGTCATTCATACCCAGGGAACAACTATGTACTTTGAATGTAGAGTAAAGCATACTATATTCACTTAAAAAAAACTTCTATTATATTTTTCCATTCTTTTTCATGTTTTTTCCCTTAACTCTAATTCCTCTTCTACAACATGACTAATATGGAATTATGTTAAACATGGTTGTAAAAGTACAACTTTTACCTGTTTGTTCACTGCCACGGGGAGGGGGTAAGGAAGGAAGGGTGGTAGAAAAATATAGAACTCAGAAACTTTCAAATTGACAAATGTTAAAAACTACCTATAATGTAATTGGAAAAAATTAAATAAAATTTCAATAATACACATAAAAAAGAAATAAACTTGTTTGATGATGCTCTCAACTTAATACAAAAGGAGGAATAAAAAGAAAAAAAATGTATGTTCAATAAAGGTATTTGTCATCTCCAAGTGAGAGTGAACAGTGATAGTGTACACAGCATAGTCAGAAGTGGATTTCTTATATGTGACAAGATTCTCTAGATATTCCTATTTGCATATGATATTGAAAAGTACTGTATCAGGAGTTACAAAATAGTTGGTACAAAATAAAATAATAAGCAAACTATTACACAATTAACACTGTGAATTTTTGTACCTTTTGGGACTAGTTTAAGTTGAAGCTCACCTTCATGACTATTGCCATCACAAAATAAATATTCATCAAAATTACTGCTTATTCCAAGTAATTTGCACACTACTTGACTAATTGTAGTCAAGCATCACAAAATTTTTTAAATGAGATCTCTAAATTCTCAGAAGAATTTAGCCTGACTATCCTAACTATTCAGAAAAACCAAGTAAAGAATAACTATTTTCCTGACAAATAGATGCATTTGGGAAGACAACTTCCACAACCCGTGTCTAAAACTTATTATATTGAGTTATTTTCTCACTTATTATTAGTGATCATAAGACTCTTGTTTGGAGTATGTAGAAGCATTTAATCTTTTTGCCTACAAGTCTAGAAGATAGCAAAAGATGTATAGGTCAAACACTCCACTGATCAATTTTATTTTTAATGCAACTTTTCCCAAGAATTTTTTTTGTTTTCATTCCTTCATTAATTTTCTTACTGGCTATAGTCTTATTTATTCCTTCTTTAATTTCTCTGAGTTAATTTTAATGGAATAAAGAATTCCAAAATTATGGATTTTATTCTTATCTTTATCATGTGATGGAAAGATAAGGTTTACATTTATATTTTATGACTTTATTTTTATTTTTTACTTTGCATTCTTTTCAGGATTTAGTTGCTTAATGCAATTGTGATCAAATTCCTCTATAAAAAGTAAAAGGATTTAATTATGTTGAAGACATGTAATGGTTTTTACATTTTTTCAAATATCAATCACTATGTTTCTTTGTCTATATTTACATAGTTCCCCAAAGCTGCAATCAAAAAATTCAATCAGGTAAAAAAAATCAGCCAAAACAGTTTTTTAGGGAGTTGTATTATATATAAACTAGCCAAACGATTAGCTGAAGTTTTTCAACATTCACCTGATTTATTTTAGTTGTATCAGGGTCATTCAATTCAAATAACCCTTTTTTTTTTGCTCTTTGACCATACTGGTGTATTTGCTGACACTGACTCAATTGGATCCAGCTAGAAGACCCACTCCTTCCAGCTTCTTACAATTTTATGTACTTCATAAATAGAATCAAATACCTGCACACAATTGTGTTTCATGGTGACAAAGTCTAAGTTTATGAAAGACTCAGAAACAGATTTTTTCATACTCCTAAGAGGCTGGCCAGATTTCTGACGAATTGGCAGACTAAACGCCAGAGATAAAATCTGCAGGCATACATGGTGTGGTTTTGCAAATATTTTTAGATAAATAGAACTATTAATCCTTAAACACATTAGTTACAGACCACTGGCCTTACTCTGCCTTTGGTTGACAGACATTCAATACTGATATTCTTTTGTTTTAGATGAGAAATTATCTTCATGTGTTAGAGATGGCATGTATTAGTCTGGGCATCAAGCATCCTGGGTTTTGTTCTCAGCTCCATTTCTGATTCACTGTGACCAACATTCAGTAAATCGTGGGTGTTTAAGAAATGCTAAAAAATAATGAGCCAGAGTACTGTTCAGTCAAGTTACCACTGAGGGTAGAAGCAATTCTCTTAGACTGATGTGTTTTGTTCTTTTGTTTACATTTGCTTTTCCAATATCTCAGAGGTCAATGACCTTCATAAAGCCTAACACTTAACCTCTATCTTCTGTGATTAGGACCCTTTGAAAGAGAATGGTTTATTCTCCTCACAGTATGAATTGAAGAGAATAACCAAGTAAGGTTTTAGCAACTATATACTTATAAACTTTTCTTAGAAACATATTTGAATGGTTGCTATTGAAAAATGGAGTTGAGACATTCTCTTTTGATCCAGAGAGTAGAACTAGGTCTGTCAGTAGAAGTTGCAGGAAAGTAGTTTTAAATTCTAATTCTGTTGATCTTTATCTCAATCTCCACTCCCAACTGATGAGCAGATCTCCAGAAGGCCTGTTAGTTATATGGCTAATGGTTCTAGGTGTGATTACTGGTGGTTTGAGGGTTTTTTCCTAATGCTCGATTTTAAGAACATAAATGAGTTAATTTTAAAATGTTGTTGCTTTGAAATAAACATCTACATTGACTTTTATTATAGAATTAAATTTTAGCAAATGTTAATAAATATACCAAATTAAATACATATTCTAACATACTCTCTCCAATATGACTTATCAGATACTGTTATCTCCCTTAATATAATTGTTCTGGTTATTAACACCCCAAAATCACTTTATTATTTCTAATTAATTTTTACCAAGGTATATTTATTGAGAAGATATAGCAAGATCAGGAGTTACAAACTAGGCGATTCCTTTTCAGGAGCAACTTTATATTTTTTCCATCACCAGATATTGGAATCCAAAAAATTCACCCTGAACTAGCTACCCACTTTTGTAGGTACACACAAAATATTACTAAGTTCTTTACCCAATAAGAACAAATTTCCTGTCAAATCTGGGTGAAATAGCTTGATTAATTCAGTAGGTTTCCAGGCCTTGTTCACACCTGTTTGTGATTGATTGGTTCAATTAGAAATATTCTCATCTAACAAAGGTAATCAGAACATAGTACCTTACATACTTTAAGAGAATAAGATAGCTGATTGATTTAATGACAATTGCTCTTATACATTTAATATTAGAATTTTGTTATTTGTACACAATGTTAATTCTTGGAAATATAAGATCAATAAAAGAATTTGGAATTTTTACAAGCATTCTTATGAAAGCGATGTGAAATTTAAGTACAATACTGTAATCTTTTCTCAGGAAAATATGATGAAATTCAAATTTTATTGATTTAATACAATAAGTGAGTAGGATAATTCTGTCAAAATTATATACCAAGTAAAGTAAAATGTAGGAAATAATATATTCTATACATAGTTTTATATAGGTAACACATTTGGATTATAGAGTGACATATTCCTTTTTAATCCAGAGATTATATAGATATGACTAATGTGACATGTGTTTGTGCTATGTAATTCAGATCAAAGTGGGTATAATTTTTCTCCCTCTCTCAGCAGCTGTGCAGCTCATGTTATTCTTGTACAGTGAATCCTTTTATTAGCAACAATGCTGCCATATATATAATGAGAGCTATTTTCTAAGGAAAATACATTTCCAACTTTGGAGAATATAAATCTATTCCTAAACTGAAAAAGATCTGCAGACAAATTTTAATGACACCCCTATGGAGATTTCTTTTAAAAGAAGAAGAAATGAGAGTGTTTAAAGATAGAGTAATTTTGACCATATCTCCCTAAAGTCTTTGCTGAGCTTAGATTATAAACCATTTTCTCTGAATCACTATTCACTGGAGCCTATTCCATAGAAATTCAACCTCACATTTCAATAGATTCTACTGCTTTTGTGAACTGTGACTCAAACCTGTCTTTCTTTAAACTATCTAGAGTTGATTTCACTTGGATAAAGTTTACTTATCATCTTCTCCAAAGAGAAAAAAGGAATCCCGAGCAAGCTGTTCTGGGACAGAGCAGAAACAGGGCAAAGCAAAGCATAAGGGAATTCCCTGAGGAGCACTCACTTTGGCTTTCTAAGGTGAGAGAAGTAAAATAACCTCAGTAGCATTTGTCTAGAATTCACCTACCTGCATCCCTTAGCTGATTCTTTTAGCTATGATCATACATAGCCTCATCTCAAACCAAGGGAGGACAATTTCTTTTAGAAGGTTTTGACAATAAGATAATAATAAGAAAGCAGAAGGTGCAGCAGTGCTACAGTACTACAAAGTGAGTTACTTTTAATAAGCCCAAACTAAAATTTTCAAAATTCATATTTGTGACTTCAAAAGGATATTTGTATGATATAAAACTTCTTATGGCATAGACAAGTGTAGAAAATTTCATTTGAAAGGAGCAGCACATCGATGCAACCTACAGCTATTGATATGGTTGATACAATGTTTGGTCAATCATATACAGAGTATCTTTGTCAGGTTCAACTTGCAAACAGTATGGAGAATTGGACTTTGAAAATTTGTGATAAATTAATTGGAAAATTAAAATCTTATTTTGCATTGCAAGTAGAAGAAATAAGACATATAGTTAAAGATTGTCTCGATTATTTCAATATATCTATATATTGCAGTGTTGAAGTAATGCCATAGAGAAATTCTTAATATAATTTATATATAATGGACTACATAATGAAAAAAATTCTATGGGAGAATTGCATTGAAATCTGCCCTGATCAAGCTTTTTCCATGCCAGATTGAAAAAAAAGTCTAAAAGAACTTGTTTAAAAATGTGGTGACTCTTGTGATTTATACATATTGTATCCTTCCCTGAGAACAGGGAATATGGACAAAGCAATGAAAGGAAGATTCTTTGAAAAATATGTAAGGATAGGGGACAAAACACAGAGAACTTCTATATTATTGTGAAACATTTTGACTTTCTCATTCCAAAGTACTTTTTAAAGTGTTTGAATTAAAATTAAAAATTGAGATTTTTATTAGTGACAATAAAAATGGGACAAATTGATTTGATTTTCCTCCAGAAACATGGCAAAAATTTTTGGAAAAACTTAGTACTCAGGGCAGCTAGGTGATACAGTGAATAGAGCCCCAGTCCTGGAGTCAGGAGGACCTGAGTTCAAATATGACCTCAGACAATTAATAATTGCCTAGCTGTGTGACCTTGCAGAAGTTACTTTAACCCCATTGCCTTAAATAAAAAATTTAAAAAAACCTTAGTACTCTAATTGAATTCATATAAGATCCTCAGATTTATATTTTGGTCCAAAAAAGATAAAGTAACTACACTTATGGAAAAATAGAAAAAAATTGTAAAATAATATTTTAACATTTATTAATTAAAAAAATTACCTTGCAAATGAAAGAAAACATAAAGTTTTGTTTTCAGTTGATTGTTAAAAATGATTTTCTTTTCATTTTAAAGAACTACATATTTCTAAATTTGAACAGTTAAGGAACCAACCGGTTTACAATTGTCAGACCATCTTTATCTTAACATGAATGAATAATAGATTTGCCTTGTGATAGCATGTTGAAGTAAGTATTGGGATTTGAAAAATCTTATATTTTGGCTATAGATGAATAAAGAATTCTCTAGTTTATTAAATTAATGCAAATTTTACTAATAGATTATCTGTAATGAAGGCAGGTCATAACAAAATGTATGGAAAAGCTAATTTCAAATCTAGTCTGAGATAGTTATTAATTTATAGAGCTGAGGGGCAGCGAGGTGCTGCAGTGGGTAAAACACCAGCCCTGGAGTCAGGAGTATCTGAGTTCAAATAGTGTCTCAGACACTTAATAATCACCTAGCTGTGTGACCTTGGGCAAGTCAGTTAACGCCACTGCCTTGCAAAAACTTATAGAACTGGACAAGATTTTTTAAAACTTTTATTTAACTGTAAAAAGAGGGAGAATAATTGCACCTAATTCTCAGGGATATTGTGAAGGTCAAATGGGAGAAAATGCTTAGCACAGGGGAAGTGCATAGTTTCCTTCTTTCCTCCATTATGGCATCTTATTAAGCAGAACTGATTTTCTCCTATAGTAAAAGAAAACCCAGTTCAAGACTCACTTGGTCATTATTTGGGTTTTGATAGTTCTGTGTAAGTGTACAATTGTTTTTTTTTTTGTTTTTTGGTTTTTTTTTTGCCAGAAACCATGAGGGCCTTCCCCTTCTAATTTGACTTTATTTTAAGGCAAATTTGGACATCTTTTGCCTCATTTCTTATCTAGCCTTAAATTACTCTGGATATTTCCTCAGACCAAACTGAGACCTAGGAAAAACCTTGGTTTTAAAAGGTCAAGGTCATCCATTGCATGTGGGGTCATCACTAGTCACCCAGATTTATGTCTTGCTACTGGACTCAGGTGACTTTGGAAGAGAGAGTGAGGTTGATAACAACTTAAATCCAATTCATTTGCAAGTCAAGTCATCACCCTCCTGATGCCATTGGTCCTCCTCAAGAATGAAGGATAAATGACAACAACAATTTCTTCATTTTGTAATGGAGGAAATCGAGGATAAAATTATTTAAGTGTCTTACCCAAGATCATATAGGTAGCAAATAGCAGAACTGGTTAACAAAGTTCAAGTTCTATGACTTCAAATTTGTGCTCTTTCCTTGAACAATACTGTTTTCAAGTAGGGGTGATGGTTGAGATTGGTAAAGGTAGATTCAAATTCATGATTTGGGTAACAGTTGACCTGCATGACTGTCTCTCTGGTTTATGCCAGTTACCAGAGGAACACCACCACCAAACTTTAAGGAAGTAGTGAAGTAGTTTATAATTATTAAGTTTTGATGTCCTAATTTTTAAAAATAAAAATGGTCATGTCACCTTTTTTGTAGGGCAATGTGGTTAAGTGACTTGCCAAAGGTTACACAGCTAGACAATTATTAAGTGTTCTGAGACTGAATTTGAACTCAGGTCCTCCTGACTCCAGGGCCAGTGCTCTATCCATTGCACCACCTAGCTGTCCCTTTTATTTTTATTTTTTATTTTTTTGGCAGCCAACTTTTCATAAAATAATCTGCACAAATTGGTGTTATTACTGTTTATCCTTCATTTTCAAAGAGGATCAATGACATCTGGAAGGTGATGCCTTGATTTGCAAAGGAATTGGATTTAAGTGAGGCAGAGCTGTTCAAGTCCTCAGCCCAGGATATTCTGAGTCCAATGGCAAGACATAGAATAGAACCACGGGAGATGCCTCCAGATGCAGTGGGACACCTTCACCTTTTTATGCAAATAATTATTTTAATTCACAATTTAATAGAAAAAATTAAGATTTTATTATCATTTTATAAAAAACTCAAATATGTAATAGAGAACAAAATTGATAGATATTTATCTATTTATTGATAACTGTTCAAATTTTTGAAGACCCCATCATCTTTCCATCTTTCTCATCCTTCTAAGTGTGTCTCATATTCGTATGTGTCCTCCTTTCCCTTTTAAATGATGGAGAAGTGACAAACAAGGCAAAAGGTTCAAAGACATACAGTTCTTAGACTCTAAATTGTAAAAACAAATATTATATTCTAAAAATGAGATTTTTTTATACGAAGAACAATATATGGAGGAACAATTTTTCTTATTGTATTATTATTCTTATTATAAATGAAAATAAGAAAACTAAGAGAAGTTACATATAAATGAAAGAGAGAGGCTCATGGGTTTTCCATGGAGAAGAAAGCAAAGGAACTGATTTGATTATGTATTCAAGGTCATTGATTCCGAGGAGAATCCAATCCAGAATGGTAATATGAGCCTAGAGGACTAGCTATTTGGGTAAAGTAGGACTTGAGAGGGGTCTGCACTGCTAGTAATTCTCAAGTTTGTTTGCCTCTGGGCGTCATAATATAGTAAATAACGGGGGGGGGGACAGAAGAAGAGAGTTGTATCATTCATAGTTTACTAAGATTACTGTTTTCTAATTTTTTGTACCCCAGTAGAAGCATGGTAACCTTAAGGGCTTGTAATAGAACTGGTTGAATTTGTTCATCTCCCTTTGTGATGGAAATCAGCCCATTCTGGGGAGGAGTGTGATCCCTCAAATAACCTTTCATGCCTCTATAACCTTCCTTCCTACTTATTTCCTCATGGTGGTTGCTGTTGTTGTTGCTGCTGCTGCTGCTAACATTTTCCCCCTTACCTTCTGCTAACCACAGTACTGCATAAATGAACTTTTATTGTTCCCCTCCCCCAAAAAGAACTGGTTAATCCTTTGACTCTGGAAATATATGTGGGAACCTGAATATAAGATCTATTTTGAGACTTTTTCTTTCTGAGTAAATTGGGGTTTCAGCAAATCAAAGATAGTGATTGGGAAGGGAAGTTGGAGAGCAGAGAGCAATGAGATCAAAGCTAGTTTGTACAGTTCAGAGTTTGAAGTGTTAAGCCATGAGTTTAATAAATTCTTTTAAAAAGAAAACTATAGTGGTAGGGCTAACATTTTTTTATATGTTGGTATTTCTTTAAGAGAATAGAGAATTTGTTCTCTAAATCAGTGGTGACAAACTCAAATAGAAATGAGATCATTAAACTGAACATAAGGATGTTTATTTTTTTAAAATGTAATTTTATTAAAATTTTATTGTAATTTTATTTAGTTGTTTCCCAATTACTTTTTTAAAAATTTTGCAAGGTAATGGTATTAAGTGACTTGCCCAAGGCTATATAGCTAGGTAATTATTACATGTCTGAGGTCACATTTGAACTTAGGTTGTCTGGGGGTCAGTGCTCTATCCATTGCGCCACCTAGCCTCCTTATTCTTTTAAATCTTAAGTAAAATTGCTTTAATTCCATTTTTATGCTCCACAAGTGTCTCACAAATTCTGTTGCTGTTTTTCCTTCCTTTTCAAAAAGCCAGAATCACTAGTCTAGCCTGTATTAGAACTTGTCTAAACTATTTAGCATTTGTCAGCAAATGTTGGCTGACTACTTTGACTTAGTATTTAAATTAATTGTTAAATAAGGGGAAGAAAATTATGGAAGAGGTGAGCTTTGAGTGATTTGGATGGGCAAAAATAAGACCTTAATGTTTTCAGGTGGATATGTTTCTTGTGATCATGTTGGGAATCCTCTCAATGGGATGACTAACCTTGTAGGGTTAGCACAATGAAGTATTTAAGTAACTGGACAACAAAATTAAGTATCTTCTACCTCTTATTAATGGTTTCAGAAAAATTGGATTGCTAGCATATGAAAGACAAAAAATAAATTCCTTTATGTATTCAATGATTAGAGGCAAAAGTAAATGAGTTTTTTGCTTTTTTTTTTAATTTTTAAGGAGCATGCCTAGTAGAGAGTGGTATGTTCTTTATAGATTTAGTAACTGTAGAGATAAAAAAAAAAAAGGATCATAGAAATTGGGTAGGTACTGATGGGACAGATGCAAAGCATGATTTACAAACCACAGGGTTAGATGGAGAATATGTTAAATCTTGCTAAAATTAGATCTATAATGAAAGAGAATAGAATCAGTATTGAGTAGGAAGAAAGTCTTGGTTCCCCCCACTCCCCTACGCCTTCTCCTTTTTCCTCCATAGCTTTCAGGGAATGACTTCTTTCCTAGGGGAGTCAGGGGGTGAGTAGGCTTTCATGACCAAGGACTTGGGAAACTGAAAAGAAATTTAAATGACAAGTTAATGAATAATTAGACAATGGTTACTGAGTGGGTGGTCTAATGAAGATGACACAAAGTTTTTGCCAGTGGCAGAGTTCCATGGCTTTGAGAAGTTACAGAGGGCTTGTTTTTGCAAAATCATCTGAACCAGTCTGAACCTCCAGACCTTTTTAGGTGACTAATAGGGGAAAATTTACATATTTGGTTCCACAAAAATGAATTCTTTTTGCAACCTAGTTCCATAATGGGGAACAATAAAAGGGTGATATATTAAAAGAGATTTTTGATAGTCTGGAGTTGTGCTTCCCTTTCTTTTTCCTGTGACCAACTTACTTTGATTACAATGAGATTCTGGTTTTGGGGTAGAGACAAACCTGACTGACAACAGGTTTTGGCTGAAATCAAATTAGGTCTGCTTAGTTTAAACCTTGACATGTTATATGGTATACAAATATTTTCAAAAAGACCACAATTATAGTAAGAACAATATCTGTTTTATCTAATGTTCTCTGTCAGATTAACAAGCAAGCCTGGACCTAAGACCTAGAGGAGTTTGAGTGAAAGACTGGGCCAGCCTTAGCAGCTGTCTCCTTGTCAAGTGGAGATTTATACAATGTGTACTTTGAGAATGATTCTTGAAACTCTTTTAGGGAAGCAGAAGGTGATTATGCTCTTCCTTGTGGAGGGAGCTTTGAATATGGCTTTTGAAACATGAGAATGACAAGATATTGATTAATACCTAGTGGTATTAATAAAATTGTTTTGGGACATTAGGACCTGGAGAAGTAGGAGTTTTATCCCACTTATATTGAGAATATTCTGGAAAATGACCTCATTTAGTTGTTCCATTACCTTACCTGGTGGTTCAGAGCCACTCAAGTATTTGTTTCTGTATTTGAGGCACTAAGTGGGATAAGGCACTCTACAGGGAAAGGAAACATTCCCCCAAAGCCTAGCAAGACCAGAGATCATAAACCAAGTCATGACTTTGTTCATTTTTCAGTTGTGTCAGATGCTTTCTGATTCCATTTGGCATTTTCTTGGTAAAGATACTGAAAATGTTTATCATCCTCTCCCCTCCCCCTCCCCCATCTCCCCAACCTCCCTGAGGTGTTGATCTTCTTCAAGAATGAAAGACAATCATCATCATCATCATCATCACCATCATCACATAGGTGCCCGAAACTATTAATTTACTTCACTCTTTTTTTTGGCATGGCAATGGGAGTTAAGTGACTTGCCCAAGGTCACACAGCTAGGTTAATTATTAAGTGTCTGAAGTTAATTTGAACTCAGGTTCTCTATACACTGCACTACTGAGCTTCCCCCATGCACTTCACTTCTACCTGGTCGGACAACTAGAGTATCACTCTCTACAGAAGATTCAGTCTGATTCCCCCAGTTCTTTGTGCTCTCCCTTTGTAAAAATCGAGAACATCTGCCCTTTTTATCTCACAAAATTATTAGCAATATATGCTATCTCTCAGCTCTTGGTGTTTTCTCTGATTGTTCCTGGCACCTGGAATACTCTCTTCATCATCACTCCCCATGGGTTTCCCTGGTTTCTTTTAAAAATTCCATCTTCTACAGGAAGCTTTCCCAATCCCTCTTAATTCTAGTTCCTTCCTTCTTTTAATTATTTCCTGTTGATCTTACTGGAGAAGGAAATGGCAAACTACTACTTTGTCCCTTGGAATTATTTTCTCTTTATTTTGTATCTATTTCATATTTATATAATTGGATACATGCTGTTTTCTTCCCCATTGTTTAAAAGGAAACAATAGAAACTGTTTTGTTTTGGGCTCACATTACCAGTGCCTAGTCCAGTGTTTAACAAATACTAGAAGCTCAATAAATGCTGTGGTAAAAATTTAAGTAATTTGACCATAAAATCATAGAAATAGGAGAACTAACTTTCTCTGTTGTCTTCGCTTTTGCTTCCTAAACTAACTCATTTAAAAATGAAACATCTGTACTTTAGGCACAGCCTCTTCCTTTCCCAAATCTTCTGCTTTATTCAAAATGCAATTAATATTTTAATTCCTTTCTATTCCTAGAGCTAAGTTGAAGGCAAAAATGCTCCTTGAAAGAGCAGAAGTACAGTTAATTCTGAAACTCTTTAGGATGATGTTCTTTAAGCTTTGTGGTTTTTTCCCCAAAAAAATTGTTTGCTAGTTTTCAATTCTTTCTCATTTTGCCCCATATCTTCCAGCATTTTTTAATAGGGTGCTAGATACTGAGTACAAATCCAGGACCTCATTGCTATAATGATGAGAAGAATCTGATAGGAAATTGGTTTATCACATTTATATTACTCAACAGTTTTCTATTATAGCTTAATATGTAATATATTAATATATCAATTCCCTTTCCTTTTTTTGTTTTTGCAAAGCAATGGGTCACACAGCTAGGTAATTATTAAGTGCCAGAAGTCACATTTGAACTCAGGTCCTTCTGGCTCCAGGGGCAGTGCTCTATTTACTTTGCCACCTAACTGCCCCTATAATTAATTTTCTTTCAAATAAGTGATAGGGCCATATATCTAGGACTGGAAAAGACTTCAAAAGACATTTAATCAAACTCTTCATTTTATAGATAAGGAGAGTGAGAACCAGGTTGGCTAAGGAACTTAAGTGGTCCAAGGTCACATAGGTTACAAATGACAGAGAAAGGACTTGAAGCCTATCTCCTGATTCTTTCTATTTTACCATGTTGCCGTCTTTTCAAACCTCTATACTTCAACTGAAACTGAGATAACTTGAGACCAAATATGAAAGATATAGTATTTTAATTTCAAATTAATTAGATAATGTAATAGATAGAACACTGGACTTGGAATCAAGAAGACCTGAGTTCAAATTCTGACTCAGACATTTAACACCTTTGAGACATTGGGCATGTCACTTCAAGAAGAAGAAATTTAACATAATCTACTAAGGAGGCAGCATGGCATAACTATATTAACAAATATTTATTAAGCACCTACTATGCATAAAGTACTAAGTTCTGAGAATTCAATAAAGAAACAATCATAAAATGAGATTTCATTCTAATGAGGGGTGGAGAAGAATAAGTACATCAAAATATACTGCAAAATTATGATTATATATATACACACACAAAGTAGTAAAAATAGGCAATGTGAGAGAAAGGACATTAGCTGTTAAGGGAATCAGAAAAGGTTTCATGGAGAAGATGGTGCTTGAGCTATATCTTTAGGGAATTCTATGAGATAGAAGTGAAGAGTGAGAGGAAGGGAATTCTGGGAAGGAAGGATAACCATTACACAGGCAGAAAAATGATAGATGAATTGTCCTGTGTGAAGAATAGAGAGATGACCAGTTTGGCAGGATAGAAAATATAGAATGACAGGAGGAGTAATGCCCAATAATTCTCGAAATTGAGACCAATGTGTATAGAATTTTAAAAGCTAAAGAGAAGGGTTTATATTTTAACCTGGAGACAATGGAAAGCCAGTGGAGTTGGTTGAATAGAAGAGTCGGTTGCTCAGATTTATGCTTAAGGAAAATTACTTTGCAACAGTATGTATGATGGAGAAAGATGTCATGGGAGACAAATTAGGAAGCTCTTGCAGTAATTTAGGGAAGAGGTATTTATAAGGACCTTAAACTAAGGTGGTCAATGTGTGAGAGGAGACAAGGGATTGAATGATAAGGATATGAAGGTAGAAATGGTGAGAATTGGCAACTGATTTTTATACCTGAAGTGAGGGAGAGTGTTCCAGGAATAATGCCCAGATTTTGAACCTGAGAGACTAGAAGGATACTGGTGTCATAGAAAGGGAAATTTGAAAAAGGAGATCGGGGGGGGGGGGCAAGACAGTGAGTTCAGTTTTAGATGTATAAAGTTTAAGATATTTCTGGAATATACAGTAGAAAATGTCCAGTTGGCACTAAGTAATGCAGAATTGAAACTTAGGTGTGAAATGAACTGTATTGATTTATTTGGGAGTCATGTGCATAGGGATGATAGTTAAATCCAGACTAGATCACTAAGAGAACAGTATAGAGTGAAAAGAGAAGTGGGTTTATAACTGAAGTTTCTGGGAGCACCAAAAGGTTTGTGATATAGATGATGATAAGCCAACAAAGGCAACTGAGAAGTGATTAGACAGGGAGATGAAGAAGGAGAAACTGGCACCATGGAAATCCAGAGAGGAAATGGTGGTCAGTGGTCAACAGCTTTAAGTGCAATTGATAACTGGATTTGTAGTTTCACTTGTTTGAGATTAGAGGCCATATTGCAGAAGTTTGAAGCTTGAGTCAGAGAGGAAATAGAGGCAGAAATTGTAAAAAGATTCTTCAAGGAGTTTGAGAAAAGAACTATAATAGAAAGATTTGAGATCAGAATACTTCTACTTAAGTCTTGGCTTTGCCATCTATTAGCTTTATCAGAGGCTTTGGACAAATTACACATATTCTCTGAGGCACAGTTTTCTTATCTAAAAATGGCATGACAATATTTGCATTGTCTCCTAAACAAGGTCCTTTTTAGAATTAAAAGAGACAGTACATGCACGGTACCTAGAAAGTATAAAACTTTGAAAGCCAAAAAGAGTAATTTATATTTTAGCCCAGAGATGTTGGGAAACCATTAGAATTGGTTGAGTAGAAGAGTCATTTAGTCAGATTAAAATTTAAGGAAAATTACTTTGCAGCAGTGTCTAATGATGGAGAGAAATGTGATGGAAAATCAATTAGGAAACTGTTATGATAATATAGGGAAGAAATATTTGTGAGGCCTAAGCTAAGGTGGTCAGTGTATGAGTAGAGAGAAGGGGTTTACTGAGAGAGATGTGAAGGTAGAAAGGATGAGATACACCATTTCTGTGAACTACACTTTGACTAAGGAGAGAAGTTAGTTTGACTGTTGAAAAAAAAGAACCCAAAACAACTTGATTCTTTAGGTGGGTAAGTAGAGTTAGGAATCTATCCTGAAGCAATTTTTGCCCCTAGCTTATTTGGAAGAAATCTAGTGTGGGGGTAATTAGTTTGCACATTAAGCAAGGAAGAAAAAAAGCAAAAAGTTGAGAGGCAGTTTATGATGATCCATTCAATTAATGGATAGTAATTTAGTCAAATAAGAGCTAAAATAGAATAGTTTAACATAAACCTCTATATAGAATATTATTTAAGGAAAATTTAATGCTGACTGGAAATGTATTTCTGTTCTGTGCTTTTGTCTTAATATTTTACTGGACAGATTTTGAGAGGTATTATAATGGGGCCATTTCTGGAAAACACATACATATCTATATATATATTTAAAGAGAGATTATATCTAATTATGTATGTGTACATATATATACCTATATAAATATATAAAACCACAGACCTTTTTAAAAACTTCATTCTGATGCAATATTTTCTGTGATAAAAACTTAATAAGAGCTCTTCACCAAAAAGGCATAGGAAAGACATTTCTTTGATGTTTAGGGAACTAAGAATAAAAAAAATAAAAGTAAAATTTCAGCAGCCTAGAAAGATGAAAGATTTCCTTTTGCCTTTCTTTAATGCTATTTCTTTGCTATGACTTACTTATTTTCAATAGATGATTATTATTTTCCTTTCCTTAAGTCACTTTTTAAAGTAAAAATATCTTTAATGTCTTTTGTTTCAGTCAAGAACAAACCAGTAGCAGCTCAGATCTAGGGTTGATGTGAGGGCGAAGGAGCAGAGGTTAGAGTGTTGGGAATGGGGTTGGCTGGCAGAGTGAGGAGGGGGAGAGAGAGGCACTGGGAAAGAGACGCAGTGACACTGCCCTCCCCGGGCTGGTTGAAGCATCTCACTGGTGACGGGTCTGAAAGCACGTGGCTACGTCATGGAAAGCCAGTCTTTTCAATGCAAACTTCAACTCCTCCTCCTCCTCCCTCTAATGCCTGTAACTCACATCCAAGGCTGGGAGAGAAATCCAGAGGGGAGATTTTCCTCATGCACACCGTTGCTGGAAGCAGGGAGAGTGAGAAGAAGGAGGAAGGGGATCTGCCTTTCTCTCCACCTACTAGAAGATTGCTAAGGGGAGGGGGACCTAGATTTGCATCTTTTCTACGAGGTGATTGAGAACTGCAGGTTCAGTCAGATTATACACTGGGAATTTATTGTAAAAAATCGACACTTTCTGAGGGAAATCTGTATCTTCATCTGTCAGACTTGATTCCGGAGGTGGTATTGGTGTGTGAGTGTGTGGTGTTTTTTTTCTTTTTTTTCTTTCTTTTTTTTTTTCTTTTCCTTTCTCCTAGGGGCTACACAATGGCAGTCTTCTTTCAGTAAGATGATTCCTGCTTTGGCTTCTGCAGATCCTCCCATCCTCATAGCGATCAAGTAAAAGGCTATGGTTTTCTCTTTGGGGATCTTTTGTGCATTACTGTTCTTCCTGATTAGTTTTTGGCCTCAGTTGGGATTTCTTTGCCTTTTCGTTTGGCTTCATGCTGAAAAGGATTTTTCCCCCCCACCCTTTTGGTAATAATCCAGTGTTGATCTAGGGGGATAAATCATTCATCCTGGACGAAAAAACATTCATTGAGAAGTCTCAAAGAAATATACCACGTGAGGGGAAAAAACTGGGAGAAGATCGGAATATTATCGTTTTTCCTATGGTAAAACTGGTGCCCCTCTTCAGGAGAACTGATCTCAAATTATTATTATGCAACCACAAGGATCTCTTCTTTCTCAGGGTGTCTAAGCTGCTGGATTGCTTTTCGCCCAAATCAATGTGGTTTCTTTGGAACATTTTCAGCAAAGGAACGCATATGCTGCAGTGTCTTTGTGGCAAGAGTCTTAAGAAAAACAAGAACCCAACTGGTAAGCAAAACATGCATAATGTTATGTTTCCCCTCATAATAACCTGTCTGTTGCTCGTAGAGATAGCTCTGCAATTCTACTCAGAGGGAAGGAAGGGGAAAAGATAAAGAAGCCAGGACCGGCCGTTGCATGTAGAGGTGTTATAGGAATAAACAGCTGGATTAGCTTCAGCGAATATGAAAACCATGATCAGCATCTCTTGGCTGTGACACATCCCATCAATGGAGGGGAGAAAACTTTAAACATTTAAAAAAAATTTATTCGTGTTTCAATGGAATATTGAAGTGTTGTGGCTTAGCGATTTCCCTTTAGGCAGCTGAAGCTTCGGTAGTAATAAGGAAGAAGGATCTCGGGGGGTTGGGGGGGGATCTCTGTAGTTATCCGAGTGCCCTCTCTGTGGGTTCGGTGACTTGGGGCTCAGGAGCTGAGATCCTGTAAGATACTTTCTGATTAGCTTGCAGAATATTCGTCACACCGATCACCTTTACCAAAGTAAAATCAGGCCCCATCTCTCCCTCTCTCACATCCCACCTCCCACCACCACCAGCCTCCGCCTCCCTCGCCCCCACTAGCTCACGGAGTCCGTGGATTAACTCCTTCCCCAGTCTTCCAGTGACACATCATACCCCAAGGATACTTTTCCCAGGCTGACTGATGCCTGGAGGGAAACCGAGACCAAGTAGACACCTTGTGCCCATTTGTTACCGCACACTGGAGAAGGTTGTTATTGTGTTGCTTTAAACCTGTCTGGGTGCTTTGCTGCCTAGATGGGCTGGGATGTGTGTCTGGGCTGTAGCGTGATGGTTGGTGATCATGCGCCTCGGTTCAAATGGGCTCCAACGAGGAAACTTGCAGTACATTACATAAGAAATGCAAATGCAGGTGTTTCGGGGAGTCAGATCCCACGGGTTCACTCTCTCCCTGGATCAGTTTGGGGCGTTCTGGGGTGGCCGCGTAGTTGTGGGCAAGCAACAAGGGGGAGGGAAGAGGGAGGAGGAGGAGGAGGAGGAAGGAGAGGAGGAGGAGGAAAAGGACTGGGTGGCGGCGGTGGGGGTAGCAGCGGTAGCAGCAGCAGCCCGGAGTCTGGGCACTGTACCTCACAGCTGCCTTTCAGGGAGGTAGCACCACACACATCCCCAAGCACCTCGGTGCCCCCTAGTTCCCACTGCTTGCTTTGCCGCAAGCATCACTGCGTGGAGAAGAAATCTTGGAGAGTGTGCCTGTGGGTCTCTGTGGAGGGGACCGTGGGGCTGTGTGTGTGTGTGTGTGTGTGTGTGTGTGGGCTCGCTGTCCTGCAGTGGCAGCTCCGGAGCTGGAGGCTCCTGACGCTGGCACTGCAGTGTAGTAGATCATAGGCTCTCCGCTGCCTTTCTGACACCCCAACATCAACAAGAGGCAGCACCGGCAGCCAGAACCCCCATCTGCTCAGGCAGCAAGTGGCTGCTGTTTCCCAGCCCCCAGAGAATTGGTAACGGAATGAAGCTGGACTGGGTTCCAAGAGAGATGCTGCTGCTCTTTGGTTGAAGGGGGAGGGAAGGAGGCGGAGGTGTGGGTGGGCAGAGGGAACAACTCTCCACCTACCCTCTTTTCCCTTTGCGGCCACCTTTTCTGCACCAAAAAGCTAACAGAGTTTTTAGACTACCCGAGAGGGCTCACATCCCGTGCTCAAGAAGGGAACATATCATCAAGGTCTGGAAAGAAAAGGGCAGTGTTTGAGACTTTGGGAAGGAGCTACTGATTACTCTTAATTTCTGTACTGCAGTCAGAAAGTCTTTCTCATCCACTCTCCACCTCTCTCTCTCCTTTTTGTTTCCTATTGCTTCCTTAACCTTTCTCTCCATTCTCTTTTTTCAGTTTTCGCTTTCCTTTTTCCTACCCCTCTTGCCTCTCAACTCCCTAGGATAGGGAACTTTTAAATTATGGATCACCCTGAAAGATTCAAGGTGGAAAGACAATTGTCAGCTTCCTCAACTGCATTTCTGAATCAGCCATAAAGTACATACACCCCACCCCCAGCAGCAAGTAGAACAAAGTCAAATGCATCGGTTGCAGAAACCAAATTCCAGTCCATTTAAACACCACCCAAGTTGATTAAAACATTGAGGGGGGGGAGCCAATTAAGAAAAAAGAGCTGCTGATGAAAAGACTTGTTTATTCGGTTAGGACCCCTCCTCCAGATAGAACCATTAGATTTTTAAGTAATTTAGGTCCCTTTTAAGAATGGTCTGGTAACAGAAGAGAGTTAACACTCATTTCAAAGTAGAACATTAAGTTTCTTTGCTTTTGTTATTTTCATAAACAATTTACTGGAATTAATTTCCTATAGGTACAATTCAAATCTTTTTTTCCCTTCACACTTCCCCCCACTCCACCCACTTTTATCTCTTGAATAAAGTAGGCATTCTACAGTTGATGATTTGGAAGGTGTCAAACAAATGATACATTGCTTTTGGAGTAATTTATTTTGTAGTGTATAAATGTTAAAACAGCTATGTGTGAAATGATGGGTTGATTCAAAGTATGGCTAACATCACCAAATATTCTAATATGACAGATGAGTAATGAACTTAGGGACTAGAAATTTTTTTTTTTGTTGATTATTGCTATGACATGCTATTTCACCTTCTAAAAGTTCTTTCTTATTCTCATTCTCAAGTTCTGTCATTCTTCAATTCTTTTCAATTACCATGAGATAAATTTCATTATCCATTTGTTATTAAGACTAAAATAAGTTGCAGGTTTCTGACCCTCAGAAAGTACTTTAGCTAACAAGTTAATTGATTAATTAAAATAAAACAGAGACCTAAATCCCTTAGCAGGTAAAGCCAAAAGAAACAGACTAACTACTATCTATCATGCTATTTTTTAGTTAAAAGGAGAACAATTACATTAAGGTTTTTATGAAGCTAAGCAGAATGCTGCCAAATAATATTACTGCATCAGGAAATTTGATAAAAAGTTCTTTTTATGATGTTATGATGGACAGATAACATTAAATAAAATCTTATTTCCCAGCCTTTGGGTTTGCTTAGTGTACTATTTGTCAATTAAATTCCCTGTTTCTTGACTTACTTTGTTAAAACTTGCAACAACTTTAGAATTTGGTTCTTGAGATCAAAGTTGGTATATTATTGTACATATTTAGGAAAAAAGGAGTCACTATCTGAGACTGAATTTAGACCCAGAAATGTGTAACCATTGTTTTATTATAGGAATCAGTCTAAATGACAGTTTAAATTAACTATCTTTTTATTTTCATGTGAAATAAATCTCATAATTTGAATTAATTCATAAGTATTTACCATAAGATTATGAATATTTAAATCATGATTTACTTTTTTGTAGTTGTTCAAAAGAAAGCTACATTTGAAGAGATCATTAGGTAGTTATATGATAAATAGTAAACATCTGCAAATCACAATTATTGTAGGAAATTAATGTCTCCCTTTTTTTCCAACAAATAATTCTCTATTTAAGAATATACTTAATTTTATGTTCCACAAAATAAACAGTCACTAAGCTTTAAGCAAATCCTCAAAAGGGGGTATTCAATGGGCCTAAACTTTCTTAAAAACTAGTAATTATGTTTTGCACTAATATGACAGACTGACTAAACTCATTATCTAGGACACAACTGAGGAAAAAAAAGAAATATAAGACCGGAAGAGGTAAGTTATGTAAATTAGTACTATAAATGTCATTCCACATTAACATGTACAAACCAAAACCAAAACCCCCCAAAACCAAAACAAAACAAAAGCAAAACCCTACAAAATCCCAAACCAAGGATCAGTAGGAAGGTCTAATAGGCTTTTGAAACAATAAAACTAGTATTTGAAGTTGGTTCTGAGTGGAAACAGATAACCAAAAACACAATTTTCACAGTACTCAGAAATATATCTATTGGGAGAGAAATAGGAAACACTTGTCTTGCTTGGAGTTCCAGGTGGACTTTCAGTATTTCTCTTGCCCTGTTTCCCTTTTCTCTCTGTCACATTAATTCAAACAGTTAAGGTGGGCATTTCCAAGCATCATTTCCTCTTTCCTTTGCTATATCAATAGAAAGTAATAATATTCTGACTACAGCACATATCTTACTCTTCAATCTGAACTGCCTTGGTTAAAAGAAACACCCGTTTTTCAGCTCATTTTGAAGTTCTTTGTAAAATCTACTTGAGTTTCATGAATGAAGGGGGTAAGGTTTAGGGTTTTTTAGTCCCTCAATTCCCAGTATTCTCATAAACCATAGTTTCCTATAGAATCAAACTAAGATTAAAAACTCAAACTTCTCTAACTGTAGAGGATTTAGCTTTATTCAACATAGTTTCTCCTGTGAAAATCTTTAGTTTAAGATTTGAGGGCAGGTCAAAAACTTGATCCTGGGATTGAGTTATAGAAATATCCATTATCATGGAGAAGTTTCAATTTGGGTCCCAAAGGAACCCTTACATACAATAGTATTATAATGAGACCACTTTTCCAGGAGAATGAATTTCTTATACTTAATATTCAAATGAAGAAATTTGAAATTCAAGCCATGATATTAGTTTTAACAATAGAGATAGCTGTGATCATATCAATATCTTGCCTGATTCTCCTTGGAACATATTCATAGCTCAGAAAGTTTGTTCAAACAATGCATTGCTTTTCCAATATGCTGAAGCTAACTCTGTTGTGTTTCATATTTTCACACTGAATCATTTTCTTAAAATTTTCAAATAAAATTTTCTGTTTTAGCAATTTAAAAAGTGAACATTTTCAGAAAGCTTTTTAAAATGTTCAGTAACAAGGACAATACTATTTTACGCTCCTTCATTGACCATATTTCACTTGAACAGAATCATAAACTTTCCACCTATCTAGATATTTCAAAATTGGAATATTTTATTCAAAGTAATTTCCAATAGTTAGGGGTAAACCATCCTAGTGTTTGAAGAGTTATAAATGAAAGGCAGTGAGCTATTAAGGAAAGAGTACTGTATCTGAAAATTGTAGAGAAAGGTTCAAGTCCCTTTTGTGGCATGTGTTATCTCTGTGGCTATGGGTAGACCCCTCTCTAAGTTTCTATTTCCTCATCTGTAAAATAGGGATGATAATACCTGTAATAAGTGCCTCACAGGGTTGTTATGATGAATAAGTTCTTCCTATAAAGATACATATGAATAATAGAAATTCCATAATTAAATGTTACAAATTGTTTCATTAATTTCATTTCTTTAGCAAACACACCAAGCCCAACTTCATTCCCATATTCTAGAGAATGGGTTAGGACAAATCCCTCTTGACTCATACAGTTCATTAAAGAAGCTCCAAATCTTGGCCAACAGCTTTTATTTGAAATCTTGAGCTTGATTGTACAAAAGGTTGGAGACAAGAAATGTGTTTAGGGATATGGCAAAAGTACATCTTCCTATGGAATTTCCAGGTTCTATTATATATTCCCCTGTAGTAACATGCTCTTGATTTTTAAAGAGAACAACAAAGTTCTGAAGTTTGTGATTGTATGACACAAGCAGCAAAAGGAAGATTTTCTGCCTTGGCAAGAAGACAAAGGAATATCTTTACCCTAATCTTGTATATCTGAGATGTCATATTTCCAAGACCTTTCCAGATATAAGGAAATGTTTATCTGTTTTGTAAGATAATAATAGCTCCCATTTATATAATGCTGTAAGGTTCATAAAGAACTTTACAAATTTTTCATTTGATCCTTAGAACAACCCTGGAAGCTAAGTGTTATTACAGTTGCGTAAGCTGAGGTAGACAGGTTAAATGATTTTCTAGTAAATGTTTGAAGCTGAATTTGAACTCAGTCCTTCTTGACCCTAGGAAAGAAGGACACAATAAAACCACCTAGCTGCCAGCTGTGTTGAACTGTGTGCTTTTGACAAATATTTGTGCCAATATTTATGCTAAAGTGCTTACTTTTTGATTAAATAGTTAAACGTTCTGTGTTTTTCTCAGATCCATGATTTTTAGAACTATAAGTAGTATAACCTTCATATTTATGTCAGGGCTTAATGAAAACAGCATATAATTTACTTTTATTAGCTCTTCCAATCCTTGGTTCTTTGTAGGTACAAATAGTTTTTAAAGTTATCCATTAGAAGATGGTTCACAAAAATCATTCTGATTACTGAAAGTTCTATTTTTTCAACTAAGAACTTATTAATGGTTGATATTTCATTGTGCCTTTCATTTCATATGATTAAATTCAAGAAATATTTATGAAACATCTATTAGGTTATTTATGCTAGACTCTGGAGAGTCAAAGATGAAGTAAGGTCTTTCTCCTCAACTTTCTCTGGTTTCCCTGGCTTCTTTCAAAATTTACTTCAACTCTCATCTTTTGCATGAAGCCTTTCTCAGCCTTCCCTTACTACTAGTGCCTTCCCTGTAAAATTACCTGTTATTTATTCTGAATATGTCTTGTATGTAGATAGCTGTTTGAATCTTATCTTCCTCATTAGACTGTGCTTTTGGGGATAGGTTCTGTGTTTTTGCTTGTCTCTTTGTGTCCTCAAGCTTAAGACAGAGAGTAGCATATATAATAAATGCTTCTTGATGATGATGATGATAGTACAATCTTTGCTCTCACATAGCCGAAAACTTACTATGGAGGATAAGGATGGGAGACAATACTAATAACATAAAATATAACTCAGAATATGATATGTGTATAGAAGAGTTCATTGTTAAGTACTCAGGATGTGTCAGTAACTGTCCTAAGTTCTTAGGGATAAAGGCAAAAGACATCCCTTACTCTCAAGGAGTTCATAGTCTAAGGGGTAAGGAGGTACATCATGCAAACAGCTAGGTCCAAATAGGAGCAATGTAGAGTAGCATGAGAGGTTTTAGAAAGGAGTGAGCACATGGAACTCAGAGATTAGGGAAACCTTCATGGTGGGGGGGATACTTGAATTGTGCTAACAAAGAAGTCAAAGATTTCAACAGGAAAATTGTAAGGGAAGACTTTTAGGTATGGGAGAATAGTGTGATAATGGAAAAGGACAGGAACAGATGAGGGGAGAGCAAATAGTCTTTGAGAAGCAATGATATGTGACAATGTTGGTTAGGTATGGTGGAGGCAGACTATGGAGAACCTTGGAACTCAGACCAAAGAATTATTTGGTAGGTAATAGGAAAGCATCAGTGACTTTTGAGCAGGGGGTATAACATGATCCGAGTGGTCTGTTAGGAAAATCAGTGGGGCATCGCCAAAATGAGGGGGTAGATTGGAGAGGATAAAAGTTGTAGACAGGAAGACTGTTTAGAAAGTTATTCCATAGTTTAGGTTAAGAGATAATGAGATAGTGGCAATGGTAATGGTGAAGTAGAAAGATAAGGAAGCTCCTGCAGAGGTAAAATCAAAAGTATTTGGCAGTTATTTGCATATTAAGTATTAAAAGACAGAGATGAATCTCTCTCTCTCTCTCTATATATATATATATGTATGTATGTATGTATATCTTTTTTTCCCTATGCCCTAGCAGCAAGAGGTATAGGGATTGTACTTGTGTCTAAAGTGATACAGGGGGGTTCTGTGAAGAAAAATATTCCATCAATTTAGGTACAATACCCTTTCTAAAAGTTAGTTATACTTAGTTATACACTGAGAGATTAAATAACTTACTCAAAGTCACATAGAAAATATATGTGGGACTTGGAACCCAGTTTTCCTTGATTTTGAGCCAACTTTCTATCGATTCTATCATACTGCATCTCTTTTCCAGGCTACCTTAAAAATACAGATCCTTGTTATATATTAGAGTATCCTTTTTCCCTCTCATTTCATTTTATTGTAGCACTAAGAGAAATTTATGACCTTTATAAAATCACCAGGTCACCATTTAGTGTACTTGTAAGCACCCGAGGAAATTGAGCCATCTGCTCTTTTTCCTTGATGTACTTTTCTTAAGTATTTCTGAGGTGTTGGAACAACTGTCCTCTCTCTTCTTTAACAAATTCCTCTTGCTAAGGATATGACCAACTTTCCATGATAGCATTTGTCATTATTTCTAACCTCTATTAACTCTTCTTCTTGAGGGTCCACTATGACTTGAAATTAACTTATTTTTTCATTGCTCTGTAGGCGAAACTTTAAACCTTGTGCCTTTCTGCACTTCAATTGACACTGCTATGCTACTGTTGGTCCTTTCCTCCTTTCATTTTCTCTTTTTCCTTCTTTCCCCTCTCTCCTCTTTTTTCCCTTCTTCCCCTCTTTCCTTCCTTCCTTCCTTCCTTCCTTCCTTCCTTCCTTCCTTCCTTCCTTCCTTCCTTCCTTCCTCCCTCTCTTTCTCCCTCTCTCCCTCTTTCTCTTTCTTTCTTTTCTTCCTTCCTTCCTTCCTTCCTTCCTTCCTTCCTTCCTTCCTTCCTTCCTTCCTTCCTTCCTTTTTTTCTCCTGCTTTATCTTTTTTCTTAAGCAACTTTAAAGGGAGGTCCAGTACCACTTTTCTTGTCAGTTCCTATTCAGTTAAGAAACACTTATTAAATACCTGTGCTGTAAAGATCTGTGTTGGTCTAGCTCTTTACAGATAATAAAAGACACCCTGTTTTCAAGGATCTTATAATCTAATAGAAAAGGAAAGGCATGGAGGAAATTCTGCTTTCCCTTTCATATAAATGAGCAATTATGATAAAAATAAAGGAGTCAGAAAATTTTTATGAGATATTTGAGATCACTTTAACTTGGACAAGAATTATTGGTCAAGCAAAGATTCATAGAGGAAGCCTTGAAGAGAGTTAAGGCCTTCACAAATTGATGATGGGGAAGGAGTTGGTTTATTCCCAACAATGGGGCATGAAAGCAAAGATACACAAGTATTAACAAAGTGCACGTCCTTCTCATCCTTGTTGCTTGGAATTCATAACTATCTTCAAGGCTAAGATCACGCGGCACTTTCTATGTAAAGACTTGTGTTATCTTTCTCTTGAAATGATGTATTTGCATGAGTTTAACTTTTCTTCCTCAATTGAATGTAAGCTCCTTGAGACGACAGAATTTTTCATTTTGTCTGTTTTCATATTGCCAATTATGTGCACTGTGCTCAAAATAGGCACTTGAGGGATTCTTCTTGGACTGGATAAGAGGCGGTGTACATGAAGGTTAATAAATAGCATGAGGTAAAGTTGGAAAAAGCGTGTTGGGAACGGATTTTAGAGTGTGCACTTCATTCAATAGGTAAGTAGTGGAGATGGGATAGAGGAGAAAAGGAAAAGAGGAGAAAAAGAAGAGAGGTTAGGAATGGAAACCACAGGACCAGTGTAGTTTATTAGGGTTATTTCTTGGGCATCGGTGGGAAATAGGAATGGGCGAGGAGGCTGGAGGCAGGGAGGCCATGACAGCCACAGGCAGGAGGAGAGGGCCCGAGTGGGAGTGGAATGGGGGCCGCAGACTTGCTGGCGGTCACCTCCTGACTTGGTGGAGGCTGCTGAGGTGGGGTCTCTGCAAAACAGAACAACCTCCCCCCTTGCTCTGGGACCAAAATGCATCGTCTCCAAGCGCTCTGAAAGCTCGAAGCGCTCTATAGATGAATTGGTATCGATTCTGATTGCTTCCCACAATAAGGCTGGCGGCATGGCAAGCTTCCCGCCTTCCGGGGGTGGGTGGTGCTACGCGGGCAGTGGGCGCTCGGGGCCGGGCCCCTGTGCCCGCGCTCCCGCGCTCCCGCGGCCCCCGGCGGCCCCCGGGAGGGAGGGCTGGGGGAGTGCGGGGGGGCCAGTCCCGGGCCTGCGACGCAGCCCCCGAGTGTGGCCCTGGCCGAGTCACCGCCCGTGCCGGGGCCCCGGGGCCCCCCTGGCTCCGCTCCGGGCGCCCGGGGAGGGGCCGGCCGCGGCTCCCCGCGGGCGTCGAGGAAGGGGCCTGCGCTACGCAATGCGGCGGAAGCGGCCCGCCGGAGCCGCCGTAGCGCGCCAAGTTCTGGTTGCCACAGAGATGACCTTTGGCCCCGCCGAGGAGCGGCCCGAGAGCGGCGCCCCCCCGCCCCCCGGCCCGGGCCCGGCCGGCCCAGGCCTCTTCTGTTGCTACGGAAACGGCGTCCGCCGGAAGCGCCCGGGGCGCCGCCCCCGCCCCGGCCCCGCCCCCGGCTGGAAGTGGAGCCGAGGCCGGGCCCGGGGGGCGGGGGGGGCAGCTGCGAGGACGCGGGCCGCCTCCCCAGTGGCGTGGGCGTGGCCACACGGGCACGCACGGGCACGCGCGCGCCTCCCCTCGGTGGGGTGTGGGCACGTGTGCATGCACACGGACTCACACACGTGTGCATAAAGGCCTTCCCTCAGGGATGTATGCGTGAGCACACGTGCACACGCGCACACGCCTCCCCTCGGCGCTGTATAAGCACGTGCAGACACGCATACATGCATGCAGACTCATACACACATGTATAAACGCCTTCCCTCAGCGATGCATGACACATGTGCATACATACAAGCACACCCTCTTCCCTCGGTGGTACACGAACACGTGTGCATACACACATTCATATCATACACACATGTATGAATTTCCCTAGTAATACATACATGCGAACACACACACCTTCCCTCAATGGTATATGAGCACACATGCAGAGGCATGCATGCATACAGACACACATATGTATAAATGCCTTCCCTCAGCGATGCTTGAACACACATGCATACACACAAACGCACATACACCTTCCCTCAGTGGTATATGAACAGGTATGTATACATCCACACAAACGTGCATGCATAGACTCATACACACATAGGTGTATAAGTGCCTCCCTCAGTGATATATGGACACATGTGCATAATACAAGCATGCACACACATATACCTTACCTCATATACACATATGTGTTTATATAGATGCCTTCCCTCAGAGATACCTATATAGTATATAGACGTGTACATTAGATTGTGAGCATCCCAGGTCAATGGCTGCTTTGTTTTTGTTTCCCCAATACTTAGCACACTACCTGGCTCTTTGTAGTGGTTTTGTAAATGATTATTGACCTAGCTGCTTCGGTTTAGGTACCTCGTAGAGCTGACAAGTAGCTTAAAGGAACCCATTAGCAGAAATTTCTCCTCATGTCATGGACTTTATGCAACTGTACTGCACTGTTTGAAAGCACTTAAAGTTGCCTCTTTTAAATGTTGGTTGGATTGAATGAAAAGAAAAACCAAAAACAAACCTGGATATCCAACCAGTGCCCTAGTGTTGGGATTTGGATTAAGGGACCTAGGGAGAAAAAAAATTCTCCTTACAGTTGGGGTCATTTTTTTTATTCTAGGGAGATAGATGGTTACATATAAAATAGAAGATAAAGGTTGATTCCCTATCTCCACCCATTCCTACCCCTCACTTTCTCTCACAAACTACCTGGATCCCTAATTTGAATCAGAGCTAGGTTAAATCTTTGGGGCAGGGGATGATTTGAGACTAGGCATGATATGTTCAGTCGTTTTCTATCCGACTCTATGACCTCTTTGTAGTTTTCTTGGCAAATATACCAGAATGCTTTGATATTTCCCTCCTAGGCATGTTGTGTCTGTTGAATATTTACATTCTATATAACTATCTAACTGAAGAAAAACAGATTGTATAACCCATTGGTATGCTCTTTACTTTCTCTTTACTTTCTTTGTTTTTAACCAGATCATTTAAAATTCTGTTAAAAATCTTCCGCACACACACACACACATACAAAATCCAACTTTGACTCCTAGAGACTCTTGGATCAATGTCTTGCAACCAGTGCTGTCATTCAGAGGCTGAGGGACATCTTTAAGACTAAACTGTAATTTTAAAGATTAGAGATTGTAGAAACACAGGGGTAGTTCTCTAAGGAGAACCAATTCTGTGAATTGCATGTCATCTTAAGTATCTATGTTCCTAAGAAGAGTATGGAGGAGAAAGGCAAAGAACTCATTGTATCTTCATGTTGAAAAATATGTTTGAGTTGAGGAAGCCAAAGGAAGGCAGACATGGTAATATATATATATATATATATATATATATATCCCTAAAATAATACACAACTAATTGGAACAACTAAAATGAATCCCTGATACACTGTTTTTATTTCTTGGAAACAGATTTGCAAATTGAGGTTCGGGGAGGATGATTAAGCAAAATGTTTTATTTGACTATACAACCAAAAACTGCCTTACAATGGTGTCTTTGGTGTTATTACAGAGAGCTTCTTTTCTGTGCATCAGATGTTGGTTTCTATTCAATATGTCTCCAGGCTATCTATAAGTAAATGTTATCCATTTACTATGTCCTTATTGTCTTTTCTGGTTGATTAGCAAACAAAACTTCTGAGAATCTTCTTACTTTGCCATCTTCTTTATTTGCGCTATATTTCCTTTATTATTTTGATCCTAATGTTGACTGCCCATCATTCCTCTTCCCCACCTCTACTTCTCTAAACAATGATAGTCTCTGCTATATTTGCTGGCCAGGAATAGCTATCACAGCAAGTGAGAACTTGCTTTAAACTTTAAAATTATAAATATTCTCTTTATAGCTTCATAATGTTAGCAAGCCTTATAAGGTCTATATCAGGAAAGGTTCACTTTATTTCAAATCTTAAAATACTTAAGGGTGAATGAAAATACTTTAAACCAAGTACATGTAAATCTAAGAGATATTTTTATGATTATGTATGGTTCCAGGTCAAAGACAGATGCTTTGTACTCAATACTTTATTCATTTTGAAGTGTCAAATGGTTTAATTAAAAGGCAAGTTTTTAGATGATCTATTCAGGTCTGGCAAGGCAAAAAGTGTGAACTTTTATATATTACATCATTTCTAAGTATGTGCACCTGTTGTTTAGAGAATCCCCCATAACATTTTGTTGTCTCCACAATTACAGTGGATGGTTGAATTGTGTGGTAACCTAGTCTATAATGTTGCATCCCAGATATAGTACAGTTTGGGAGAGATTGTAATCTCTATTCTTCTTACTTCCTGTGAATAACACATGGTATGCCACTGTGCTATTTAAAAAAAATGAGAAAAAGAAAGCTAAGTCCTAAAACAAAAATAATATCCTCTAATTGTAGGTGTTTAAACACAGCCATTTATCTCAAAGCCTAAAACTTCTCTTCTTCAGCTATCTTCCTCTTCTGTACCAAGTGTTCGAGTCTGAAGCAGAGAAAAGGCACTGTTTCAGGAGATATCTGAGTCAGTTTTCTTCAAGGATCTCAGGAGCTGGCATCAAAGACTTAACCACAATTTATTTATTTATTTATTTTTATTTTCAATTTATTTTTGATATAGATTATGAACAATATCACATATGCCTCCTTTTCAATGCCTAAATCACATCTTCCTTAAAAATACAAACCATAACATTAGAAAATGGAGTTTTAAGGGTTTTTCTAATCGCATCCTTACTTTGAGTAGGAAGTTTGTCAAACAATGCTACAAATGGCAAAGATGGAGCATAGAATGATTTTTTTTATTACTTCTATCACTCAACAAGTATTTATTAACTGTCTCCTCTGTGCTAGGGCATACTATACTGGGTATCAAAGAAACAAGTTTTAAAACAATCAAGCTATCTGCTCTTTAGCTTACATTTTAATAGGGGAGAAACAAATATAAACCTAAATATATAAAAAAGGAAATACAGAATCTATTTAAACAAATACAGAATAAAACTGCACTAAGCTTTTAGAATATCCTGTGATGTTTGAACCATATTTTGAAGGAACAAGGGATCCTATAGGGTTGAATTTAGAAGGGAGTACATTCCAGGCATGGCTAACAAAGGCACCGAGATGGGAATTGGTATCCTTAGTGAGCACAGCAAATTTGACTGCATCACAGTGTTTAAGAAGGTGAGAGAGAAAAGATACATGGGAGCTAAATTTTGAAGGACTTTTAAAGCTACATAGACAGTTTGTGCCTAAACCTTAGGAGATTATTGAGTAGGGAAGTGACAGGCTTGGATTTGTCCTAAAAATAATTTTGTTAGTGGTGTGAAAGATAAATTGGAAATACAGAGGCACCTGACACAGGGAGATAATTCTGGGTGTCCTTGGAATAATTGAACTGAAAGATGGTAATGGTCTAAACTAAAGCAATGATTCTTTGAGAAGGAGATGATTCTTTAAGAAGAAGGAATAGAAGCAAGAAGTAAAAATCTTAGGATTTGCTCTTTGATTGGATATATGGGGTGAAGGAGAGTGAGGAGTCGAGAGTAATGTTGCTCAAGATTATCGCCCTGTGTCCCTGGAGGTACTTTTGAGCAGCAATAATAAAGTTTGGCACTGGAAGGGGATTTGGGAATAAAGATGCTGAGTTTGTCAAATATTAAGTTGGAGTTGTTCTGTGGTAAAGGTAAATGTTCAACCTATAGTAGGTCACATAGATCAGTAGTTCAGCCAAGGGACTTTGAATAGATATTTAGATCTGAAACAGTGCTATATTGAGGTAGAAATGAAACCAACGGGAGCTGATGAAATCACTAAGAGAGAAAGAAGAGGAATCAAGACAGAGCCTGGGTTGACTACAACAGTGGATGTATGTCTGATGATCTAGGAAAAAGGAGTAGAACCAAGAAAGCCGTGTCTCCAGAAAAGAGTGGGTATCCAGAAGTGTCAAGTGAGGCAGAAGGGTCATGAAGGTTACAGATTGAAAAGAAAAATCAGATTTGGCAAATAAAAATCATAAGTAACTTTGGAGAAAATTGGTTTTGTAGATGGGCAAGGTTGAAAGTCAGATTGCAAAGGATTGAGAAGGGAGTAAGTAAGGAATGAGGAAGTAGAAGCAACGAGAACAAACTTCCATGATTCTCTACTTTTTCTAGTGGTTTTCTATTGCAACTCCACATTCATACTCTATATTGTTAATCAAAGTCTATCCCCCCCACCTTTGGACCATTAAATACATTTCAAAGATCTTAGAATTTTGTGTTGAGGGGTCCTGGAAATTATTTGGTCCAAACCACTCATTTTAAAAATGAAGAAATTTAAGCCTAGTAATCTGAACCTTGGTTCTCTTGCTTTAAATCAAATGGCTATTCTACCATACTAGGCTATCTTCTTCTGGGTTACTTAGACATTCCACCTTCTTATACACACAGAAAAAAGAGTCAAAACATTTAGATTGATTCTTGATCCCTATTAAAAACTTATTTATTCGAAATCATCATTGGAATTAGAAGTTCTCAGAAGTTTTTAAAAAATGTATTGAGTTGGGGATAGTAGTTGGCAAAAGAAACATGAAAGTATAATTAGGATATACTGAGAATATTTTAGGGTTAGAAATGTATGTACCTTTTTTCTTGGAAGGAAGCTGGGAAATAGCTGGGACTTGCCTAAAGTGTCATTTATTTTAACTTAGGACTTATAGTTTTTTTTCTGTGTTAGAATGTGCTATTTAAAATGTTTGACCAAGGAAATCAGTCCACAGACATTATTTATTATATACCAACCTTGTGTTAAGCATTGGGAATACAAATATGAGTAAAAAGAAAGTCCCTGTCCTTCAAGGAGCTTTCCTTCCAAAAGGGGAAAGACAACACATAAAAGGAAGCTGAAAAGGAGATGGGGGAAGGTATACATGCTGTATAATGGAGAAATACAGATTTTAGCCTGGTGAGAAATGAAGAGATAATTGACCTGGGCACCCTCCTTAAAGAAAGTTCTGAGAGGAGTCATCAGATCAGAGAGAGGACCCTCAGGTTCAGAGCACTTAGAATTCCTGGACTTAAGTGATGTTCCCAGATGAAGAGTTTTGGACCTGGTGAGAAATAAATTTAAATAAGATGATATTTATTATTTCTGAAGGAATGGATTAGATGACACTATATTAATTATTCTATCTAATTATATATGATGAACATAATTTTGCGTAAACACTATGATTAATTTCATTTAATAAAATGTACTGTGAATTGTGTAATACAACATACTTCTTAGAATTATTTTTTATTCTTTTAAATAGAAACCAGAAGGTATAGTGAAAGGAGAATTGAATTTAGCATTAGGAGACCTGATTTCACATCTTAATTACCTGTTTAATCTTGAGCAAGATACTTAATAGCTTCCTTATCTGTAAAATAGGTTGGACTAAGTGACCCTAAGGTTCCTTACAATTCTAAATCTATGCTTCTGTGATTCTACATTATCACAAAAGGATGAAATTTCTGGCATATATTATCCAAATGAATTTACCTGGTATGAAGGTATATTTGTATTAGTGCTTTCTTCAGTAATGTCCAGTAAAAATACACTTAGTAATTAGAAATGCAGAAATGGAAGTGGGAGCTTATTTTCCTGTATTTTGCAAATATGGAGCTTTGCAGATATTGAAAACATGGTATAATAGGAAAAAAACCCACTACAAAATCTGGACTTCACCAGAATTTTCCACTTATGATTTGTACGATCTAAAGCAACTTTGTTTAGTTACTTCAGATAAAAAATGGAAGGGTTAAACTGTTTCAGAACTGGTTAGATGTCTGGATTCAAAAATTTTTAATGGTTCAATCGTAATTTAGCAAGACTTTTTTTGAATTACTTTTTTCTCTATTTATATTTTATTTTTCAATTACATTATGAAAGTTTTTCAACATTCATCCACATACATATGCATATTTTTAAGTTACATAATTCTCTTCCACCCTCCTGTCCCCCCCCCCCCCCCCCCAGCAATGAACAGTCTGGTGAATAATGTACATATACATTTGTATTTAACATGTTTACAGATTAGTCATTTTCTGTACGAGGAATGAGGATTAAAGGAAAAGAAAGAAAACCATGAGATAGGAAAGAAATACATAAGGGAAATTTTAAAAAAGTGAACGTAGTGTTCATTGTGATTCTGTAGGCTTTTTGGTTTTGTTTTAATTTTTTTTCCTTTGAATGGGATAGCATTGTCCATAGCCAGTTTCCTAGGGTTGTCCTAGCTCTCTGAATTACTGAGAGGATCTGCATCCATCAAGGCTGATCAACTCACAATGCTGTTAATGTGTACAGAGTCAATGTGCTCTCTTCTCTCAATATCAGTTCTTGTAATTCATTCTATGCTTTTCTAGAGTCAGACCATTCATGGTTTCTTAGAGAACAATAGTATTCCATAACATTCATATGCTACAACTTGTTCAGCCATTCCCCAATTGATGAGTTCCCCTCAATTTCCAACAACAATTTGCCACAACAAAAAGAGTTATGAACATTTTGGATATAGGCCTAGTATTGATCTTGCTGGGTCAAAGGGTATAATCCATTTTATTGCTCTTTGAGCATAGTTCCATATTACTCTCCAGAATGGTTAGATCAGTTCACAACTCCATCAACAATGCCTTTAATGCCTTAATCCTCCAACAGACTCTTTAACATTGATCAGTTTCCCTTTTTGTCATCTTAGTTTGACAGGTGTGAGGTGGAACCTCAAAGTTGTTTTAATTTTCATTTCCTTTATCAGGACCCCTGGCTGTGTTTCCTAGTTTTCTGTTTTCCTTCTAATTTTGGCAGTATTGGTTTTATTGGTGCAAAATCTTTTAAATTTAATATAGTCCAAAATCATCCATTTTGCAGTTTATAATATACTCTATTTCTTGCTTAGACATAAATTTCTATCCTTTCCATAGATCTGACAGAATATTTCTTAGTCTTTTAATTGGTCTATAAGCTAGAATTCTCCCGTGGAGTACCCAAGTGATTTCTGTTATAGTCTTCTATTATCATTTTTTTTATCAGTGATTTGGATGGATGTTTATCCAATTTGCAAATGACAGAAAACTGGAAAGAACACCTAATCTACTGGATGAATGTCAGGATCCAAAATGGTCTTGATGGATCAGAGCATTGAGTGAATAGAGTAAGAAAAAATTCAAGAGGAAAAAATGTAAAGTCTTACATTGGGTATAAAAAATCAGCTTCACAAATACAGCAAAAAAAGAGGGGAACATAGTTGGACAGCAGTTTTTCTGAAAAAAGATTTGGTATTTTAGTAAATGATAGGTTCCATATGAGTCATCAGAGTGATTTGGCAGACAACATAGCTAAGGTAATCTCTGGTTGTTTTAAAAGAGATGTTGCTTATGGGAATAAAAAGGTTCTAGTGCCACTGTATTCTTACCCAAATTAGGTTGGATCTAATCTGGAGTTTTGTGTTTGTTTTTAGGTGCTAAAGTTTAAGAAAGACTTTGCTAAGATAGAGACTGTTCAGAGAAGGACAATTGGATGACAAAAAACCTTAAGTTCTTGTCACATATGAGGATCAATTGGAGGAAGCATGCATATTTAGTTCAGAGACTGGCATCTCCAGGAATATATTTCTGTTTTCTAGTATCTGAAGGACAGTCATGTGAAGGAGGGATTAGAACATTCCTTCCTTCTCCTATCTCATGAACTAATTTTTTCCATTGAGGATTCTTTCTAGAACTTCCCCTTTGAGAGACCCGCTTCTCTTTCTAACATTGCCTTCATCTGTGTCAGCCTTCTCTCTCTCTCTCCACCCTCCCACATTCTGTCTTTTTTTTTTAAAGACTCTAGTATAGAGCCTGGTACAGAGTCAGTGATCAATTAACGTCCCCTGACTTGACTTCTCTATGATCAGGAACAGTGGGTGGAAGTTGTCTTTCTGACTTAAATAGGCTATTGTTGTTTTCAAAGCACATGACATGTTAGGTAATGTAAGTATCTCCATGTTAAAGTTGGTAAAAGTAAAGTTCGGGGAGTTTTTAAGGGTTTTTCCCCATTATCTCACAGTTAGTAAATAACTCAGGTCTTTTAAATTCATGTCCTGTGTTATTTATCCTATGCCATAGTTAGCAAGGTGTAACAGTAATTCTTAGCCCTTCCATTTTTACTCCAGGGTTCTTCAGTGTTTTAGGTGGTTGGGGTGTGTGTGTGTGTGTGTGTGTGTGTGTGTGTGTATTTGTAGAGGGTATCTTTCATCTCTACCTTTTTTTTTAGGTTTTTGCAAGGCAAATGAGGTTAAGTGGCTTGCCCAAGGCCACACAGCTAGGTAATTATTAAGTGTCTGAGACTGGATTTGAACCCAGGTACTCCTGACTCCAAGGCCGGTGCTTTATCCACTATGCCACCTAGCTGCCCCCTCATCTCTACCTTTTGATTCAAATCCCTACTGATTGTGTTCTCTAAATTTTCAGGGGTCTGTTTCCATTTAACCACTTAGCAGTCAGATTAGTTTTTACAAAGAAATATTTACTTCAAAGGAATAACACGCAAACATTTTCTCCCACATCCTGGAGGTGCCTCCCCTTTCCCCTAAAGATGGTGTGCATAATCCCCTATACATGACCTTATTCTTTGGGAGTGGGAGAGGGCTTAAGTGCATAGTTTAACCTACTTTCTACATAGTATCAATCTCACCAATTCGCACAACCAAAGCTCTCCTGAGACTTGCTTTCCCTTTTGGTTTGGTTGTAACATCTGGCTTAGAACTCTTTCCAAATCCCTATGAGGAGCTCCTACATCTAGGACTCCACTCTCTGAACCTAGAACTGAAAAGGGGGAAATAAAACAGGTCAAAACCTCAAGTCTCTTTCTCAGTGTCTCAGGGTCTAAGGGCAAGGTATCTTTCCCCTGCCTAATTTACTTCAAATTATCTCCTGCTATGAGTGAATGAATGCTTCACCAATGGACACCATTGGAAAGAGAGAATGACTTTGTAGGTATTTAGAGATGCCAACAGTTCAAATTATTCAGCCAGTGGAAAGAGCCTACTTCTGCTCATGTGGTGTGCCAATGCAGAATGTCTATACATGTGTCAGACCTGTCTCCCAGGAGCAAATGCATGATATCTCCTAGTGGAGCATCTCCATTTTAGGAAGAACTGGGCTTATGCCAAAGCCTTCTTACAAATATAGGTAATGTTCAGAAAATTTTTGCTTAACAAGATCTGTGGAGTGTTCTGGAGCTATTTGAAAGAAAATCATGTTATAAATTTCTATCAGTATTATCAGTCAGCTATTTATGGAGTACCTATGTTCTCAACACACTGCTAGGTGCTAAGGAAGATGCAGAAGAAGTATTGTTTCTGGAGATCTCTCTTACTATGTTTTTGGGGAGATAAGGCAACATAGGAAATAATATTGGACATTGGAAAATTTTATAAATAAACACTAGCTGATAGGGTATAGATTATAAGTTCATAGAATTTTAGAGAATAAGACTTTCTTAGAAATCTCCATGGAAGAGGTAGGACTTAAGCTTTACTTTTAATCATATGTAACATTAAGTCAAGTGGTAGAGAAAAGCATCTTGGGCAGTAAGTGATAGATCCAGAGGTATATATGTTCATAATTTATTTCATGGACAATAATGAGGGTGACCTATAGAAATATATGCATTGGAGATAGGCTAGTTTCCTCAATTCAAAAATGGAGGTAATATTACTTGTAGTCCCTATTTCTCAGTTTTGTGGGAATAATTAAATGACATTTAAATCAGATAACATGCTACAGGGTGTCCCAGAAGTCTTAGTGCCATTTTAAGCTTGTCAATAACTTAAATTGTATAACTTAAAATTTCTTTTAATATATTAATAATTATAATTAGAAAAACAGGCTACTTGTGAGAAGACTTTGAAAATCAGGGCTAGAATTTTAGGTATGACAAAAACAGTAAACAGCTTTGTAGACAAAGCTTCTTCCCTTTCTTCCTCCTGTTCTTCCTTCTTTCTTTTTTCTTCCTCTCTTCCTCTCTTCCTTCTTTCCTAACTCCCCTTCCTCCCTCCCTCCAACCCTCCTTCCTTCCTTCCTTCCTTCCTTCCTTCCTTCCTTTCCTTCCTTCCTTCCTTCCTTCCTTCCTTCCTTCCTTCCTTCCTTCCTTCCTTCCTTCCTTCCTTCCTTCCTTCCTTCCTTCCTTCCTTCCTTCCTTTCTTCCTTCCCTCCTTCCTTCTTTCCTTCCTTCCTTCCTTCCTCCTTTCCTTCCTTCCAAGATAGAGGTGAAAGATAAATTAAGGAATTTTTTTCCTATAGGGATAATCTTCCTCTCTCTCTCTCTCTCTCTCTCTCTCTCTCTCTCTCTCTCTCTCTCTCTCTCTCTCTCTCTCTCTCTCTCCCCCCCCATCTTTCTGTCTGTCTCTGTCTCATTGTTTCTGTTTCTGTCTGACCCTCTGTCTCTGTCTCTCTCGCTCTCTGTGGAAGTATCATCACCACAGGCTTCATAATTTTGTTATATTTCTAAATAATTAGAAAATCACTTTAAACAAGATGTGGTATTGCACAGAATTCTAGGATCTATTATAATATAGAAAAGATGTTTTCCTGAAAATTTGTCTACAAAGCAATTTTTGAAAATAATTTCTAATTATTTTACTGGTTTCTGATACAGTCAGAGACACATTATATTGGAAAATTGGATCTCAAAGATAGAATATAGTTACACTTAGAATGCAGCAAATAGATCACAAAATTAAAAAAAAAACTGAAACTGAAAATAACAACATCTTGTGATGTGGAGGTGCAGTGAGATGTAGAAGGGAGAGGGTGGAGAATTGGGATCATCTGCCTCATTCTGTGAATTATTATCTTGCTTCTTAAGTGTCTCTTATCAAAAGAGGAACAGGGTTATTGGAGAAAGAGTCTTTATCTTTAGTCAACTCAGGAAAGCTTTTTCCCCCCCCTTCCTTTCTTTTTGGTTACTACCATAGACCTATAAAATATTAAGGATGCCTTTTGATATTTATTCATTTATACCACAGGAAGACTTTTATAGCTCTAAAATTCCTTAAAATACTATTATACTAATTGATAATAAGCTTTAAACCTTCCCTCCTTTGGAACGTCAATGCTGGAATTCCAAGGAGTTAAACTAGACTTTCTTACAGATTTGGTGCTTCAGGAAAAGACCCTAAAACAGGTACAAAGGGACTTCAAAATTCTATTAAAGTGAATTTAAGGTAATGTATTTTGAACTCCTTTAATTGCTAAAATATATTTCAAAATTTCTACATATTGAGTTGTATAATGGGGGGAATGATGGTATAATTGTGATATGGTTGTGAGTACTGGTAAAATAAGGAAGAATGAACATTAAAGAAAGAATACTTGCAATTATGAATATATTTTGATCATATAACTCTTTTGCTAGGCTGAGACTGCTATAGTATTTCCCATCCAGTAGCCAATCAGGAATTTTTGCTTGAAGGATTCTTTCTAGAAAGGTACATGTTGGTGTGATTTAAAAGGAGAGAAAAATAGCAACAAAGTATGTTCTCTTTAAAGAATATTAATAGAATATAGCTTTGGTGTTTGGAAACCAATGATTCTGAAATAAGAAAGCCTATAATGTCTTTTACCAGTCAGTTTTATGGCTTTATGGTGATTTTTAGATTTTTTTTCAATCAAACTATGGGTCTGAATCTCCAGAGTAAAATTTCAAAACTAAATAAAATCATATTTTAAAATAGGTAGATTTAAAATAGGTAGATGTCAAGCTTACTAGTCAGTCTTCACTGTTTTGTGTTAGATTCATCCAAAGCTTGTCAGCATTCTGAGCAGCCATCATTTTAAACTTCTCACAAATAAACAGGCCTCACAGATAACCTAGAAAGCAGTGATGGAATTGCTAAATGCATTAAATCTTAAAGTCTAGCTATTCATCTATTGGTTTCAGAGTTGTCTGTCACCATGGTATCTATGCAACCTGGCAGACATATTAGACTAAAAACAGAAAAATAACAGAAGATAGTGGGGGTTCATATCATTAGAATTTCTTCCCTGATTCTCTCCCTCTCCCCACCTTGTGTTTTGTGATAACTTCCCCTCAGATTTCATTGTAATGCTTGGGTATTATAACTCTAATGCACTGTGTAAGATTGTGTTTTTTAATACTCCCTGAATTTTCTCAGGTAACTTTCTATGTAGTTGGGGAGATAATACTAACATGCAACATGATTTACATTTTGTAAAATTGCATCTTATTCCCTCTTCCTAAAGTACAAGCACTTTGAAAGAAGGAACCAAATTATTAAAACTGATTCATTGACTTTATTCTTCACACTGTGTTATATTGTATTTTTGTTATATCTTTGCTATATTATATTTTTTGTTATATTGTATTTTTATCATATAATAATATACAACATGAAATTTCCTTTACCTCACATAGATTAAAATCTTTTCTGGTTTTTGATTCTATCATTTGTTGGCTGAGGAGATGGAAAATGTTCTGTAGTACTGATTCTGATTGTATCTTTTTGGAGTATGGACTTTTAAAAAAAATCTTTCTAGCCCTGAGCAATCATTGCTGAGCTTGAACCTGGTCATGCTGTTTTTATTAGGTTCAGTCCTAGGGAATTTGGTTTCTAATGAGAAGGAGTAGGGCTCTTGTTCTCACACTCTTTGGCTCCTTAAATACCCCATCTTAGCAAATTTACTTATTTTCTCCTTAAAAGGGGAAGTATAAAACTCATTGTAAAACATGAATCATGTATGGGATGGGTAAATGCACTAATATATATATATATATATATATATATATATATATATATATATATATATATATAATGCTACATCTTAACGACTTGCAAATATTCATTAACAAAGTAAGATTTCATGAATTAACTTATAACTAGTGTTACAAATGTATTGGGTTTCTACTTATATCTTATCAGAAATAATGCAATTTGAAGGACTGTTAATGAGGTATTTTATATTTTATATTTCATTTTAGCTCTGCATGTCCAAACAACTCCTAGAACAGGTCTGCTGGTAAACCAACTTGGGCCAACCTTCTGGCTTTTCTAAGATCACTAGAGTAATTAAAATGACTCATCTGATGGTATCTGCTCCAGATCTTTGAATTCAGAGTTTGGTGGTTGGTTGTTTTGGGCCTCCCAGAGAGGACCAAAAATGACATCATTATGTAAGAGTCAAGTTGCAATGTGTCCAGCTGTGGCTGAACAGATCAATACTGACTCAGAAGACTCTCTCATAGGTTGGGCACAAATAATGCATATGAACATTTGGGATGGAGTTTGTGCATCTCATGTTTCTTTTGAGTTATTGCAATTCTATGTTGTTCATAGAGCACAGAACCTTCTTTGATGGAGACACATCATGCTAGGTGGTCTCCCATGTCAATCAATTCCAAAATTCTTCTTAGAGACCTTGAGAGTAAGCTTGCATGGCCTCTCAGAATAGGTTCTTAATTTATTAAGATACCAACCACCCCCCAAACAAACAAACCCCTAATTCAAAAGAGGCAGTCTAATCCCAGTCTCAGACTTGCCTGGACAGGCCTAAAATGTACTTTAGATTCCATGGACCTATGGTTGCATGAAAGTCAAGGGGAGGGATGTGGAATAGAACCAGTCAACCTTCCCTGACCCAATTCTTGGGAATAGGCTCAAAATAGTCTTGTACAATTTACAGTTAGAAAGGAGAGAAGTGAGGGGGTGGTCAACATTTTTTTTTTGTACTCACTGAGTCATCAGCTTTTCCAATTCCACAGCCAATAAGAAGATTCTTCTTCTCAAAGGAAAAATCCTTTAGCAATGAATCACATGTGGTCAGAAGCAGCCCCTTGAAAAATTCTACATGGTCTTTTGTAACTAGGAATGATAACTGAGCATGTTTATTAGAATGGCTCTCAAGTACTTCTTGCCCTCTCCTAAGAATATACTTTCCTTTTCATTTTTCCACAGAAAAGCAGCACCAGTTTTTCCCCCACATATGCTTCTGCTTCAGAAGAGCTATTTAGAACTTTTTTGTTGTTGTTTCCTTTCTAGTATTTCAGCAGGTTGGGAGTGAGGGAGTATAGAAAATGAAACATTCAGGAGGTAAAGACAGACTTATCTAAGGGATTAGCTTAGATTCTTTTTTTTTTTTGGATAGTTTTTTATATATTTTATTTTTAAATTACTTTATTCAACGTCATACTTATCTTAATAATGCAATAATTTAAAAAAGCAAATGGTGACTACTTTAATCTTGTACACTTTGTATATTTTTTTACAATCCCCTCTTCCCCCATTCATTCTCAGGAATAGTAATATCAACTGCAGAACTACACCATTAAGGCAATATATTGAAATTCTTTTCTTTTTTTAAAATATTTGTTTATATTCCTGAATACTTAAAGTCTCATGACTTCTTTGAAATTCTCCTAAATTTTCCTCAGGTTTCTGATTCCTACTTTGAAAGTACAGTTGGATTATCTAATGAGGCAATTGATTGTTCATTGAATAGAGAACTGGACCTGGAATCAGGAAGACCTGAATTGAAAGCCCTCCTCAGATAGATAACCTGGGCAATTCTGTCTCAATTGTAAAATGTAGATAGAAATAGTATCTACCTTGCAAGTTTGTTGTGAAGCTTAAATTGTGTGTGTGTGTGTGTGTGTGTGTGTGTTTGTGTTGCATAGCATAGTTTCAAGTACATAAGGAACCATTATATAAATCATGATTCCCTTTCATTCTCAGCAAAGATCTATGATTTCTCAGTGCAGTTATACCCTGACAGTATATAATTATATATTATATAAATATATACAGACACACACACACACAGACACACACATATATAACTTGGAAGGTGAAGTTCACACAGTATTTTGTGGCTTGTCGTGATAGTTTTGCAAATAAGTATCACAGATAGAATTTGATCTTTCTGTTTCTAATTTTGGTACTTTATCACCATTCTGGTTCATCTTTTTTTTTTTTTTTGCGAGGCAAATGGGGTTAAGTGGCTTGCCCAAGGCCACACAGCTAGGTAATTATTAAGTATCTGAGACCAGACTGGTTCATCTTAATATAGTCACACCACCTTGTACCTCTTCATTTACTACACACTGAATGATACTATTTTGTATTTCTTTAAACATTTAATAGATGAACTGATATCATAGTTTATTAACAAACAACTTAAAACAGGTACACTGGTACTTTAAAATTGTTTATTGAACTACCTATTTCACTGGCAAATTTTACAATACATAGCAATATAGGTTCAGTATTGATTCCTAAGAGTCATGAAATATTTATTTTTAAATAATTAAAATTGAACATCGTTCCCAATGGCAATGGAGAGAGGCTTAGTGGGTGTAAACTGGAAAAATAAAATGCCCATTTTAGGGAGTTTGGATCATTTTTTTTCTGAGTCTTTACAGAGTTAGCAGTAGATAACAAATAAGGAATTATAAAAATGCTAGAGAAAAGCATGTTATTAAGGAAATGTATGATAGAAAAGGAAGGTAGAATATGGTAACAAGAGATTATTGATGGATAGTCTGTTTGCTCCACTGACTTCCTTATAATGTCATGTTAAATTGAGGGGAGTTCCCACATATTGAGAAGATTCTCTTTGGCAAACTTATGTAAAGACTTGGACAAAAATTCCACAGGAAATTCAGCCATCATTGGAGGCAATATCACATTAATTATATCACAAACCCATTTGAGTGTTTAAATATATCACACTTGCTAGCAACATATTCATTGCTTAGCATGTAACTGTTTAGTTTTAACCTTTAGTCCAATAATCCTGTTTTATGAAAACTTAACTTCTCTCACAAGATAGAAAGGTTTGTTAAGATCATAAGAGCAGCTACCTCAAACAGTTTGAGATGATATAACTCTCCTCCTTAGCAGTCTTAAAGTTTGTGAACAAACTAACAGAATTCTATTGTTTTCCAGTATAGTTGGTCTCTTGTATTTTTGTTTGCTTGTTTCCAGTTCCACAGTGGAAAATTCTTCATTTTCTTCTGAACTGATGAGCAGTTTTTTTTTTAAATTGTAAAGTTGACTCTAATATATATATAAAGTTTTGCTATATTTGCGTTTTTTCCCCTCTAATTTTTGAGAGCCTGGAATCCCACAGAAAATAATCTTCACCCACTGGTAGAGCTTTACAGTCAAGTGTTTATTTTTATCTTTATATTAGCCAACATCTGCAATGAAATTCATTGGTGCTTTTTGATCAGAGGTTCTTAACTTTTGTTTGTGTGTGTATGCGTTTGTGTGTGTGTGTGTGCTATGGATACTTTTGGTACTCCTTTTCAGGAAAAAAATTTTTAAACATACAAAATAGGATTAAATAAATCAATTATATTGAAATATAGTTATCAAAATACTATTGAAAAACAACTTCATGAATCCCTTTATGAATGAATGTGTCCAGTATTATCAGAATGTCTGGATTTTAAAAAATATTTGAAGGAAACATGGCACAGGAATAGACATCAAGATTTGGAGTCAAAGAATACCTAGCTCTTATCTCTAGAACTCAATAGTTCTAGGCAAGTTATTTAATTTCTCAAAACTCTCTAAGACTATGTTATATAGATAGATTGTGATCTGTTTTTGGGTGAGAATTCCTGTCCCCACTAAAACTCTGTATTGACTTTTATGTTAAAAGATAGTTAATATATGTATATATTCAATTATATTATGTATGTCCATGTAATGTATCTAGATATTTGAAAACTCATTAAATTGCTTTCTTCATATTTTATAGCTGTTATATAATTGTTTGATCTGCATGAGTGAGTGTGTGGTGTGTGTGTGTGTGTGTGTGTGTGTGTGAGAGAGAGAGAGAGAGAGAGAGAGAGAGAGAGAGAGAGAGAGAGAGAGAGAGAGAGAAGAAAGAGATTGAGAATTTTCCAGATAGGAAATTTGAATCAATAGTTGGCAAAGGAATAAGAATGATATTTGAAGTTAAGGTGCTTTCATCTCCTAAGAATGTGTTCTGTATCACTGAGTTTAACATTTCTTTAAAGGAAGACACCAAAATATAAGATATCCAAAACTATTTATGTATATTTAAAATATATTGTAAATATCCCTTTGGTATACTCAGAAATTGTCTCTTAATTCTAACTTACAGGTGAATTATTTTGCTTTCAGTTAATGAAATGCAAGCTGGAAAAATAAGGTAGTCATTTTGGGAAGTTTGAAGCATTTCACTCTGAGTCTCTATGGAGTTAATGAACTTAAATTGTTATATAGTAAGTTTAGGTTAAAGATAATAAAATTTCTATGCTAAATAATCATACCAGAGTTATTTTAAAATGGATAAAATATATAATTTTCAGGATCAGTTGTAAATATATGATTAGAAAAGATGATAGATTAGTAGTGAGAGGGAAAAAAAATGGCCATCTTGGTGCTATACTTACATCACAAAATAATAAAAATGTCCTAAGGGAGGTCCTATATAGCATTCTGGTTAAATCCTTTTTTTTTAGACTATAACTTAGACACAAATATACAAACTGAAAGGGCATGAACAGATTGCTAATTGTACTGATGGAGGGAATGTTTATATTGATGACATCTTGGATCCACTGTAATGTATCGAAATATCTCTAGATATTTAGATAATTTCTAGAGAGTGTTAGTCTAAGACCTTTGTTGCTATAATTCAGGATGGAAATGTTATCTGTACTGAGCTATCAAAAATATGGCAAGCATGAACTTAATTACTATTTTGTGTAGTTTGATGAATATAGGATGCTTCATCCATGAGGTTTAGAAAGGATCCTACCCCTCACATTTCCATTTCCCCAAGGAAGTATGAAAGAACTTAACAATGGAAAAAAAAGATCTAGATTGTACGCTGTTCTGTATTAGTAAGATCATACTGTCCAGTGACACTGATGAGATTAAAGAAGTATAACTGTGGATTTCTTTTCTGCTTTACATTAATACTACTTATATCTCTTGTTGGTTAGGCATAAAACTTATTTAAGTCTCATTTATTTTCTTTGTCCCCCCCTCGAATTCTCTATTAAATATAAATGATAGTATTAATCCCCACAGGGATGAAAGAGAAAGAGGTCCTGAATTCAGTTGAGAATTTCGAGTCAATGTTTGTGTTTGTGTGTGTGTGTGTGTACACTCCAACCTCCCTTTCTCCCTCCATTGGAACCAATTTTCAGCCAAACAAAATCATGACAAGAACAAGATAGAGATTTCCTCAGGTGTTTTGAATTAGACAAATGAGTTAACCTCTTTGGATCCCAATTTCTTTTAGAAAATGAGTAGGCTAGTCTGCTTGATTTCTGAAATCCTGTCTCTTCTAAATTTATACAAAGGTGCTTTATAGATAGAGACTTTAACATGAGAATTGCTGGAATTTTTAGTTAGTACATAATAATGAAGATTTTATAGGTTCTAAGACTGAAGACACCTTAGAGATCATGTCATTTATACCCAGGGGTGTTGTGTTATCTTACTTTGAAGGCAAATATTAGACCTTGGTTTCATTGAAAGATGCATGTATGTAAGGATTATTCATGTACATTGAGTTAGTCTCCTTTTCACACTCTTGTTCCAGTGCAGTGAACATAAACTTTTGTAGTAGTCTTGAAAAAAAAAATTGTGACTAGAAATCATATTTATTGTTTGAGTGGGAGAAACAATACCTATGGGATTGTTTTGCATCATTTTTTTGTGTTCTTTGAAATCTGCCTTTATATAAGGTGTATTTCTTTGTCTATTGATTCATATGAAGATTCAAGACAAAGTTTTCTAATAGAACTAATCCAATGCAGTTGGTAGTAATTACTATCACATATTTGTATCACTAGTCTCTAATTCTGGATTTTGAATTAAGGCTTTTACTTTTGAAAGAAAATTTACCCATTGGGGAAAATGAGCAATCTTTTAATTTTGTTTTACTTCAAAATCATCTCTAAATGTCATACTACCATTTTAAAGAATGAAATTATATCATAGACATTTTGTTTCACATAGGATGAAATTATAGCTGTGACATTGTGTTTGTTAACTTTTATTAGCATTGTAATTCTAATTACTAGTTATAAAACTTAGTCAATAAATACTTTGTAAGAGATTAATATTCTTATGAAAATAGCTGAAGGTGATAAGTCTGAATGTTATTTTAAGTGAACTTTTTTATCCAGTTATCTTTGAGTCAGGGATTGATTCTTATCTCTTTTTATTTTCGAGGTAGGGGTACTTCATTTGTATGTTGGAAGATAATATATTTACATTTTTCTTTGAATTCTTATTTTTAAGGTTAAGTGTAAAGGTCAATATTCTTAGATATATAACTCTTAAATTTATTCTGATCTACTTTTTAAATAATCTAACATTTCTATAATAATCTAACAAACATATGATCACTTGTCATAAATCAGAATATATAAATATATTCATATTCATATACATGAAGGAGACTTCACGAGTACGTCAACTTTCTTAGAACCTCCCCAGATCTCAAGGGCAAGTAAAAAAAGTTAGATTGGAGTTCAATTAGAATTCTAAGCCAGGGTGAGATTTTCTTGGGTTCTGTGTTGATTAGGTAATATGCTCTTAGAATAGCACCTATTTTGACATATACCCCTTATTTTATATATACCCCTTATTTTATTATATTATTTATATTATTTGTAACAGTGATTTGCCATTTGATATTTGAGTTGGGTGGATGTTCTGTTTCATTGCTTGTTTTTTTTATCATTGGTGTTCATTTTTTTCCTTAGACTTGCACATCCACCCACACATATGCACATATATACCCATCTATACATATATTTGCACACAGGTACATATGCATACACAGATACGTACATATATATATATATATATATATATATAGATATAGATATATACACACACACACATAATTGTAGAGTGTGGAAATGAAAGTAAAATATAAGACTGGAATGCTAGGAAGGGTTGTTAAAGTGTCCATCATGAAAGGAATAGGGAGCTTCTGGAGACTGAGCAGAAGGAAAATAGAGTAGAATTATACTTTAGGAAAATTACTTTGGAAACTGAGTAGGGGTTGAATTGGAGTAGGAAAAGATGGAGTTTGGAGACTAATTAAAAAGCTATTGAAATAGTCCAGATGAGAGAGGATGAGCATCTGTCCTAGGCTGATGGGTGTGTGAGTGAAGAAAAGGGGATTACAAAAGAAATGGCAAGATTTGGCCACAAATTAGATATATAGTGGTGAATACAAATAAGAATTTAGGGATGTCACTGAGGTTGAAGCTTGGTTTTAATACTTTAAAGAATATTCATATGTTCTATTGCTCAGAGTGTAAATGAATGCAAAAATGAACCTAGGTACTGTTGATTTATCAGGAATTGATTGATATGGCAGAATTGACCCTACTGAAAAGGATTTATCAAAGTTTCAGTTCTTATATGCTGGTAAAAACTTGTACAAATTTGGAGAACCTCCATTATGTGTCATGTGCACCATTCTCATGTTTTTTAATAGCATTGATTTAGTCATAAAGTTCTATATAGCAAGAGGAATCTTTAGTGATATTTGCTAGTTTTTTTAAAAAAATAAATAAAATGTTTAAAAGCATTGATAGCTTTATAACACTTGAAGTTTAACTTAATTTTTATTATTATTTTATTTATTTATTATTTATATACTATTTATTTTTATTTATTCATATATTATTTTATTTATTTATTTGTTTATATATTATTTTTATTATTAATTTTATTATTTATATTATTTATTTATTTGATTATTTTTTATTATTTTATTATTTATTATTTTATTATTATTATATTTATTATTTATTATTAACTTCTTCCAGTCAAATGTGAATATATACCCTAATTTTGAGTAGATTTGGCACCATCTTATTTCAAATGAAGTATTTCACTCAATGAAAGGAGAAGTCAATATTAGGTCAAATGTGCTGTCCTTATAAAGACTTTACTTTAAAGCAATTCTTTTAAATAAATTGACCTAGTATCAAATTCAAATATAGACCACTTCTCTCCTAGTTTCTTTCCTTTTAATCTTCCTTTATTATTACCCTGATGCTTCTTTTTAATTTCCCCTCCCCATCCATCTTTTTCTTCTTGTCTTTTTAAATCCTAGTTTTGCTCTTGGAAGTTCTACTCAAATCTATATGTTCTAATGACTTGCCTTCTTGATTTTCAATATTCATTCAAATTGCAATCCTCTTTCATCATTTGTACCTAAGTGCTTTTGATTCTATCATTCATTTCTTTTTAAATAAATAAAAAAGGCTAGAGATGTTGCCTACCTAGCTTGCAGATTCCATAGGCCTTTTAAGAAAAGTTCTGCCATACAGGTGGAATTTGTAATTTAATTATGACTTGTAAGTTCCAATTCTTCTCTAAGAGTTTATAATTTTGGGTTTATATTCAAGGAATATTTCTGCCTTCAGCTATGGACTAAGGTCATTTGACTTGCATCATATTAATAATTCAGGAGTTTTAGAAAATCATAGGGTCAGTAACTTGTAGCTCCCAATTTGCTTAGAAATGTTACTCTCTAAGGAAGACCTAGTCAAGATAACCAAATTAGGAAGGACTAGAATTACACCGATGGTCAATTTTCAAAATGTCAGAAAGTCAAATAAAGAATGATTAGTTATCTACTTTTATGCCCACAACTGTACTGATGAGACAGTATCATCTTGTATTTCTGACTCCTTTAAAGTCTCGAGAAAATTTAGCTTCCTTTATGATCTAATTACTTTGAGATCACTCTAAATTTTTATGCATTGGATAAGCATGAAAATTAAACAGTCATCCTAGCCAAATCCTAGAGAAGACTTGCGCCTTATTCAATGTGACAGTCACATTGTCTATATAAGCACAAAATCTACTAAGAAAAGCAATTTTTAGGCATTTAAAATTTTAAATATCTTTTTTTGGTGGTTTTTTAAAATATTTAAAGTTTTTCTTTTTTGCAAAGCTATGTGAGGTTAAGTGACTTGCCCAAGGTCACATAGCTAAGTATTAAGTGTCTGAAACTGGATTTGAACTCAGATCCTCCTGAATCCAAGGTCAGTGCTCTATCCACTGCATCATCTAGCTTCCCCAACATACATCTTTTGATGTTCTTCTGTACTGTGCTTAATCTTTCCACTTTTCATTGTAATGAAACTGAATACAAAGAATTGGGCAAGCTTGTGATTTTCAAGGTAATGGTGTGGACAACTTAGGCTAGTCACACTCTATTATTTACAATGCTGTTATCACTTTCCAGCTTCCTCAATGACTCTATGATCTTTCCCTCAGTCTTCTATACCACTTCCTCTGTTATAATCTTTTTTTTTATTCTTCAAAGATCTTATTTATTTTGATTTTTACAATTTTCCCCCTAATCTTGCTTCCCTCTTCCCACCCCCCACAGAAGGCAAATTGCCAGTCTTTACATTGTTTTCATGTTTTCCATTGATCCAAATTGAATGTGATGAGAGAACTCATCCCTCCATGCTATCTTCCCTCTGATTGTATTCCCCCCCTTTTCACATTATCCATTTTCTCTAGTATTTTGTTTCTGAATACCATCACCTTCAGTGTGTTTGCCCTCCTATATCCAGCCCCTCCCCTTTCTTTCCCCTTTCCCTTTTCCCATTTTTCCTTCTCTTCCTTCCGTTAGTTCCCCCTTTTCTCCCCTCTCTGTCTCCATCCCCCTCTCCCCTTTCCCCTTTTAATACTTCAAAGCTAAAATGTTTCTTAAGTTTACCTGAGTGTGTGTGTGTTTAAGTTAACTTTAAGCCAAGTTTGATGAGATGAAGATTCAGGTGTTTCTCATCTCCTCCCTTCTTCCCCTTTATTACAATACATTTTTTGTACCTCTTTATGTAATGAGATCTACCCCATTCAGTCCCCTCAATCCTCCTGTCTCCTTCCTGTCCCCCCTTTTTAAGGAGGTAGTGTTTTTAAATCATTCTATCGGAGTCACAGAAAATCATGAAAGTCCATCACTTCTGGCTAAGTATATTCTCTCTGATAGAGTTATAGATCTCAAGAGTTATGAGAATCTTTTTCCCATGCTGGGATGCAGACAGTTTCATCTTATTGGATAGCAGTTTTTTCCCTCTTTACTCCCCCCCCCCTTTTTTTTAACCTTTTCATGTGTGTCTTGAACATCTTTTTGATGTCCAAATTTTCTATTTAACTCTGGTCTTTTCATCAGGAATTGTTGGAAGTCTCCCATTTCGTTAAATGACCATCTTTTCCCTTGGAAGAGAAGGCTCAGTTTTGAGGGATAGTGGATTCTCCTCTGTAATAATCTTTAAGGATTTCAATATGCTGATTGATAATTATAAAGCCTCAATAAAAGAATCCTTAACTTCCTCAATTCCAATGGCATATCTCTACTTAAAAACTACTCTCATATCTCACTATTTCAAACAGTTTGTTTTGTTTTTGTTTTTTGGCCCACATCTTGATCTTTGGTCTCTACTCTCCCAGATTGTCTTTCCCAATCTTACAACTGTAGATGTAGAGGTCAGTTGATCAACCACTTATTTTAAAAGATGGAGAAGATAACCCAGATAAGCAAAGTGACACACAGATAACAGAATTGGGATTTGAATCCGAATTCTTAGAATATAAATTGCTTGCTTCTTCCACTACATCAGATCTTATCTGCCTTTATATGTAAAATCAATCCAAAGTTTACCACTTTAAGAATAATTACTGGCTACCTCCACAGAATCCATTACTTTCTTTTCCTGTTATTCCTAAACTGCTAATCTTTATCCTTGAGAAAAACATGCTGTGTCTTTTCATTGGTTTATTTCTGAATTTTGCTGAACAAAATCCTACTGATTTTATCCATTATTAGATAATGGTAGCTTTCCTTGCTTCTGGCAGGCTTTCTGAACTATACTAGTTAATTCCTCAGAGTGACTATGACTCCAATTGCAGATCTCCCTCTTACACAAAGTGATTTCATTTGACTAGGAAGACTGAGACTATTAGGATATTTCCTTAAGTCCTGTCCTCAACTTTTCTTTGTCATCTCCTGTTCTCTCTTCCTCTTAAGGAAAAGATATTCCTATTTCTTAACTAAAGTTAGCTTTTCCATGTGCAATGAATTCTTAAAAAAATTCAGTGCTTTTTTTCCTCTCTTTCTTTTACCTTCAACCATTGAAGGCGAAAAAGTATATATATATATGTATATACATATATATATATATATATCAAGTAAAAGTATATGTGTGTGTGTGTGAATTAAAAGCAAATTCTTATATTAATCATATTAAGAAAAGTAATGGGCCTGAATCTATAATCTCTATCAGAAAATGAGTTGCATACTTCCTTACTGATGCTCTGGGATCTTAATTGGTCATTGCATTGATAAGTTTCTTAGAGCTTTCAAAACTGTTTTCTTTTACAGTGTTATTATTAAATAAATTATTCTCCTTGTTCTGCTTACTTCACTCTGTATCCACTCATGCAAGTCTTCTCAGGATTCATAGAAACTATCCCTGTATTCACTCCTGACTGCTTTCAGACTTTGTTTAGCATTAACTCACTAGCTTTGATGCATCTTCAATCTCTTCCTGTACTTTAGTTCCATCCCCTTTCCTTCAGGCATGCTCAATTATATTGAAAAATATTAGCACCAAAAACAAAACCCCACTCTCCCTCTCAACATTTCTTCTATGTTTAGGTATTGAACCAGTTCTCTTTCATCTTTTGCTGCTGAACTTCTTGAAAAATGAATTTTTATTTATATCACTTCATTATCTCCTCTGTTCATGAGCCCTTAGAATATAGTCACTTTCTATTTTGCAATTGAAACTGTCTTTCAAAAGTCCTTAGTTCTTAATTCTCTTTCTCCATTCAATACTACTGATAACTAGATTTCTAGATGTTCTTTCTTTCTTCTCTTTTTTTTGGCAAGGCAAATGGGGTTAAGTGACTTGCCCAAGGCCACACAGCTAGGTAATTATTAAGTGTCTGAGGCTGGATTTGAACTCTGGTACCCCTGACTTCAAGACCAGTGCAGGCCACATAGCAGGAAAGTTTATTTTCAAGGTATTGGGGCTAGACAGAATGTGGTATAGCAATATAAACTCACATACTCACCAATCAGGATAACATGGACCCTGTGTAGAGAATCTGAAACTGACTGGTCTAACTATCAGGATAGTATCTAGAGGTAAACATATAGTGATCAAATGGATAAATAGAAGTAATATTATTGGAGTGAAGTCTGGAAGTATGGGCAGGGTTAAGGGAGCAACTAGACGGAATGGGTTATATAAATTTTCAATGATGTACTCCCTAATGGGGACCAGATGGCCCTAACTTTTCTTTTCTCTTATGTCCTTTCTTCCTCCATTAAAATTCTATAGAAGTTTTTAAGTCAGAATTCAAATACCATCCCCCTCATGAAGCCTTTCCTTATTTCTGAAGTTGGTGATAATTATTCCCTTTTTGGAACCACATCACATGTTTACTTGGGTGCATCCAGCTCTCAGACCTTTGAAATTTCATCATATCCAATTAGATTTTGTATTTCCTCTAGAACATAGCATAGTGATCTACATATACTAGTATATTCATATATATATATATATATACACACACACATATATTTTCATTTGTGATATCATTGATTTGAGAAGTCCCTCCATCTTGTATTATATTTGTCCATATATAGTTTGCTAGAAGACTTAATCTAATGTACTAGAGACCTTCTTTGCCTTGTCAATGGAGAACTCTGGATGTCCATCTTTTATCCTTTACTCTTGCTTTGTGAGCAGCCCTTATTCTCTTCCTATCATAAAATTCCTTGGTAATATCCTTTACTCCTGTTCTTTGGAGTTCTGCATTGACTTATTCATTGTAGCATATTATGCCTACTATATACTTCTGCATTTTCATCTCTTTCAATCTCAACTTTAATTTTTCAGAAGCAGTTCCCTAGTAGTCAGCAAGCCAATTAAAGTGCCAATGTAGAATACTATGTACATGATTCTGGACAATATTTTATTTTATTTATTTATTTTTTATTTTTTCTTAGTTTTTTTTTTTGACAAGGCAATGAAGTTAAGTGACTTGCCCAAGGCCATACAGCTAGGTAATTATTAAGTCTCTGAGGCTGGATTTGAATTCAGTTCCTTCTGACTCCAGGGCCAGTGCTCTATCTACTGCACCAGCTAGCCACCCCTGGACAATATTTTAAAGAAAATTCTCTACAAATGTGATATGAGAAATCTTTATTAATAGAGATGTTCCATAAAAGCATATGAAATCAAACACAGCTTTTTGCAAAGTTCATTTTAGGAAGATATTCCTTTAGTACTTTTCATTATTTTAATGTTAGATGTTGGATCATTTCTAGGTTCCTTTCTGTTGAATTAAACTTTTTTAAGGTTCTTAGGTTTTTGAATTCTTCTATAATTTTTCCCTCCAGCTCTAAATTTTTGAGTATGTGAACCTGGAATTTAGAACCTGTGATCATCTGTCATGTGCACTGACCCATACAGACAATATGATACAACCTTTTGGCCCAAACTGACATCTCTCCAGAGTCCAATGGTCTTTTAGGTCACTCCATGATGATCTTTTTTATGTAGCTTTAGCCTGCTGTTATTTCATTGTGGAACTGGAATGATAGACCTCTCCCATAGCAATAAATACTGACCAACTGTCTGAGACCCAGTTCATGTACCCCCCAAACATATATTCTCCCATTATTTATCATGACAGGGACATGGCAGGTATCATATTAATAAAGCACTTGGCACATTGCAGGCATTCCATAATACAAGTTAGCAACATAGATTCTTTATTTTATCAACACAGATCATGAGGTCCTTTAAGCCTTGGTAGGCAATTTATATGAGTTTTTTTTTTTTTTTTTTTTTTGCCAAGAAACAAAGCAAAAAACAAAAAGCTGATAAGTCTCTTTAAATTTAAGACAATAGTTAGGCAATAGGTATCTGGTTTGTCAAGACTTAAAGTATCAAAGATTTAGAATTGGAAGGGACTTCAGAGGCACAGAAAAATGAAATGACATCCAAAAATCCCACAATTAGTAAATATTGACAGTATATAAATATTAAGGCAGGATTTGAAACCAGGTTTTCCTGAGACCAAGACCAGTGCTCTTTCTAATATATCAACTGCTTCTTAGAGCCTATACTCTGTTGGCATTGCCTTTAAGAAGTCAGGGTCACTTTAGTATGATAAAGTTTTGGAGTAAGACTTTAGTGGAGATAAATAAAGGTAGTTGACATTTATAGAGTGCATGATGGTTTACAACAAACTTTATATTCTTTTGTTAAGTAACTCATTTTCACACATTATCTTGTTCAGGTATTTGGATATTACAGTGAACTAATGAATTTTATTAATTAGGGTTGATTGAATGGCCTGATGAATTTAAATGGAGGAGACTCATTTACCTGAGAGGGCCTAGCTTCAGTGTTATGACCTGTAATAGCAAAAATGTCCAAATTAAGTTTACTATTTAGTTTTATTATTTTGTATTTATTATCAATTAGACAATAGTGACAATTAGTAATTATCAGGTTGCTTAATCTCATTAAGCTTAAAGTTTTTTTAATCTGCAATATGGGAATAAGTTGGTAGGGTGACCTCCTTGGTTGTTATAGAAAAAGCACTTGGCAAACATTAAAGTGTAAGCTATTATTTTATCCATTAATATAACAAAATCATTTATAAACTTTGTTACTTTATTGTTAAAAAACAGCAATTAAAAAGAGGGACTATTAAATCCAATTCTTTTCTTTGAGGTGAGATTATACAAGTTTGAATGACTTCCAAAGGCAGATCATAAAAATTACTTCAATAATTTTCAGATCCTACTTTAGTAGTAATTAAATTATTTGGTATGACTCAAATGTTCTCCTCTTTCTTGGAATGTTATAATTTTTTAAAAATGTTATGCCATCTAGATTGCCAAATAAAAATCTCCAAGTGATAAGCAAATTGTTGTATACATACATACTTGCCTTACAGACCACTTCATTTTTCTAGGATAAGGGGTAGTGCTTAGCACTTAAGGAAATATATCACCTTTTCTGGACAGGAGGATGTCACAGCTAAGAAGTTACTGAGGTTTATTGCTTGATCAAAAAGATCTATAAAACTCTTTGACCTTAGAGAAAATATTACATGAAAAAAGCTTCACTCCTAATTTCACATATTTGTGCTGTTTATTTTTAAAACTCATCTACCTGAAAAAAGATGACAAACCTTTCTGACAAGTGATATTATTTCTGATAGATGTAATATAATAATTACCTATTTCCCTTGCCCATTGGGCAGGGAACCTAGGTCTGCTAAGTTCTGAAATAAATTATTTAAAAAAGGCTGTAGTACAAAATGGATTTGATACTCAGTCATAATCTTCTCTCTCTCTCTTTTTTTTTAAGGTTTTTGCAAGGCAAATGAGGTTAAGTGGCTTGCCCAAGGCCACACAGCTAGGTGATTATTAAGTGTTTGAGACCAGATTTGAACCCAGGTACTCCTGACTCCAGGGCTGGTGCTTTATCTACTGTGCCACCTAGCTGCCCCCCAAATCTTTTTTGTTTTTTAGATTTTTGCAAGGCAAATGGGGTTAAGTGGCTTGTCCATGGCTACACAGCTAGGTAATTAATTATTAAGTGTCTGAGACCAGATTTGAACCCAGGTACTCCTGACTCCAAGGCTGATGTTTTATCCACTGTGCCACTTAGCCAACCCCCAAATCTTTATCTTAATCCACATCTTCCTTCCACCCTTCTCCAGTTCTTTATTTTATTTTACTTATTTAAGTCAATGGGGTTAAGTGACTTGCCCAAAGTCACACAGCTAGGTAATTATTAAGTGTTTGAGGTTGGATTTGAACTCAGGTCTTCCTGACTCCAGGGCCAGTGCTCTATCTACTGTGCCACCTAACTGACCTCCTTCTCTAGTTCTAGTGATATATTTCTAGTTATCTCTTGGATATATTCACATTGATGTTTAAACTCAACCCTTCACTCCCTTCCCCCACCAAAAAAACCCCCCAAACACCTTGCCCTACTGTCATACATACATATGTTTGCAACTTGCTTCTCCACTTATTGTACATTATTTTATTAGAGTTACTATTCATTTTTGTCTTAGCTCCTTATTGGACTAAAATCTTGCTGAGGGTCTGAAATAGCTATTTTATCTAACTTCTACATCTGCTCTAGTACCTTGTGTTCTTGTGCAGAGAAGTCACAGAACAAGAAATGTTTGTGGAATGAAGTTATTGAAGAGTGTGTCAAAGCATCTGTGGCTTTCAGCAGGTAGTTTCTGATGTGCCCATGGTTCATCTTTCCCTTATTCTGCTTACAAAACAGTTGAATCAAGGGATAGTTCAAGAGGAAGGTGTGGTTATCCTGTTCAGCTTCTTATAGAGTACCATTCAACCAAGAATCCTGATTTTTTGAAATAATTCATTTATTATCTGTGAATTCTCCCTTAAAAAAACACATTTCTAGGTTATAGTACTTATTTGAAAGTAATGAATTCTGGAAGTGAAATATATACCCTACAAAGTAGTTCTTTTGTTTGCATAATCTCAACTCAGGTGAATAGATCTGACCAGTGCTAGCCTTAGGAAAAGCTTATTTACTTACATCATATAATATCATTTCATTCCTGGAACTATTCATTCCAGGTAACTCCCAACTATATCTGATTGGTTTCCAATTCTGCTTCTGAAACGTTTCCTGTTTTACTTTTGGAAAATTATTTAACTTCTCTGCTTCTTGCTTTACCCATTTGTAAAATGAGAGGGACAGTTTATCATTACATTATCTGAGTTTTATTCCTTATTTGTTTTCTTGAAAGTCTTTCTGTTTTGTTTTGGGATTTTTTTTTTTTGAGCCTTCAAATGTCCTTCGGAGAAGTAAGGTTTCATGAGTGATAATGAAATTTAGAAGAAAATAAAGACATATTTTCTGCCCTTTTCATAGTTGACTGAATAGTTCATAATTTCATTAATTTTAGCGTATCTCAGTCTTGCTTCACAGAATAAGAGCCTGTCCATAGTCTTGGAATGATACTGGAATATAATCCTAAGACTTCTTTGGAATAATAAGTTCTATGTCACTATCTCCTCCCCAGATTGCATAATAAAAATTTACTGCATCTTAAGGAAAAATAGGTCTATGGACCTTTTGACAGTATGGATTTTGTTCATGTTAAGAAATTCAATGGGGCAGCTAGGTAGATGGGGCAGCTAGGTGGCACAGTGGATAGAGCACCGGCCCTGGAGTCAGGAGTACCTGAGTTCAAATCCAGCCTCAGACACTTAAAAATTGCCTAGCTGTGTGACTTGGACAAGTCACTGAACCCCATTGCCTTGCCAAAAAAAGAAATTCAGTTATATAACACAATGGAATATTAACCCTAGATGGACCTTAGATTATATAGTTCAGTTTCCTTTTTTTTACATAAAGGCCCAATTCCAAAAAGAGAAGAAAAAGGACTTTCCCAAGCAAACCTAGTTAGTTAATGACAGTCAAAACTAAAACCATATTTCTGGCTCTCATTCTATGTTATTCTCCTATTCATATTCACATTTAAAAACAATAATTGCTTAGCCTTTCATTATTTTAATTTTTAAAAAACTCACAAAAATTCATTCATTTTACAAAAGGAACCCTTTAGTACTCTTTAAAAATTTTGCTTATTTATATCAGTATTCCAAAGATCTGTGATTTCATCTATCTGGATACTTCTTCCACTAACATAGATTGAAACCCTCTTCTCCCATCCTCCCATTCCCTAAATCCTCAGTGACTTAGAACACAGTCTAATGAGTTGTTCTGATCAATATATTCATCACCTGTTATCTCGCTCTATGGTGATGAAGCTCTTTAAATTTAGCTAAGATAAATGTCAGATAACAGACATACAGATTTTGTCTAGATCCTGTCAGAGTTTGCATTTGGCTAGTATAGTCTTCCAAAACTTCAAAGAAGATTTTAACAAATGAAAAGGTTGTTTAATGTAGAAAAAATATTATCTACACCCCTTCATTCTGTGAAAACTCCTTAAACTCTGCTAGCACACATTCCTTTATTTCTTCTCAGCACTTCTTAAATGCTTTTATTTTTAAAAACCAGTATTACTCATTCTGGCAGTCAATTTTGTATTGTTATTGAAGTATGTTTTTTTTTAACCCAATTGTATAGTCTTCTAGAGTACAAATCATTAAGCACTTTATTATGCTAAATAATAGGAATATAAATATAAGCAAAAATAAAATTCTTGACCTCAAGGAGTTTACACATTAATTGGGAAAACAGCATATAAAGCAGAGAGTCATGATACAGAAGTATAGAGAATCAAAATGGAGTGAAAGAATAAGCATGGATGTCATAGGCACTTTTTCAAGATGGATATTCTGGGAAGAATTCATGAATAGGAGAAGGTTAAAGAGGTGGGAACATGAGAAAGGTGTGGATGAGAAGACTACAAGAGTAGGGAGAACAAAGTCTGGAGAGTCAGGAGTAGTAATGTGCATAGCACTGTGATAGAACCATAGATTAAATAAATAACTGTCAAATTAAGCCCATTGTAGACCAATTATAACCAAATAGCTCTCTGTTTTACTATTATAGTAAATTTTTAAAATATAAATAATCTTAGATCAGGTAGGGAAAACTTAATTTGCAATTTTGGAACCAGCTTTCAGGTCCTTTCTCTTTAAAATAAGTTGTGTCAACCCATCAAAACTTAAGTCCAAGTGGCCAAGTTTCAATGGACCCCAGGTTAGAAAGACATCGAAGGGCAGGAAACTAGAAGCAATTTTTACAAGGTAGAATGTATAAATACAGATTCATCCTTCACTCTCTCAAGGAAAGAAAATACTCAAGGTGGAAAATATATCATTTCTATTGTATTATTGTCTTATAATTTAATAATACATTCTATCTTGAATTTAGTATTTCATTTGTTTTAATTTTCATAATTGTCTTCAGTTCTTTAAAAAATGATTCTGAGGTTTATACATTTCATTTGACAGTTGGAGGATGTAAAGCAATAATGGTCCTAGCTTCCTGGTTCTTTACTTTGGCCACTGAACCTTATATTGTAGTATTTAGACTGAGAATATGTTGGTCCAAATATAGGACACTTAAAATAGATGCTTAAAATGCAATGTCCCTTTGAAAGAAAAAAGTATAGTTATATAGTCAAAATGACTATTCAGAAATTCTATATTAAGCATGTTTTCTGTGGAAACATACATTTTCAGTTCAAATAAAGGGCTTTCAAAATTAATATCACTTTTATACTCTTTGATTTCATGATTTCCTTAACTTTTCTTAATATTTTCACAATTGATAGATCATGTATATTTATTTCTTACCTGCTTCCCTATCATAGACAATAGATCTTCTTAAAATGGTCATTGTAATTGCTTCTCAACTCCTGAATGATTTTTCAATATGGTCACCCTTATTTTTAGTGCAAAAAAGATGTACAAACTATAGATCCTCTCACAATGAATAACTCACCGAGTAATCAGCACTACCTGTAGAGGAGAGTATTAGTTTTATGAAAACTATGTAAGTATACTGAAGTCCCCAAGGTTATTATCTCAGTCATTAAAGATTTAATTCCATTTTTGAAGAATACAGGTTTGGGGGAAATATAAACTCCTTTCAAGTAGAAAATATTGTTATTCGACAATAATATTAACATGCCTTAAAAATACACTACAGACAGGTGGAAAGTCATAATTCAGTCTCCTTTGTGTCTGTGTACCTACTTTTGTTTACCTTTGTGTAGCCTGCTGTTTAAAAGTTTTGATTGTTGATCTAGAAAATATCAGTGTTTTTGGTTTAACATGAGCTGTATTTAAGGATATACCTGGTTATTACTTGCATACATATACCTTGGTAACTCTGGGATAGAGAAACTATAACCTGAAGAGCTAACAAGTCCCTTGGCCCCTGAACTGAGGTATTGTAGAATATTCTTCTATTACATTATAATGTCTGCAGCATGACAGGGTGTTGCCATGACTCAGTTCCATTAACATATTGATGACATGGCTTAAGATATACACTAGTCTGTCAAACTGTGATTAATTTATGATGCTGCAACTGTATTTAGTGTTGTGCTTTGCGACTTTTTTCATTCTTAGGTTCTTAGGCTGCAGAGGAAGAAAGCAGAATGGTTCTCAGCAATTTATTTTCTCACTTGTGCTAGGGAAGAGAGAGCTGTAAAGTATGCATGCTGTTATTCTCTTTTCTTTGTGTAACTATGGGTGTGTTGGACCTTGTGAGTAGGCTTTCAATGATGTGCAGAGCCAGAGGAGCACCACAGAACTAAGACTCTCATGTGACTGAAGAGCCATACACCATTCATCTTATGATTACAGTATTATGCTATATGACCTGTTCATGTAAAAGGTTGGCCAGCTGTACTGTTGCATGCTTACATGTCAGACACATCACTGTATTCACACACAAGGAAGCCAGCATGTGAGGGACATTGTAAGATGTTTTAATGACTTTTTTGTTGAAACCCCAATTATATCCTTGATGAAATCTCCCTGAAGTAGGTCCAATAAAATATGATATTTGAGTATTGAAATGGACTGAATTCTTTAATTGGATTAGTTTCTTCTTACCAAATCTTAATAGTATGTTGAAAAATGTAGTGGATAGAGAGGTGACCTTGGAGTTGTGAAGATCTGGATTCATATTTTTCCTCTGATACATATTGGCCCTAGCACTCTGGACAAGTCCCTAAACCTCTCAGTATCCAGACTATAAACTGCAGAAAGTTACAAATCTGCATTGCCAGAGGGATTTCCTCACTAGGAGCTCCCTATGCTAATAAAACCAGAGGTTCTTTTCCCTCTTCGCCCAAAACCTCTTCTCCCCTGAAATTGGAGGACTGAAATAACAAAAGTCTCCCAAAACTTACTTTACTTTGTAGAAAGCAAAAACTGAACTCAGTTTACTCTACCCTTCCCATTCTTTTCCTCTTCACTTTCCTGCCTCTCTCCTTTTGGATGTAACTCCTTGAGGGCTGGAATTATCTTTCCTTTTATTAACTGTCTCCTCAACACTTAGCTAGTTAATTACTTAGCCTGGCACCTAATAGATGCCTAATAAATGTTTATTTTATCAATTTGGATAGTTTTCCCAAATATAATTAAAAATAGAAAACACTTGACATATTATAGCATATTAAATTATTTTTAGTTATATTCAACATCAAAATTATTAAGGTATTTTGTTTTGTTGATAAACATCATTAAACATCTCTTGAAGTATATAGTAATGACAAAACCAAAGTAGATCTGAAATAAAATATACTGCATGTAATTTTTCTGGTCCTATTATTAATGTGTTGACATTTCCATTAGGAAGTACCATTTTATATTTTTTTGCAAAAAGGGAGAAGAATTGGAATTTTGGTTGAAACTAAAAAACATCAACTAAGTACCTAATATGTCCCAGACTCTCTGTTGGTTTTACAAAGTATGAACCATGTTGGGATACAAAGTTAAACATGAAACAGTCCTGACCTTCAAGGAATTTATATTGTGTTGAAGGCCATGAAGATGTGTACACACACACACACACACACACACACACACACACACACACACACACGGATCCAGTATGTAAATATATTCATCATTGTACCTAGAAGGGATATCCAGAAAGTGTTCATGTAGAAGGGGATGCATACGAAAAATTAAAGAAAACTAGTCATTCTAAGACAAGGAGGTAAGGTGCAAGCTCAGTCCAGGCATGGAAGATGGAATATTATATTTGAAAAACAATAAGATCAGTTTGACCTGATCATAAAAGTGCATGAAGAGAAGTCATATATAATAACGCTGAAAAGGTAGATTGGATCCAGGGCTTTAGGTGCTAAGAGAAGAGATCCTATGTGTTTAGAGAGGTAATGGAAGCCAATAGTGTTTATTGAATAGAAGAGTGAGGAAGGCAGGCTTGCATTAAGAAAATCATCTTTGCAGCCACGTAGAAGATAAATTAGGGAGGAGAGAAATTTGAGGCTGAGCAAAAAGAAGTCTATTACAATAGTCAAAGGGAGGGATGATGGGGCCCTGAACCCTGATGGTAGCTAAATAAATGGGGAATATATGCAAGAAATATTGTGAAATTTAAATTTATAGCTTTACAGTATATATATATACATATATATATGCAATATGTGATGAGTGAATGATGTTCTGAAATTGTGAATCTCTGTGACTGAAAGAATTGTAGTGACTTATCAGAAATGAAGAAGTTTAAAATAGGAATGAATTTCACAGAATAGGGAAAAAGATAGTCATGTTGAGTTTGCTTCTAGAGTAACTTGATGACCAATAGGTATTTAATGATGTAGGACTGTATGTTAGAAGAAAGACTAAATAGAGGAAATGCTTGTTTTATTTCTTAAGTTCAGAATAAAATAAATAAAAATCTAAAAATGGAAAGAACTTTGAATTTAGTCACAGTAAAAAAATAGGAGACTAAATGTATAAACATTACCTTCCCAGTATACCTGAACCCACAGAAAATAAAAGGCTGAGTGTTTACCTCTGTATGTCAGGTAGATTAACTATAACTACGAATTGTAAAATATTATGTTTTATAGATAGCAAGTATTTACCCATACTGATACTGAATAATTTTGTTCGACTTTCTTCTTTACTTTCCCTTTCTTCCTTATAGAAAACCTTAGTTTTGATTGCAGTTAAGTTTTTAAATAATTTATGGGAACTTGAAAATTATTTATTTTGATTTCAAAAATGAAAAACATTGAAGTTTGTTTTTTAATGTGACATCCTAGGAGGTTCCTCTTCTACCCCAGTGTTAAAATATTATTTATGGAGCAATTTTGTTTTAGAGCATATTGTGAAAATTGGGGGTAAACATAAGCTGAGAACATTATTAGCAATCCCTTCTTTAGAAGAAGACAGGAAATTAGAAGTAATTTTTTTAAAAGATTTTATTTATTTTGAGTTTTACAATTTTTCCCCTAATCTTACTTCCCTTCCCCACCTCCTACAGAAAGCAATTTTCCAGGCTTTACATTGTTTCCAAGGTATACATTGATCCAAATTGAATGTGATGAGAGAGAAATCATATCCTTAAGGTAGAAACATAAAGTAAAAGAGATAGCAAGATCAGACAATAAGATATCAGATTTTTTTTCTAAATTAAAGGGAATAGTCCTTGGCTTTTGTTCAAACTCCACAGTTCTTTCTCTGGATACAGATGGTATTTTCCATTGCAGACAGCCCCTGATTGTTTCCCTTCAAGGTTGATCATCACCCCAATATTGCTGTTAGGGTATACAATGTTTTTCTGGTTCTGCTCATCTCTCTCAGCATCAGTTCATGCAAATCCCTCCAGTCTTCCCTGAATTCCCATCCCTCCTGGTTTCTAATAGAACATTAGTGTTCCATGACATACATATACCACAGTTTGCTAAGTCATTCCCCAATTGAATGACATTTGCTTGATTTCCAATTCTTTGCCACCACAAACAGGGCTACTATGAATATTTTTATACAAGTGCTGTTTTTACCCTTTTTCATAATCTCTTCAGGGTATAGACCCAGTGGTGGTATTGCTGGATCAAAGGGTATGCATACTTTTGTTGTGACTTTGGGCATAGTTCCAGACTGCTCTCCAGAAAGGTTGGATTAGTTCACAGCTCCACCAACAATGTATTAGTGTCCTAGATTTCCCACAACTCTATCAACAATGATCATTGTCCTTTCTGGTCATATTGGCCAGTTTGAGAGGTGTGAGGTGGTACCTCAGAGATGTTTTAATTTGCATTTCTTGAATAAGTAATGATTTAGAGCAATTTTTCATATGACTATGGATTGCTTTGATCTCATCTGTAAATTGCCTTTGCATATCCTTTGAACATTTGTCAATTGGGGAATGGCTTTTTTAAAATTTGACTCAGTTTTCTGTATATTTTAGAATTAGTTGTAAAGATTGTTTCCCAGTTTACTACATTTATTTTGATCTTGGTTACAGTAGTTTTGTCTGTGCAAAAGCTTTTTAATTTAATGTAATCAAAATCATCTAGTTTGTTTTAAGTGATGTTCTCCATCTCTTCCTTAGTCATAAACTCCTTCCCTTTACATAGATCTGACAGGTAAACTACTCCTTGATCTTCTAGTTTGCTTTTAATATTGTTTTTTATGTCTAAATCCTGTATCCATTTTGATTTTTATCTTGGCATAGGGTGTAAGGTGTTGGTCTAATCTAAGTTTCTTCCATACTAACTTCCGATTTTCCCAGCAGTTTTTATCGAAGAGAGAGTTTTTATCCCAATAGCTGGACTCTTTGGGTTTATCAAACAGCCGATTACTATTATCATTTCCTGCTATTGCACCTAGTCTATTCTACTGGTCCACCACTCTGTTTCTTAGCTAATAATAGACAGTTTTGATGACTGATGCTTTATAATATAATTTTAGATCAGTTAGGGCTAAGCCACCATCTTTTGTAATTTTTTTTTTCACTGACTCCCTGGAAATTCTTGACTTTTTATTTCTCATATGAATTTACTTACTACTTTTTCTAACTCATTAAAGTAATTTTTTTTTGGAATTTTGATTGGTAGGGCACTAAACAGGTAGTTTAGTTTTGGTAGAATTGTCATTTTCATTACATTAGTTCAACCTATCCATGAGCAATTGATGTTTGTCAATTTCCCACAACCCTTCCAACAATGATCATTGCCCTTTCTGATCATATTGGCTAATCTGAGGGGTGTGAGGTGGCATCGCAGAGATGCTTTAATTTGCATTTCTCTAATAAGTAATGATTTAGAGCAATTTTTCATATGACTATTGATTGCTTTGATTTTCTCAGTTGTAAATTGCCTTTGCATATCCTTTGACCATTCATCAATTGGGGAATAGCTTGTTTTTTTGAAATTTTGGAAATAAGCCCATTGTCAGAAATACTAGTTGCAAAAATCGTTTCTCAATTTACTACATTTCCTTTGATCTTGGTTACAGTGGTTTTGTCTGTGCAAATGAAGCTAACATTTCTAATATGATATTGAATAGTAGTGGTGACAGTGGGCATCCTTATTTCACCCTGATCTTATTGGGAATGCCTCTAACCTCTCACTGTTGAAATATAATGCCTGTTGAAGGTTTCAGAGAGATACTGTTTATTATTATAACTAACCATCCATTCATTCCTACATCTCTAGTGTTTTTAGTAGGAATGGATGCTGTATTTTTGTCAAAAACTTTTTCAGCATCTATTGATATAATCATATAATTTCTGATAGGTTTGTTGTTTATAAGTTAATTATACTAACAGTTTTCTTAATATTGTAATCACCCTGCATTCCTGGAATAAATCCTACTTGATCATAATGTATTATCCTAGTGATAACTTGTTGTAATCATTTTGCTAAGATTTTATTTAAGATTTTTGCATCTATATTCATCAGGGAGATAGGTCTATAATTTTCTTTCTCTGTTTTAACTCTTCCTGATTTAGATATCAGCACCATATTGGTATCATAGAAAGAGTTAGGCAGAGTTCCAACTTTCCCTATTTTTCCAAAGAGTTTTTATAGAATTGGAACCAATTGTTCCTTAAATGTTTGTTAGAATTCACTTGTGAATCCATCAGGCCCTGGAGATTTTTTCTTAGGGAGTTCAATGATGGCTTGTTGAATTTCTTCTTCTGAGATAGGGTTGTTTAGATATTTAACCACCTTTTCATTTAATCTGGGCAACTTATATTTTTGTAAATATTTGTCCATTTCACTTAGATTGTCAAATTTATTGGCCTAGAGTTGGGCAAAATAATTCCAAATTATTACTTTAATTTTCTCCTCATGGGTGATGAGTTCGCCTTTTTCATTTATGATACTAGCAATTTGGTTTTCTTCTTTTTTTAATCAAATTGATCAGAGCTTTATCTATTTTATTGTTTTTTTCATAAAACCAACTCTTGGTTTTATTAATTAGTGCAGTAGGTTTTTTTTGCTTTTTCTTTTATTAATTTCTCCTTTAATTTTTAGAATTTCTAATTTGGCATTTAACTGGGAGTTTTTAATTTGTTCTTTCTCTAATTATTTTAGTTGCATATTTAGTTCATTGATTTCCTCTTTCTCTAATTTATGCATGTAAGCATTTAAAGATATAATATAACCACTGACAGCTGCTTTGAGTGAATCCCATTGGTTTTGGTATGTTGTTTCATTATTGTCATTATCTAGGAAAAAATATTTAATTCTTTCTATAATTTGTTGTTTGATCCACTCATTCTTTAAAATGATGTTATTCCAATTAATTCTGGGTCTGTATCTACCTGACCTACTATTGCATATGATTTTTATTGCATTATGACCTGAGAAAGATGTATTCACTATTTCTTCCTTTCCGCAATTGATCATTAGGTTTTTAATGCCCTATTACATGGTCAGTTTTTGTAAAAGTGCCTTGTACTACAGAAAAAAGGTTTATTCCTTTCTATCTCCATTCAGTTTCCCTCATATGTCTATCACATCTAGGTTTTCTAACAATCTATTTACCTCCTTAACTTCTTTCTTGTTTATTTTATGATTTGATTTATCTAAACCTGAGAGTGGGATGTTGAGGTCTCCCACTAGTAGAGTTTTGCTGTCTATGTCTTCCTGTAGTTCTTTGAGCTTCTCCTCTAAGAATTTGGATGCTATCCCATTGAGTACATACATGTTCAGTATTGAAATCATTTTATTGTCTATGGTACCTTTTAGGAGGATAGAGCTTCCTTTCTTATCTCTTTTAATGCTATCTATTTTTGCATCTGCTTTGTCTGAGATAAGGATCGCTACCCTTGCTTTTTTCATTTCAGCTGAAGCAAAATTTATTTTGCTCCAGCCTTTTACCTTTACTCTATATGTATCTCTCTGCTTCAAATTAGTTTCTTGTAAGCAGCATATTGTAGGATTCTGATTTTTAATCAGTGTGCTATTTGCTTACGTTTTAAGGCAGAGTTCATCCCATTCACATTCAAAGTTATAATTACCAACTCTTTATTGCCCTCCATGTTATCTTCCCTATGTTTGTCTTTCTCCCCTTCCCCCCATCCGTATTCCCCAATATTTTGTTTCTGAATAGTGTATTTGCTTTCCTATATCCATCCCTCCCCTTTCTTTTCCCTTTCCCTTTTTCCTTACCCCCCTTCCTTTTCTTCTGTTAGTTCCCTTTTTTCTCCCCCTCCCTGTCTCTGTAACCCACTCCCCTTTTCCCCCTTTTAAAACTTGAGAGGTAAGATTTTTTTTAAGGTAACTGAGTGTGTGTGTGTAAGTTAACTTTAAGCCAAGTCTGATGAGAGGAAGATTCAGCTATTTGTCATCTCCTCCCTTCTTCCCCTCTATTACAATAGGTTTTTTTGTACTTCTTAATGTAATGAGATTTACCCATTCAATCCCCTCCCCCCTCCTTCCTTTCCCCCCTTTTTAAGGATGAAGTGTTTTTAATTTATTCTATTTAAGTCATAGAAAATCCTGAGTAACCATCACTTCTGGCTAAGTATATTCGCTCTAATAGAGTTATAATTTTTGAGAGTTATTAGAGTCTTTCTCCCAATTTAGGGATATAGCCAGTTTCATCCCTTTGGATAGCAGTTGCATGGCTAAGCATCAGTTCTGGCTAAGTATATTCTCTCTGATAGGGTTACAATTCTCAAGAGTTATGAGAAATCTTTCTCCCATGCTGGGATATAGCCAGTTTCATCTTATTGGACAGCAGTTTCCGCCCCCCCCTTTTTTTACCTTTTTTTATGTATCTCTTGAACCTCCTATTTGATGGCCAAATTTTCTATTTACCTCTGGATTGTCATCAGGAATTGTTGGAAGTCTTCCATTTTGTTAAATGTCCATCTTTTCCCCTGAAAGAGAAGGCTCAGTTTTGCTGAATAGTGGATTCTTGGCTGCATTACAAGCTCCCTTGCTCTTTGGTATATTTCGTTCCAGGCCCTTCAATCCTTTAATGTTGATGCAGCCAGATACTGCTCTTTGGTATTTAAATTGTTTCTTTCTGGCTGTTTGCAGGATTTTCTCTTTTATCTGATAGTTCTGGAGTTTGGCCACAACATTCCTTGGTGTTTTCATTTTAGGATCTCTTTCTGGAGGGGATTGATGTATTCTTTCAATAACTATTTTGCCCTCTGGTTCCATAATATCAGGAAAATTTTCCATCACTAAATCCTGTAATATTAAGTCTAGGCTTTTTTTTTTTCTTCAGTGTTTTCAGGAAGACCTATAATTCTCAAGTTGTCCCTTCTTGATCTATTCTCGAGGTCAGTGTTTTTGCTGATGAAGTATTTTAAATTTTCTTCTATTTTTTGGTTTTGTTTAACAGGCTCTTGCTGTCTTATGAAGTCATTAGTTTCCACAGACTCCATTCTTTTTTTTAGAGAATTATTTTCTTCATTTACCTTTTGCAACTCCTTTTCCAATTGATCAATTCTATTTTTGGAAGAGTTTTCCATCTGCTCAATTGAGGTTTTCAGAGAATTATTTTCTTGTTGTATTTGCCCAATTGAGGATCTGTGAGAATTATTCTCATTTTACATTTGTCTAATTGTATTTTCCAATGATTTGTTTTCTTGTTGCAGGGTGTTAATTTTCTCTCCCAAATTTTCCAGTTGATTTTTAAACTCCTTCCTTATTTCTTCAAGGAAGTCTTTCAGTGCTGGAGAGCAGGTCATATTCTCTTCAGAGGTTCTAGGTCTCTGTGAGTTAGTATCTTTTCCTTCCAAGAATTTTTCTATGGACCCTCCTTTGTGATGGCCTTTCTTCATTATCCTAAAATCTTGTGTTGGAGAGGGGCTGATTCACAGGGGTTTGGTGTCGGGATTCCAGGAGGCTTTGCTCACTGAGTGTAATATCTCCAGCCAGCCAGTAGGGGTGCTGGTTGCTATCTCTGGAGTGTCTGTGACCTTGATTGACCCCTCTCCCTAGTCCTGGAGGGAATGATTGAAGCTGTTAAATACTTTTTTGTTTTATCAATAGTGAGCTATACCCTGTGATGGAGGTGATCACTCTCCCTTTTGTCAGCTGAGGTGGTTCTGCTGCTGGGCCTTAGCTTGGGGCACAGGTAGTCTGCAATTCTGTTTGTTCTGGGAAGAGGTTCCAGCTGAAATGGAGGTGTAGACTCTGAGTTCCTCTTGACCAGAGGGGCTCAGGGATTGTCTCTGCAATTGTCCTGCTCAGGAATTCTCCCTCCTGCCCTGCTGACAAGTTCCAGAGGGTCAGTCCCATCACCGATGCCTCTGCTGCCTAGTTAACCCAAGCCCTAGCGGTCTAGCCCCACCACTGATCATGACGGTCTGGTTCTTGGGTCCTCAGGCTCTGGGGCTCCAGCCTCGCTGCTAATCGGGCTAATATGCAGCTGATCCAGGCTCCCAAGCTCTCACCAATCCAGTGCTCTAGGCAGAATCCATCCTCTATGCCCAGACTCACCCACCATATCACCCACAATCTTAGAAGAGAGATCCTGAGGTGGATGTTCTTCTGGCTATTCTTTCTGGGTTTTGTTGATCGGATTTCTGTTAAGAGGTTTGTTTCATATTATTCATAAGGGAAGATCAGGAGATGAGCACTGTGCCTGTCTTCTTTTTTCCATCTTAGCCAGAAGTCTAGAAGTAACTTCTTTACCTTTGTATGAAGAAATTCTTGATTCTTGACAGTGAATGAGTCAATACAATATTGCCTGAGCAGATGAAAATTGACATTATACAAAGCTTAAGACTATTGGGCTGAAAAACATCCAGCAACAATGGTGGACTATGAATAAATAACAAAACAGCTTGCTTTATTTCTAGATGAAATGTTCACAAATTTAGCTATGTGATGAATGCCATAAATTTTGTATTTTTATATGGTTGGGTTTAAGTCACTGTTACCAGAATTCTAATCTACAAGAATGCTATGTATTTGACATTATAAATGATTTAATGCATTAAATAATTATATATTCATTGTGTGATTTGTATATATATATATATGTTTTATATATATATATATACACACACACATTTATATCTTTAATTAGTTGTTTGTACAAATATCACAAAATTATAAAGAATAAGTTTATCCCCTAAGAAGAAAAATGAGAAGATACCTTCCTCCATTCCTGTGCAGAAGTGAGGTGTCCATGAATGTAGAACATTGTATATAATGTGAGATTTTATCTATTTCACTTAATTTTTTTCCTTCTCCCCCCCCTTTTTTAAAGTTTTTTGAAATAAAGAATGACTCTTAGAAAGGAGAGAGGAAAGTAAAAGGGTAAAATATAGGCTATATAAAAGTAAATGATATCAATCAAAATCTATTTTAAAACAATTTGAACACTGTCCTGCCATTTTCCTTATTGAATTAAAGAGGGTGTAAATCTACTTATGGGGTAGATAAGGCAATTATTGTTATCAAAAATCCATGATATAAGAGATTTAAGGGCATTTTGTAACTATGTAGGACCATATACACATAAATTGGGGTTAATATTATCATTGTCAGGGGTGGCTAGGTGAATAAAGCACCTGCCCTGGAGTCAGGAGTACCCAGGCTTCAAATCCGGTCTCAGACACTTGATAATTACCTAGCTGTGTGGCCTTGGGCAAGCCACTTAACCCTATTTGCCTTGCAAAAATCTAAAAAAAATATTATCATTGTCATTCAATAGTTTCCCATAAGCAACAAAATATACTGTATATAGTGTGTCTATTAAGTATGAGAGATTCAATATGGTGTAATAACTAGAGGTGATGTTGCATGGTTGATTTTTCCAGTCATATCCCTTTTTTGTGACCCCACTTGGGATTTTCTTGTCAAAGATATAATGGTTTTCCATTACCTTCTCCAGCTCATTTTACAAATGCAGAAAGGGTTAAGTGACTAGCCTGAGGTCAAGCTAGTAAGTTAAGTGTCTGAGGGCATACTTGAACTCAGGAAATGAAGCTTTCTTACTATGGGCCTGGCAGTCTGCCCATCATTGCACCAACTAGCTGGCCCAAGTGAATAGAGTGCTCTTATCAAAGTTAGGAAGACCTAGGGTCTCAAATTCTGGTCTCTTCATATATATATATATATATATATATATATATATATATATATTTCAGAGAATGTCTGGACCTTAGTTAATCAAGGAAGTCTCCTCATCCCTGTACCAGTGAAATCATAGATTTAATTTACATACCTATACAAACAATATGAATCTCAGTTTGGACTTCATTAAAGCAGGATTTCTGACTGAAAATTTACTGTTAAACTTCTGTGAGAAAGTATGTGCTAAAAAATTAATAATGAAATGTGATTTTTAAAGAAATTTTTTACTTATTTGCATGGACAAACTTGAAGGTATTTTTTCAATTTAGGAACACCTAACTTGTGCATTTTCTGAATACAACAAGGACCTGTACAAGTGGTAGTTCTTGGGTTGACTTCTACTGGAACAATGGAGAGTGCTAATTGTTCTCCAAGCCCCTGAATTCCATTGTCAGGGACTTGTGACCGGGGTGGCTGCTGCTGGTGGGAGACTGTAGCTTGCAGCAGGAGCCTGGTGTGATGAATTTGTAGACTTCTTTCCTTTAGGATTAGGAAGAGCATAATCTTCTGGTGCTCATGGGTTCCTTCATTAAGGTACTCTGGGAATACACTTGTCTTTAGAATCAATGTTATAAATAAATGGTGGTTAAGTTCTCAGACTAGCTCTCAGAAGCCTATAATGGAACTGTAACTATAATATAATTATTTTAGTGCTCTAATTCTTTTCTCTAATTCTACTAATTTCTAATTCAGCACTTTCTCTTCCTCATACTCATTTATTAGAAATATTCAGATTCTCAGGATAATACACACACATATATGTGTGTGTGTGTGTATGTATATGTGTATATAATCTTTGGGGTGGTTTACAAAGTGATTCGGTTCCCATCACAGCACAAAAAATATTACTGGGAAGAAACTGTGTCCTTACCATTGTAGCTCTTCTGCAAAGCCAAGGAATAGGTTTCTAAGTGTACTTTTATAATGTCTCCCTTCCTTGTTCAGAATGCCATTAAACTTATTTAGGTAATGAATGAGTGAGTCACAGTTTGGGTAGTAAGGAGTTTATTTCAATATTGAGCCAGAGCTGTCCATGCCAATAATCAAATAATATGCAACAAATGGAAATTTACCACACCTGAGCCTGTTACATTGATCCAAGAAGATTGTCATTTAACTATAAAAACTTATGGTGGAGGCTTCAATTCACTGGGTGAACTCAGAAACATAGTTATTATCTTGGAGTCATGGAAAGCAAAATCTGAGGGAGAAGAATTCTGGAAGATGATTTTAACTCTCTAGGCCTCAGTTTCTTAATTTGTTAAATGAAGGGTTTATATGGGATAATGTCTATAGTGTCCTCTTCCATCTTTAAGATTCTATAGTTCTTTGATACAAATGAGTATAAAAATATATTTCTTAACTTGAGCCCAGAAACTTTTTTTTGGTATGAAATCCTCTGCTTTAAAAATTGTTTCTGGAAAGTTTTCTCTACTTTATGTAATTTCTCTAAAATAAATATGAGTAGTCCTGTTTTATGAGGAACTATATGAAGCTAGTTGGCAGCTAGGTGGTGCAATAGAGTGCCAGACTTGTCAGAGTTCAAACCCTGTTAGGTGTGATAATGGATAAAGTGTTGGGTTTAGAATCAGGAAGGGTGATCTTTATAAGTTCAAATCTAGCCTCAGATACTAGCTGTATGACTTTGGGCACATTGGTTACAAAACATCAGAAGTCATCTATTTCAACACCCTTGTTTTATAGGTGAAGAAATTGAGTCTCAGAAAAGTTAAGTGATCTACTCAGGCAGGATTCTAGGCAATAAGCTGTTAGAATTTGATCTGAATCCAGATTCAGATTTTCTAACTGCTCCTCCCCCTCCAATAAAAATCATAGGCACACATAAGATTTTTTTTATTTTAATATAAACTAATGCAAAATAGTGTGGACTTGGAATCAAGAGGTCCTGGGTTCAGGTTTTGCCTCTGATATACATACATACATACATATATATATATATATATATATATATATATACATATATTACGTAGTGATGGGAAACACTTAACTTCTCAGCACCCTAGGCTATTCTCTAAGATTATGAGTTGCTGAGAAGTTGGTGTTCTACATTGATAAAGGGAGTTTCCTTACAAGCTGTTCCTTAACCAGTATGAGATCTGGACTAAGTAGATATGATGCTTTGGATATTATTTCATAATATATTTTAGGAGGTAGTTATATAGAATGCCATATGACTGGAGTCAGAAAGCTCTGAGTTTAAATCTACTCTCAGACACTGGGGAAATGCCTCAGTTTCCTTATCCATATAAATGGGCATGATAACAGCACCTACCTTCCAGAATTGTTATTGTGGATCAAATGAGATAATATTTGTAAACAGAGTGGCACACTTTCAAATGCTATATAAATTTTGATCATTGTTTTTATTTATTAATATATTTATTGTAGGAAATAAAAATGTTGTCATGAGTTATTTCCCTGTTTTCATTACTTTTCATTACTCCAAATTTCTCTCATCTATATATATGCCAGTTAATTGACTACTTCATTATTAACTTTATTGACATATTCAAATATGAACAAAAGTATGTTTTTCTATTCTAATCATTTATTATATTTCAATTTTCAATTTTTGCTTTTTTATTCATAATAACTATCTTCTGATTTGCCTACTGGATGTCTTTATTCAGAAAACTTGATGGTTTTGGCACAGGTAGAATTAAGTAGATTTAAATTATGAGGTAAATGTTTACTGGAATTAAGAAGTATCCCTGCTTGATTTCATGTAATTACTTCCATCCCACTAATCAAAAGATTGAAAAGGACTTCAGGAATTATCTGCCCTAGTGGAAAGTAAAGACTTAGTAAAGACCATACAGATAGTTAGTGGTAGAACAGTATCTTATACTTTGGGCTCTGGTCTCTTTTCATTACTCCAAATTTTCTCTCTTTTATATTTATGCCAGTTCATTGACTACTTCATTATTAAATTTATTGACATATTCAAATTTGACCAAAAGTATGCATTTCTATTCTAATAACTTATATTTCAATTTTCTATTTTTACTTTCTTTTTTATTCATAAAAGCTATCTTCTGATTTGCCTACTGGATGTCTTTATTCAGAAAACTTAATGAATTTGGCATAGGTAGAGTTAAGTAGATTTAAGATATGAGGTAATATATTTACTGGAATTCAGAAGTATCCCTGTTTGATGGCATGTAATTGCTTCCATCCCACTAATCAAAAGGTTGAAAAGGGCTTTAGGAATTATCTGTCCCAGTGGAATGTAAAGACTTAGTCAAGACCAAAAAGGTAGTTAGTAGTAGAACAATATCATAAACTCTGGGTTCTGGTCTCTTTTCATTACTCCAAATTTTCTCTCTTATATTTATGCCAGTTCATTGACTACTTCATTATTAACTTTATTGACTTATATACTAATATGAGCAAAAATATGCTTTTATATTCTAATCATTTATGGGACAGCTAGATGGCACAGTGGATAGATCACTGGCCCTGGAGTCAGGAATACCTGAGTTCAAATCTGGCCTCAGACACTTAATAATTACCTAGCTGTGTGGCCTTGGGCAAGCCACTTAAGCCCATTGCCTTGAAAAACTAAAAAAAAGTATACTAATCATTTATTATATTTCAATTTTCAATTTTTATTCAGATGCTTAGGTATTTAAAGGCAAATTGCTTTCAGAATACATGTTCCATTTTTATTAACTCTACTTTATCTTTAAATAGCAGATTTTTCAGTATTAGTTAAAAACCTAAATTATGAAGCTGAGCAATTGATTGTCCTTTGTTCCCAAAGAGGGGAGAGAGATGGGGTGGGGCATATACATCTGTTAATTGGTTATTACAGTAATCTTGATATTAGGTGATGAAGATCTGAACCAGAGTGACGTCTCTGTGAAAGGAGGCTAAAAAAAACACTCTCTGACTGGAGATTGGAACTAGATATTAGGAATAAAGGGAAAGGAAGAGATAAAGAGTCTAGTCTAAACAACTAGAAGAGTAGAAAATCATTGATAGGGCTGCTAGGGAAAATAACTGGTTTAGTATAGAGAAGGTAAAAATGTGTCAGGATTATTGATAGAATAATAAAAACTACATCTAACATTGAAAATCTTTTAAAAATAATTGTATGTTTTTGCCCATTTGCCAAAAAAAGGTGAATGAAGTCTAGCCAAATGAAAATGAGTTCTCACTGTCCCCTGTCAGTAGTTTTACTTTAACCATGTTGAAGTGTGGCTGTTTACAAAGTTTAAAATCATTAGTATGATATTATGACATTTATTACAAACTTGGTAGAGGGATCCTCAGATAGTTTGCTTACTTTGGCAAAGGGATTCTGAGCATTTAACTTGGATATCTTTTTGCACGTACAGGAAAGAGTCAATATGGGGAAGGCAAATTTAGGAAGTTAGTTGTGGAGACTTTCAACTGATAATGTGACACACCATTAGGTTATTTATAATAAATATCAGTCCTGGTTAACATGTGTATTCCTTTCCTGATGTACCCTGATCTTGTGCCTGGAGATTCACATGCTTACTTTTTTCCAGGGAGGGTGACCCTAGAAAAGAGAAGAGTTCTGGTTGTGAAATCCAGGAGGTAAAACAATCAGATGAGAATTCAGGTGACTTCAAAGAAGCATAATTGACTTGGAAGTAAGAGTAATCTGAACTCCAAAGTGAGGGCTGTATGTGAGAAAGATAGAGGGGGGCAGAGGGAGAGAGGATACATTTATTATGTACTAGATATTGTAATAGGCAGAGGAGATAAAAATAAAAAAAACCCCCACCAAGATGGTACTATTTTCAAGGCACTTATATCTAAATAGGGAAGAAAAAACATAGAAGAGAGCCAGAAAATCTAGAGGGAGAAATGGTTGAATAAAGGTCAGAGGGCACATTAACAAGTGAATTGAACTGGTAGTGAAGTAAGTGTATGGCTAGTGCCTATTCAAGAAATGGTTATCATTTGCAGTTTTATGTAGTACCTAAACTGAGTACTTATAATTTACCTGAATATAGTTTTTATCCTGAAATTATCTAAATTATAGAAAAAATAGGTTTTGATTGGTTTAGTATACAATATGTTGATAATTTATGACCAAAGAATAATTTGGAGAAGTAGAAGGCAGGACTATGGTCCCAGGCTGTAAATTTAGAAAGGGAAATAATCCCACTCTACTCCATTCAGTAGTGGCAATATAGAATAGTAAATATGGGGATCTTCTGTGCTGTTAGTACACTCATCATTGGGCCATCCTCTGCATTTAGGAAAATAGCATATAGGTCTATTTATTTATATTTACAACAAAAATGCTTTTAGAAATACATTGACTACATAGGGCTATTTTGAAGTTATCAACTTGTTATAATTCTTTTTTTTGAGGGGGAGTAAAACAGGAGGAATACATAAGCTAGAGATATGGAAGAACTAGAGTTAAAGGATTAGACTTAAATTGCATGATTAAATTTTTCATGTAGAACTTTTATAGAGTTACAAGACACAGAATCAACTTTTTTATGTGATATTAAATCTGATTTGAATTTGTGATCATTAAAAAGGAAAATTCATCTGAAAGTATAACACAAGCTACCCAAGTTTGGTGCCTGAAATGTATTTTGCAATAAGACTATTTTTGATAATTTGCATGTTTACTAAAGAAATTATTGCTATCAAATCATTACCAAGATGCACATTAGTGCAGTTGGCAATTAATTTGAAAACTCACTGCAGAGTTCAGTGGCACTCACAGCATCTTTTCTATAATGAATGGGGAAAAAGCAGCAATAAAACAATTTCTTTCATCTCATCATGCCATGATCAGTGTCTCTTTATGGCATGATCATTTACAACTTTCCTTTAGCTCCTCCAGAACCTTGAGTGGAAGCAAAGAACTGGTAAGTGTGTTTGCGGGGCTGAGGGACCTGTACAACTAAATCATTCACAAAAAACCTTGCAGAGGAAAAGAACATGTGAGCTTTGATGATCAGGATTTTGAACAGTAGCAGGTAGTGCTCTCTTTGTGTGTTAAATTATTTTGCTATTTTAATGTTCATTTGAGGATACAGAAAGTCAGTATCTTTGTGGGGGTATCTAGAAAGGGACTCAAAACAATTCAAATGGTAATGCAGCAAATAAAAAGCACTTGACAACTGTCATTAATAGATGATAGAGATACAGTTAAACAAGATTATGATGCATTTTATTTCAGCACATAGACATGTATGCTTATTTTCTGGGATGATAATATCAGATATTCTTTATCTCAGGCAGAATCAGGGTAAAGAAAAGCAAGAAAAAAAGCTAGAAAAGTCTATGTCAGAACTTAGCTATTTGAATATATTGGCTTAGAGTGGAACATAAGTAAAGTTAGTGGAAAGTCCTGAGAACAGACTTCATGGTTTACCTACAAATTAAGTAAATCCCCTCAGTCTTTTTCTTCTTTTGAAAAAAGTGAGGAAAATAATACCATACTAGAAATACTCTGTGTTGCCAAATAGAATACTTGTCTTAGTACAGAAAGCAGCACCAATGATAATTTTCAGATCATAATCTGTGGTTTTACTAGGACACTAATATAATGAAGCATTTTATGTGATTTTTAAAGTAAGGATCATTCTGTATGGTTAGACTCAGCTGATGCAAAGTAGTCAATCATTTTTCTGATTATTTGAATTTTTCCTTTTCCCATGTGCACTGGTTTTACACTGACAGATTTTTGTTCTCACACAGCCACAACATAAATAATTATAACTTTTCTTAATCTTTTATTTTCTTTACCATATTTATTAATTTTAGTTAGCCTGTTTTATTTTTCCTGGAAAGAAAATAGATCATTCTTTAACCCCTTAAAAAAGGTAAATTTGTGTTCTCTTCTTTTAGATTTGATTAACATCTTAATTATTTTGCCTCTAATATGACTAGTTAAAGGACACTGAAATACTAATTTGGTTTTGTTTTTCCCATTCCCAATATTATATTAGAAAAGGAACTTTGAAAATTAAAACATGAAGTTGATATGCATACAAGGATAGCACCTCTCTAAACCGTACTTATAGTGATTTCCTAATGGATTTCCAAAGTAAAGAAATTCTTAAATATTTGAGTTGTTTAGGGAATCACCTTGATCACCTAAAAGCATTTGTCTTTTAGAACCTGATAGTAACTTAGGAAAAGTGGGAAGAGGAAGGGAAAGGAATATGCCTTTAGAAAATGTATTCCATGTACCAAGCACTGTGCTGTGTTGGAAGACAGGGAGATCAGTATTTGGAGCTAAGGTGGGAGAGTATTACCCAATTCCTTCTCCCATTAGAGATCTAATTATTGGTGTATAATAACTAATTTACATCAAGTAAATAGCAGTCGTCTCTAAACCCTGGATAAGATGTAAACTATATGAGCTTTGCACGTGACTCAAACATGTGTTATATTTGGAGTCAGCATGGCCTAATGGAATGAGTCCTGGACTCAGATTTATGAGTCCTGGGTTCAGAATATACCTCACACACATAATTTTGTGATGATGGGCAATCATTTAACCTCTCAGAGCTTCAGTTCTTTCATCTGTAATATGGGATCCTAATGTTACCACTACCACTTCATAGAGATGTAGTAAACCCTAGAAGTCTGTATATGATAAATGTCAGATATTATGTTAATACTGACCTAATCCATATGGAAATCCTTGTTTCCTTAGTGACCTGAATGTAAGTGACTCTGAATGTAAGTTATTTGCTTAGAGTTGGAAATGGACTTTATCAATTTTGATATTACTTCCCAGGAAGATTTTTATATATTGGGAGGATCAAGTTCAGAGTGTCATGGGATATAAAATGCAAAATCCAAAGTAGATGTAGCAATAATAAACATTTATTAAGCATCATTGTGCTAATCCCAAACCTTTCTTTTGCTGAAAGTTTAGATACGGGAATGAATAAATAGCTAAGTTGAATTTAAACATCATCAAAATACTTTGTTTCTGACACAAAACCAAAAGTAATTCTAACTTCATATTATGAAAATTAAGACTATATATTTAGAATTAAAATATTAATCTTTAACAAATAAAATTCATCTTATTATTTATTCTTCCTCATACTTGAACAAATTTATTAACCTGAGTAGTGACTCAAAACTTTTCAGATTTATTTTTTTAAATCACCAAACATTGCATATAATGTATACATTAATTCAAAGAATGATCTAGTATCTAATTTTAGTGTTGGAGGGGACTTCAGAGGTTTCAGAAGGGAAGAATCAGTTTACATTCTGACAGGTAGTCATACTGTTTCTTCTTCTTCTTCTTCATTTTTAGATTTTTTTTCCCCAAGGCAAATGGGGTTAAGTGGCTTGCCCAAGGCCACACAGCTAGGTAATTATTAAGTGTCTGAGACCGGATTTGAACCCAGGTACTCCTGACTCCAGGGCTGGTGCTTTATCCACTGCGCCACCTAGCTGCCCTATACTGTTTCTTCTTGAACACTTCCAGGTACAGGGAACTAATTATAAAAAAAATAGCGTATTCCATATTTGAAGAGTTCTGATTTTTAACATAATCTTTCTTTATAGTGAGCTGAGATTTAGTGAAAATTTCTACCTCTTAGTTCTAGATCTTTGAATCAGAACAGAACAAGTCTATTCTCTTCTTTACTTGATAATGTTCCAGATGTTTTCAAGATATTTATTGTCTTCTTCTCAAATCTAATAAAATAGAATAAAATCATCAAGATTGCATATTGTAATTTTGTGAAATCCTATATTAAAAATTTTGATATACACAAAGCACAGTCAATTAAGAACCAATCAATTTAATTATAATTTAGACTAGGAGAGACAAAATCAGTGACAGTTGTTGCTTGTTAGTCTTTTCTATGGTGAGCCTGAGTGGAGGAATGAATACATAAGCTTATTTCAGTTCTGTGATGATTTTTTTAAAGTTCTAATTAAATAAGAAATCTGTGTATGTTGAATTGCATTGATAAAGAAGTTTATTTCCTTGTTTTTAATTTTTTATTTCTGTCATTGAAATCATGTAATATTTATGTTATATCTTGAAAAATACTTTGTAATTATTATACAAACAAAAGGTTGAACTTGAATAGTTATGGGAATTTTCATTAAATTTAAGTGTCCAGAAAATACAACCAAGAGACCTGGATTTTTGTTTTGACTCTGTCACTAACTAGTTGTGTAAGCTTAAGCAAGTATTTTACTTCTTTGGGTCATAGTCATAGCCATGAAAATGACTCTCCACTTTTGTGATTATCCATGTTTAACAAACCTAGATCCTTTACAGTTGTTGAGATAGTATGGTTTCTGGACCTCTCACTATATTTTGGAGCCACCTCAACTTTTATAAAGCAGTAGGATGACATGATGAATAGAGTACGAACTAGAAGTCAGAAAGACCCAAATTCGAAACCTACCTCAAATGCTTAACATTATGACCCTGAACAAATCAGTCTCAATTTACTAACCTGTAAAATAGGATTAATTATATTCACAGTACTGTTAGGATCAAAGGAGATAGCAAATACAAAGTGATTTGCAAACTTTAAAGCTTTTTAGCTATTAGTTAAATTTATCTATTAACATAGTAACAGTACTAACAAGATCTTTCCAATTATTTCCAAAGTAAAGAAACTCAATTATTTGAGAAATTGGAGGAAAATGGTATAGATAACATCCTTTTCATAGCAGTATATTCAGTGACTCTTATTCTTTTAAAAGAGTAATGTGTTCTGGGTGAACTAGACTTGGGTGTCTTATCAAATAATTTTTCTAGAGTTTACCTGTCACATGACAAGCCAAAGTCCTTGTCTTCCATATCAGTGAGTTCTAGTGTCAATTATTGTCTAGTTTTCTTTAGTCAATTTAATTCTGAAATATAGAGCATATATCTAATACTACCATGGCAGGTAGATGATATTGTGCTGTTATTTTTTGTGAAAGTATATGTGCTATACTTCCCTCTATTAACCTAGAGGAATTCAAAAATATTAATACAGAAAACTTCTGTGAGGGAAATTGCTTCACTAATTCAGATCAAACATCTGTTTTGAAACCTATAGCACTGGAGAATTTCTGAGGGATCTTAAGAAGTTAGCTAATTCAAGTTACATGCTGGTAATTGTTTAATAATTGACTTTCCAGGAAAAAAGTGCACCTGACACAATTATAAGATTAGATTACATTATTAACATTTTGTCCACCACTGTCTTAAGTCTAGTTTACCAACAAAACAATAAATCAAACCCTGATTTGCAGCATTTGTCAATTTCTAAGAGATAAATTTTCACAATAAAAATTTAACAATTGGCTTGTTGAGCTGGTTCAAATCAACTCTAGCAGTTATTGTCAGGATCACCCAGTCCAAAAATGTTGGAGGTGACTTTCAGATCTTGACTCTGAGGTCAATTCCCTATCCATCAAACTTTACTTCTTCAGGATAGTAAGAAAAGCTGTTTAGAGCTTTCATCATAAAGTATAAAGCATTATAGGAGTGATGTGATGGGGAAAATTCTAATCAGAAAATGTCTTGTTTGCCGTACTTGACCTTTTTCTCCTTTCCATAGCAACCTGACTTAAGTTGTAGTCAGCCTTTCAACGTTTTGAGCTTGAGAATTATTATGAGAAGATAGTTACTTAATGTGATACTCACATTTTTATAGTATTTTAAGATTTCCAAAGTGTTTTCCTTCCAACAGTTCTACAAAGGAGGTAGAGTAATCAGTATCTTCATCCCTATGTAATCATCTGGTCCTTTGAGAGTCATAACTGTGGGTGAGGAACAGAAATATTCCCTTAGTTCTTTGACTACTGTTCATTCCATATCATCTCTACTCACACAAGCTTCTTTAAAAGAAGAAATTGAGACTCAGAAAAAAGGACTAACTGCCAATTGTCTAATAGCTAGACAATATCAGAGGCAGGATTCAAACTCAGGTATCATCTGAACCTAAAGTCAACCCAAGGGTCCCAAACCTGTAGCTATGTACTTAAGTTAAATTTAGTAAAAGCTTACAAAAATCTTGTATTTTACCTTAGAAAGCAAAGACTTGCAAAAAATAAAGAGTGAAATGAACAGAACCAAGAAAATATTGTATACAGTAATAACAGTATTGTTTTAAGAATGACTTTGAGTGAATGTTATTTTGATTTTTATAAATATCCCAATTAACTATAAAGAATGTATAAAGAAAGATGCTGTCTGCATCCAGAGAAAGTTAAATAAATGTATAGAATAATTTTACATAAATACACATATGAGTATGTGAATCTATATGTGTGTGTATATATGTATTATATGTTGGATATACGCATATGCTCCCCACCCTACAGTCACCATATGTATGTATATGGTGACTGTAGGGTGGGGAGAAGAAAAAAATTTACTTGATAATTTCATTGTATATTTAAAAGGAATAACATGTTAAACAGTAGATTTGCAGTTTCATGTGCAATCACTTTTTAAAACATTATGCTATGTTATAGAAATTATTGGTTTAGTCCATAAATTAAAAATAAAATGTTTTAAAATATTGCTAATAGTTATGCTTATTTTTAGCAGTGAAGCCTGTGTTTATTGTTGCCTTTAGGAGTTGATCCAAAAATTACTCCTGAAAAATAAGTAATAAATACTTTTAATATGAGGGAAAAGAGCAAGTTTTCTAGGTCAGGTTTTACATTCTACTGAGATGGAAAGAACATTTCAAATACCTCTTAATGGGAACTCATTAAAGTCTCCTTCCTCTGACCTTTTGTTGAAATGTTCACCATTTCCCATCCTTTCTTTTCTCTTTTTTTAAAAAGTCTGTTATGACTTAATGTCAGATAGTAAAACTATTTTGTGGAAAGTTCTAAAAATAATAATCCTGAGTAAGTGACTTCTAAGTAGCAAGGTAATTGATGTCAACTAGGAATGAGGAAGGACATCGTGCTCACTCAACTGTTACCTGTGCGATCTTGGTTGTGAAATGGGCCAACACTCTAATGGCATAGCCTACCTCCTGAGGTGGAATAGAATTTTGTAGTCTGCGATGGTTTAAGAATTTTCTTTTAATAGGAAAATTATTTTCATTTTCAATTTATGTTTTGCCTTCCTCATGTTCATGGTGTTACTGAACCCGGGCATCCTCATGGCAAAAATGAACAAGCTGACATAGAGAAGACATTAGTAGTAAATTCTAAACTTGTTAAGTGAGATAGTTGGACAACTCAGAATTACAGTCCAATATTATATGGGTTTGATGGGCTATCAATAGAAAGAAGCAGGCAGGTTATGTGGAATCTGCAGGAGAATCAACACTGTCTTATTGATTAGGGTTTTTAAAGGAAGGTGGCTCTTGAGCTGGTTTAAAAACAGAATAACCTCTCCATTACAGAGCAACCCACAATCTCTTTGTCTCTCTGTCTCTCTGTCTCTCTCTGTCTCTGTCTCTGTCTCTGTTTCTGTCTCTCTCTCTCTCTCTCTCTCACACACACACACACACACACACACACACACACACTTTTCTAGGAAATGCCATCTGGAAGAGGCCTCAGCAATACAGCAACAAACACCCTTTTACAGTTGGGACTCACCCTGCTGACTCATTCTTTGAAAGTGTGTCCCCAAAATCCTGACAAAGTTAAAGGCACTGAATGTGGTGAATATGTAAATTCACCAATCACTGTGACATGTGATAATGATTCAAATTTCATTGAAAAAATAATTAATGAGAATGAAAAAATATCTCTAACCAATGAGTCCTTTTATCATAATCAGGAAAGATGGATAATGAAAGTTATGAGATAAAGGTGAGGGGTTGGAAACATCCTTAGAGGTCACCTAGCTACATTCTCATGTCTTACTGTCTTAGTGCTCAGTTTGGTCCCTACATTCTGTCCCATCTTTCCTTCCTTTTACGATTATATTAAATGCATCCATTATAATACTGTTGAGTGAGCAGGTGAAAAGTTTCTAGAAAGGATTTTTCTGTTAGTATTTTAGTATCTAGAAAAGATTCTCTATTAGTATTTTAGTTGATTTTGTGTTTCAGTGGACAGTAAATTCAGTAAAATTCTTGTTTTTATTAATTTAATATTTGCACACTTCTTTTAATCTCTCTGGACCTCAATTATCTCAAATTTGAAATAATGGGTTGGATTCTATGTTTACTCTGATTTACTCTAAGGTCCCTTCCAGTAATAAGTTTATGATGGTATCATGATCCTTCTATGAACTTCATAATAATGTCTTGTTCAGCATAGAACTTTAGATAGTATTGATAAGAGCTAGTCATCCATCCATTTATCTATTTACATATTTATATTCATTTAAAAAACTTTTTGTTTTCTACCCAACTTTAATTTTCTGATATGTCTTCTATTAAAAGAAAGAAATTGTTAAGGAAAATTGACTAACAAAATGGCATTGTCTGATAGTCTAGCATATTATAGTCTACTCCCATAGTCCTTACCTTTTTACAGAGAGGAGGAAAGTATGTTACATCCCAAGTTCTCCCAGATCAAGATTGGTCATTGCAATGAATCTCAGTTAAGTTCCACTTTTAGTACTATTTTCATTTATATAATTGCAGTTATTGTGTATATAGTGTTCTTCTGATTATTCTTACATAATCTATAGCATTTATTACAACTTTTTTTCATGTTTTTTCCCTGAATTCCCCATAAGTATCATCTGATAGCATGAGGAAGTATTCCATGGCATACGTGTCATAATTTATTCAGTGAAGAGAAATGAAATATGTCTTGTCCTCATGAAATATATTGTGAAGTACCATAACTTTCACTTTAGAATGTGAAAGTGTTTTAATAATAATTGTAGCTATAATTTTTATAGTATTTTAAGGTTTTCCATGTGCCTTCTTATTATCTTTCTTGATTCTCACAACGAACTTCAGAGGTAGATACTATTTTTATCCCCATTTTTCATAAGAGGAAACTGTAATCGATGGAGGTAAAGTCATTTGTCCTGGATCCCACCACAAACATCTGTCTCTGTGGATCTGAACTCAGGGTTCCAGGTCCTGCACTCTATTCAGTGTGTCCCTTATTTACCCCTGAACTAAACCAAATTGCACCAGACAGCTTAAAGGAAAAGAAGGGGAACAAGATTTTTTCAGGTTACTTCCATATAGTAAACTGAATTATTACACATATTATTATAGCTGTTTTATTCATGGCAAAATGGAATCAGAGAGGCTATTAGATTCTTTCCTTTTCTGTGTATTTCCAGTGCTTAGCAAGATGCCTGACATGTGATAAGCACTTTTAAACATGCTTCATCTGTCTCAGTTAGACTTTGGTCATACAAGGACAAAATAAAATCAGTCCCTGCCCTCACAAAACTGTTATTCCATAGAGAGAGAAGATCAAGTAAATAAATATTAGGATTAGAAACACCATATATATATATCACAAGGCAACATTACATTTACCATGAATAGATTTGTAGGATTATTTTTTTGCTTTGCCAAATGCTTCTTTGTTTAGTCCCTTGATGTTATAAACTTTCATAGATGTTTATTTTCCTTAGATTTCTTTTTTTTTGAGTAGCCTTCCAATTCCAATGAGACTGATTTCTGACTAAATTACTAAATTACCTTCCCACCCCTACAAACAGCAGAGCACAGCAACAGAGGCCTTAGTAAATATTGTATTAATTTGTTGCTAATGAATGTTTTGACAAGCATGACTACATTGAAAGGAAATAGCTTTTAATAGGTCACCAGAGTCCACAATCTTGGCTCAGTTTTCTTCTCAGGTTTATGTCTTAAAATAGCAGTCCACAAATTCAGAGGCCTTTTATTTTATTTTATTTTTTATTTTTTGGTCCTAATGTCAGCTCTTACCTTGAAAGGAAGAAATAAGATTCATCAGTTTCATGTGACTGCTGATTAGGGAATGCACAGTATATGTTCTTTTTAAAAAAGCTCCATGCAGCATCTTTTCCTACAGATTACTCAGAACATGTCCTAGTTTAACTAAAACCCAGGAGTTCATATTATAATATGCTAATATATGACTAAAGAGATCCAGGTTTTTAACCTTTTTCACTGGAAAATTCTTCCTATTGATAGCTTGGTTTTGGAGTTGCTATCCATAAGCAGAAAATGTCTTTCTATGGTGCAAAAACTTACATTCTAATATCATTTTTATCAGTTATTTTACAATTGTTTCCCATTTCCCTTTTTCTGTTTCGGTCCTTGGTTTTAGAATTTTGATAGAATAACCTTATTTTTACAAGGGGATTGCATTTGAATCTCGAAGTTGTGCTGAGATCATCAGAGATTGTGTTTACTGGCATCCAAGGGCCATTATGAAGGTACCAAAGTAATGGGTAGGTTTCATATATTTCTTTTCCTTCTGTCTCTCCCTTCTGTCCATTCTCTTGCCATTAATTCCTCCCTCCCTTTCCTTCATAAGACAGATTTTTAAATAGATGGAGTTTGAACAGTTTGTGTGTTTTCCTCATTGTTTTCTTTCTTTGTTTTTTGTTTCTTGGTTGCTTTCTTTGTTTCTTTTCTAAATTTTTTTGAAAGACCGTAGAGTTAAGTGACTTGCTCAAGGTCACACAGGTAGGTAATTATTAAGCATCTGAGATAGGATTTGAACTCAACTCCTTCTCACTCCAGGGTCAGTGCTCTATCCACTGTGCCACCCAACTGCCCCTCTAAATTCTTTCTTTGTGTTTTTGTTTCTTTCTCTGTATACTCCAATTTTCTTTTTCTCTCTTTACATGTAAAATCAATGTGTGCCTCTGAAATCACCTAGATTTGTGACCATGGACAAGTCTGTAAATTCCTACCACACGGGATTCTTGTGATATTAAGTGAAGTATGTGAAGAACTTTGCAAACTCTAAAATATTCATATATGTATATGTATCATCAATATAAATATAAATAAACATACATTATAAATATAAATATACATGTTGAAATATATACCCATTTTGTTTTACTTCAGATCTGAGATTTTGTGGTGTAGGGTTTCTTTATATGGAAACTCCCTCTACTTATTCAGATTGCCAACAATTTGTAACTTTTAATCTTAGGGAGATGCATAGGGCACTGAAAGCTTAAGTAATTTGTCCATGGTTTTATAGCTCATATAAAGTCAGAGGTAGGATTTAAACTCAGGTCCTCCTGACTCTGCAGCTATCCCTTTATCTACCTTGTCATGCTGCATCTCATCAAGGAGATAGCAAGGAGCTTTGGAAAGGACATAGGATGGAGAATTGAATGTGGTCCTTGATTAAACTCTAACCCCCTGTTTGAATTTTAGTTCTGTTATTTCCTACTTTAAATCCTTGGTGGTAAGTCACTAAACCTTCCTGAGCCTTGGTTTCATCATCTGTAAAATGAAATTAATTGAACTAGGTGACCTCTTATCTTTAAATCTATGAGCAGAATACATACGTGTGTGCATATGTAAAGATATTTGTATAAATCCTTAAAAATAATCCCTACTGTCAATATGCTTACAGTTTTATTGGGGGAAATAAAAAAATTACAAAAAATAGGGGCTAAATTAGTCATGAAGATTCATATCCTTGTGGTAAAGTTCTACAGAGAAAGAATATGTGGGATGGGGAAGTGATAGGGTCTGAGTCAGGCCTTGAAGGGTGGCTTGCTTTCAGTGATTGGGAAGGACATTACAAGGAGGGAAAACATATGAACAAAAGTACTGAATCATGAATGTGCAAGTTTTATTTGGGAAACAAAGATTAGACTAATTTCAGTAGATCTAGTGTTTGTGTTGGGGAGTCACATTAGAGAAGGTTGAATAAGCTAACTGAAACCAGATGAATGGAGAGCTTTAAATGTCAAACTAAAGAACTTTAATGGATAGTGAGATCATGGGGAAGGTTTCTGTTAAAGGCTAAAACCTGATGTCTTAGAAATATTATTCTGGCCAAATTTTGCACACCGAATTGGACAGAAGAGTGACAAGAGTAGAGAGAACAATTGTATGAAGTAGGGATAATGTAGAATTTGAAGTGGAAAACAGGAGATGAATACAAACAATTATAAGAAGAGGCATTAGGTAGAATGTTATGTGCAAAGAAGAAGCATCAAAGATCAGAGATTTAAAGCTGGAAGGGACCTTATGGGTCATCTAGTCACATTATCATATCAAGACTTGGAAGGAACATGAGAGACCATGTAGTCTAGTTTCCTCATTTTGTGGATGTAGAAACTGAGTCCCTAGGGAAGTCAGAAAACTTACATAGTTTATACAGAGTACTTATTGGAGACAGGATTTGAACTCCTCTGCTTCCAGGGTTGAGATTCAGTTTTGGTAAATGGCTTGTCCTAGGGCATGTGGTTAGTAAATAGCAAGAACTATTTCTGATGTGAAAACCAACATAGCACCTCCTTAATGATAAAAGTTTCAAAAGTTATACTTTTATATTTTAATTAAAAAGTTATAAAATTATATAAAATAATTATTAATGTAAAACTCTATAATCATAATAAAAACTTTAAGTGACAACTTTATGCTTTTTCCTGAGATGCTCTTTTATCTCTCCCAACTCAATTATAAATATCACATTAATAGGGAAAAAGTCTTATAGATGTGTTACTCAAATGTGTATCACACACACATACACACATAGGTATACACATACACACACATATAAAAGGAACAGTGATGTACAGTGGGGTCTATGACTGGGGAGACATCAGAGTCAAGATTTGCACTGTGTGACCCTAATAGAGGTAGCACATGCATGCCCCTTTCAGTGAGGCAGAATTACTTACTGTTTCACTCAGTGGTTTTTCAGATGGTTAAAATCAAGAATAGCAAGATTAAATATCTTATACACATTCATGGAATGTATCATCTAGACCATGGAAAATGAGCTTAAAGTGTCTACAAACATTACAGGGGCATACAGAGAAATAGCAACAGTTTATGCACTTATTGTATGCGCTCTACCAAGTTTATGAGAGACTGTGCAAACTGAGGTGAGGCACAGCTCACCACTGCCTCACCTTAGTTCTTTCACCATATTTGAAGTGAAAATATGCAAATTCAGATGTTTATGCAAATGCCTGGAATCATACAGAAATCATACAGAGTATTTTATTTTATTATTATTCTCTTTTTTACTTTTTATTACGTCAAGGGAGACTGCCTCCTCTGCCTCCCCAATTGAATATCCATGAAGAATAATGTAAATAGAATGGTTAGAAGTAAAAATGGGGCAGCTAGGTGGCTTAGTGGATAAAGCACCGGCCCTGGAGTCAGGAGTACCTGGGTTCACATCTAGGTCTCAGACACTTAATAATTACCTAGCCGTGTGGCCTTGGGTAAGCCACTTAACCCCGTTTGCCTTGAAAAAAACCTAAAAAAAAAGAAGTAAAAGTGAGCTTGGGTGGGGGGAAGGAGGGAGGTTATTTTAGTAATAATAGTTAGAATTTATATAACTCTTTAAGGTTTACAAGGCATATTTTTTATTTGATACTCAAGATAATCTTTTGATGTAGTTACTATTATTACGTCCATTTTACCAATGAGTTAATACAGGCAGAGAAGTGACTTGCCCTGAGTCTTATAGCTAGTATCTGAAAGCTAGATTGAAACTCAGGTCTTCCTAACTTTAGCCATGGAACCACTTAAATATCTATATTTTGGTTGTTGAATTTTTAATTTAATTTAATTGAGTAATATTTATATTGTATATATGGTGTATTCACCCACATAATATTGATAGGATAGTTGAAGCTGTCAAATATAAACTGGAAGTTGTCTCATTCCAAATGAATTACTTATCAGTGTTATGTAAATTAAAAGAGATCTCTTAAGTCAAATATTAGAGAAATGATGAGTATTCTTTTTTTTTTAGTTTTTTTTTTTTTTTGCAAGGCAATGGGGTTAAGTGGCTTGCCCAAGGCCACACGGCTAGGTAATTATTAAGTATCTGAGGCCGAATTTGAACTCAGGTACCTGACTCCAGGGCCGGTGCTCAATCCACTGTGCCACCTAGCCGCCCCAATGATAAGTATTCTTAAGATCTGTTTAAGTATCATATTTTTTCTCTGAGTAATAATAACTTACATTTGTGTAGTGCTTTATACTTTTCAAAATACTTTTATATAGATTGTCTCACTGTATGCTTACAACAGCCCCAGGTAGAAGTGTCATGCCTCTGCTATATAGCTATGACAATTGAGATGTGAAGTTGTGACTAGACTAAGGTCATACAGGAATCAGAAGTAGAACTTTCTGATGCCTTCCCACAGAGAATAAATCTAGCCTAAGTAGTTAGGGTCTTCTACAGAAAAGATGCTTATATTTCACAGAAATTCAAACCAAGTCACAAATACTTTTGGCAGCATTATATAATGTGACAGTTGCTGTGATAAGCATTTTACAACTATTATCTCATTTTATTCTTGGAAAAACATCATTTTGATTTTTGCAAATATTTAATTTAAAAATTTGCTCCTTTTGTGCAGAATTTTGTATGTTTGATTTAATGATCATTTTACTAAAATGAGCAAAACCAGTTCTATATACTGGCATAAAGAACTGTATACAAATACATGTATTTATAGATATATATGCATACATATAAATATATACATATTTAGGATTTGTGTTTGTGTGTGTGTGTATGTGTGTGTGTGTGTGTGTATGGGTTAGGGGAATTGATGTTATTTTAGAGTATTTAGAGCTCAGATTTCTTGAAAGATGGAAAGAACCTATTTAAGAGATTGCAGTTTTTTTGACAATTAATTTTTCCTTAGTATTTTGACAGCTGACTTGATTAATTGTTTTAAATAGTTGAAGGGGAAAAATTTTAAGTTATAACCACAGGATTATTTATTCATCTAGAAGACATATTTTACAAATGATGTATTTTCTTCCTTCTTTTCTGATAGAAGTAAAAAAAATGGACATGTGGATTGCAGCTGTGAGCTTAATAATTTTACTGATAACTAAGAATGGAACTGATCTTGCTGGGAATTATATAAGCAGCTTTAAAGCTCACCATATTCTCTATATAACAAAGTATGAAAAACACAAGGCAGAGGATATGGTTATTATTTTTTGTCTGCAAATTGTTAACTGCTTTATATTCAATAGTAGTCAGAGAAAGATCAGGTTAGAACAATTAAAAGAGCAGCTCAAGGAATGTATTTTTAAGTCACTCTGAGTGGTTTTTTCTGTTTCCTGCCAGAGAAAAGGGCAAAAAGAATAGCCATTAGAGCATTCTTAGGTTCAATTATATTTGTTTGGAGGAAAGTGGGTCCTACATACCAATGAAAGGCTTGACTTGGATATGGAATTAGGAGATGAGGAATGGGAATCATTTAAATTGAGTTATGCAGAGATTCTTAAAGAATCCTTTCCTAAAAAGTTCAGTTTAGACCATGTAGTGTTGCCAAGAACTTATTCTAATTTTTATTAGTCTATAAAATTTTCATGAACCTTCTCTAAACTGGATAAAATGAGATAATGTGTTTAAAGTTATATGGAAATATTCTCTATCATCTACTTATCTATGACCTCTATTATTATTATTATTATAAAATGTAATATATAAATATTATTATATTTATTATATTATATTATATAATATTATTATATTATATATTATATTTGATGTTGCAGGCAAGTTCAGCAGTGTTGTCTTATGAATTTCAGCTGTTATACATATCCTCTTGTCCCAAATGATACACTTGGAATAATTCAAGAAATTAGTTGCTAGACTCAGTAACTGCTTTTTTGAATTAGATACAACATTCAGTTTTGACTCCTCGTTCAAGATGACAGTGGTCTCTCTCATCTTACACACACACACACACACACATGCACACTCATATACATACCCACACATATAACAAACACCACTATATCATGTGTTGTCATAGAACTTGGGGAACCACTAACCTAGTATATTATATTCACTGATCATCAACAAGTATTTATTAAGAATCTACTCTATACCAGTCTCTGTGCTAAGAATACACTGGGAATAAAAACAAATAAAAAACATCAGTTTTACAATCTGTTGACTCATTTATTTACCTGAAATCCATTCTATTTATTTTAGGATGAAACTATAGCTTTGGACCACAGTAATTGTCATATCTAGAGTGTCAAAGTTATTTTATCCTGTTGTGAGGGGAAACTGTCTCTCAGGGAAGAACACAGTTTCTCCATATTTTAAGGAAATGGTCCCCCCAAGAAGTCAAACAAAATTCATCTCTAGGTTACTACCTCTATAGTGATGAACCCTTCAGAACTTAGCTAGCCTGGTTCTCAGGAGATCCACAGCACACACTACAAGGTCAGAGCCAGATTACTTATTCAAAGTCCTCTAGGACTGTGATGGTGAAGCTTTTGGGTAGTAAGGCATCACTTTCATACCAAGTTCTCCTTGGGGAGAGGGATAATTTCACAAGATGTTGTATCTTCAATACCCAAATGGTATTTTTGGATCAGTGTAGGAAATTCCAAGAGAGGAATATCTTTCTACTGATGTAGGTCAATACTTTGTCTGCAGCTTATAAACTTAGAGTTGTCTAGAAACATTGGTAGTTGAAGAGAATTTTCTATGGTCAATCAGCCAATACATGTCTGTTGAATTCTGCTTTCATCCAGAGACAGATTTGAAATCTGCTTAGCAGAGAGTCAGATTGTCTTTCAAAATGGAATTTGCTTCAGAATATATCAAGGGATGGGGCCAAAGATGGCTGGCTCTGTCAGTAAATGGACTTATAATATGTAAGTGCATCACAGAGTTGAATCAAATGACAGCAGAAAAATTTCCAAGAAGGGCTTAGGTTAAGAGAAATGTGGTGTAGTTAAAAGAGAAAGCCTTGGGTTTGAGCTCTAGATTGGCCACTAATTGAGGGGCTTTAAGCAAGTTGCTCTTAGTTTCTTCACCTGTAAAAGTCCCTTCAAATTCAAAATTTCTATGTTTCTATAATAGAGATCCAGTTGTGGAGTAAAGAGCTAATAATAAAGGAATCTGAAAATAATTTAAAAGTATTAAGATTGTGAGTTTACCAGTCATAGAGTACTAAACTTCATCGATATTTCCAATCCAGTTAGTTTTGGAGTAAGGCAGTGCCTCTTCATTTAGATAACTGAGCTATAGCCATTATTGATGGCATGAAGGCTTCTTTAATTGTGGTCAGTGGGAGTCCTTACCTTATCAAAGCTGGGAGAGGCAGAATGATGTAGTGAATAGGGTATTACATTTAGATCAAAAAAATCTAAATTCAACTTCTATGGTCTCTTCATGGACAAATAAATCACTGCACTTTCCTGGGTCTCATTTTCTTATTTGTAAAGTGATTTCTACAATATCTCCTAACTGTATTTGTAGTGGTTGATAGAGGCAGCAAGGTAGTAGAGTAGATAGAGTTGGGTATAAAATCAGGAAGAACTGAATTCAAATCCAATCTCAGATACTAACTAGCTGTTTGATCCTGGACATATTACATTATGTCTATTAGTCTCAGCTTCCTCAGCTGTAAAAGGAGGATTGTCATGTGGGTCAAATAAGATCCTATTTGTAAAGTGCTTAGCTGAGTCTGATAAGTTTTTGCTTCTTTCTTTCCTAGGTATAGCACTTATCAGTAACACACTTTATCCCTTAATCACTCTCTAGTTTATGTGCCTTATTTCATATTTATTCCTATTTCTCACCCACCAAGTAGATTGTAAGCTTCTTGAAAGTACTCAAAGGTACTCATTCTACTTTTTTTTTGCATAACTGTACACTCATACCTTGCTTTATTGTGCTTCACAGATATTGCATTTTTTTTTACAAATCAAAGGTTTGTGGTAACCCTGTGTTGAACAAATCTATCACCATAAGTTTTCCAAAAGCATGTGTTCATATCATGTCTCTGTCACATTTATTAATTCAAAAAATAATTTATTTATTTTTCCAACTCTTTGCAAAGATAGTCTTCAATAGTTTCTTTTGTTTCACATTTTTCGCCTTCCCTCCCTTCTCCCCCCATTACCCTGAAAGAGAGCAATTTAATATAAATTGTATATGTACAACTGTCTTAAATGTATTTCCATATTGATCATGTTGTGAAGGAAGAATCAGAACAAAAAGAAAAACCATGAGAGGGGAAAAAAATAAAATGCAATAAAACAATTAAAAAAATTGAAAATAGTAAGCTTTTGAGGACATACGGTCTTAATTATTTCTTTTCTGGATGTGGATGGCATTTTCCATCACAAGTCTTTTAGAATTGTTGATCTTTACACAACGTTGCTGATAATGTGAACAATGTTCTTCTGGTTCTGCACATTTCACTCAGTATCAAGACTTATACAAGTCTTTCTGGGCTTTTCTGAAAATTTTGTGATTCCTACATTATTTCAAATTTGGGGGCACAATGATCTGGGGCTCCTTGATCCACATGAACCATGTAAAACAGTAAACTTAAATCAATAAATGGTGTATGAACTGTTTTACCCAAATGGTCATTTCCCCCCAACTTTCTCCTTCTCTTTAGGCCTCCCTATTCACTGAGATACAACAAGATTGAAATCAGGTCAATTTAAAGTGAAAGGAAGAGTCATTCAATGCATCAAAACTTCATGGTTGTTTTGTTTTAAGGAATTGCCACTGTCACCCCAACCTTCAGCTACCACTACCCTGATTAGTCAGCAACCATCAACAATGAGACAAGACCATTCACAAGCAAAAAAGATTGACTCACTGAAAGCTCAGATGATGGTTGGAATTATTTTTAGCAATAAAGTATTTTTAAATTAAGGTATATACCTTGGGTTTTTAAAAAATATATAATACTATTTCACAGAATAGATTACAACATAGTGTAAGCATAATTTTTCTTGTACTAGGAAATCAACTGTGACTCATTTTATTGCAATATTTATTTTATTGCAGTGGTCTGGAACTCAATCCACTATATCTCTGAGGTATGTCTCTAATTATTTACTCATTCAAACGACGGTTTTTTGGAATACAACAAAGATCAAATCACAATTGTATCCTTCAAGAAGTTTATTTTCCAGCAGGAGATATAAGACAAATAAATCATTATACCAGTTGTAATGTAAAAAATGTTCTGATCTTAGGGGTTTTAAGCATGAGGTATCAGAAAAGTTACCACAAGAATAACACAAGGGAAAGGTCTGAGAGGAAAGACCATACTGATTATAAGTCCTTTTAGAGACAGGCTTGGATGTATCAAGTTGTTGAATTCTGTCACCAGATATCATGTGCTTGTGCTTGTCCAGTGTGGATGATGTACTGTGAAGCCTCATTGATATGGGAAGAAGTGAAACTAATTCAAGGCCAAGAGACTCCCGCTGTAGCCATACCATCTTCAATAGTCTTATTTCCTATCCATCAGAACATGGGGTAGAATAATTCTGGTAAAGGCAAGTGAGGATACACAGCATACCCTTCTCTCTATAATAGATACAATTGTGCAAGTTACAATCACTTGGTTGGTCAGTGTTGTCCTTTTCTATACCAAAGGATGACTAAAAGCAATAAAAATACATAATAATAAACCACTTTATAGAAAAAACAATTGCTTAGAAGCAGATCAGGAAAGTAGATGCTTAGTTAATATGGACTGATTGATTATCATAAATACGTCTAAAATTCTTGCTCTTCAATGACCAGTACAAATTGCAATGATTTTAGAAACTGTCTGAAAGCCCTCAAGAGTACATTCACCACTAGTAAAATGATTCCCTATTTTGTTTTCTCTTCTAAGAACTTTGGTTCTGTTGGAACAAAGTTCTTTGAAACTGGTCTAATAAAAATAGGTGTATGATATTGGGGCAGGATGGGAGCTTAGAGAATATCTAGCCCATTAAGTATACCAATCTTCATCTTAGAGATGAAAGAGAAAATATCCTCAAAAGGAGCAAATGACTTAATCAAGCTCATCCAGTGAGGGGCATAAATGGTATGAATGAGTGTGAATGAATGGATCTGACTCATTTCTTTTTTGCTGCCTCTTTCTCCCATCTAGTGTTCCTAAGCCTCACTTATATTTTTATACTATCTTTTCTTTTGTATAGGAAAAGTCATAGCAGTTATAAATTATTCTGCAGGTCTTGTCTCATTGTTGATGGTTGCCTGGGAAGGTTAATATTGTTTTTTGATTGCTAGAGTTTAAAAAAAATCATGAATGATGATTTTTGACAATTCAGACTTTAGCCTAGAAACTTATTCAACCCCTCTGGACAAAGGGAGCACTTACCTTTTGTTTTTCTGCTTAGATGAGAGAGCATTTTAAAAACTTAGGTTTGCAAAAAAAGAACAATGTGTCTGTGATACAACCCAGATACAATTAAGTCTGCCTATTTCTGGTCTCTCCTAATTTGAGATTTATTTTTTATTTTAATATGAAACACTCAATTATTTTTCTCCTTATCAAACTTTATTGTTTTTCTCCATGAAGTTTGTCAAAGTGGCAAAATGAATACTTATCTGAGTGTACAAAAGATTGAAATTGGGAGTAATCCAATTCTATATTTCAGTGGAAAGAATTGTTAAATTTCCTGAGTTGAAGAATTATCATTCATTCTTTCAGATGTCTCCATTGTTTCTCAAAGGATTTCATCATAGGTTTTCAGGAAAATGAACAAACTTAAAGATTTATCCAGTTCTATTAATAAAAATCATCATCATAGTTTATATTTATTTATAATAGCAATTTATAATAATGAAGCACAGATATATATATATACATATATATATATATATATATAAATTTTTTTCCTGAAAAACAGCTCTCAGAGTTAAGGAATATAAATATTATTGTTCTTGAGAGTTATCTTTCCTCCATTCTGCATACATCCTATATGTTGTTATTTATGGGCTTATTATCTTCCCCCATTAGAATCTAAGCTTCTTTATGTCAGGGACTATTTTTGCTCTTTCTTTTGTCCTCACCACTTAGCATGAGCAAGCATATAGTAAGTTTGTTGACTGATACCATTTTATAGAAAAGGATGCTAAGACTCCAAAAGGTTGTGACTTGCCTGCTATCATAGAGTTAGTAAATTATAGAACCAGGACTCAAACCTTGGGGTTCTGATTTTAAGCCCATAATTCTTTCTGGTTATGTTAATTTTGTTGGTGTTATTTTAAACATATTTCTGGTGTTAATCTAAACCCAAGAAAACTTCTTCCTATTAAATGTATGCTGATTTTTCCCATACTTCTACCCAGATGGAGTGTTTTCCTTAATCTCTTTTAGGAAGAACAGATAGAGAACAGAAAATGAATTCATATTTAACCATTCTAGGACAAACAAGTTGGAAATGGACTCATAATATCTTATCTTCATATAGCACATCCTCTTTCATTTGTATTTCTGTAGAACTCTTTTCCCAGAGGTTTTTTTTTGTTTGTTTTCTTTAATACCTTCTCACTTAGGTATGTTGTTATGTTAATTTAGTATATAGTGTTTGTTATATGGACCACTGGCATCACTTCCATCCCTCAAAATCTGTGTTTCTTTGATCCAAAATAGTTAGACAAGTAAAAGGAAAGCCAAGAGAAGACAAAGGACAATTAAGTGTCTAAGAGAAGGGAACGGTCACTGTTTTAAAAAAAAGCTACATAAGGGTCAAGAAGAGGAAGGACTACAAAAAGGCCATTGGATTTAGCAATGACATGATCACTGTTAGCCTTGAAGAAAGCATTTTAAATCCGTTGATTGGTTGGGGCCAAATCACAAGGCAGTGAAGAAGTGAGTGTGCAGTTAAGAAATCAACATGATGAATGTAGATTATCTTTTAGGAGTTTGAAAGTGAAAATGAGACATAGATTGATATGTTAAAGGGATGGGAGAGCTACATGATGACTTTTGTAAGTGTGGAGTAAACCTAAGCGTTTTTGTGGCTAGTAGGAAAAGACTAGTTTATGAGGAAATATTAAATATAGAAAAGGAGAAGACTTGATCAGTAAAGAAACTGGTGAAAAATATGGGAGGAAATGAGATTGCAGGTAAAAGATTGGACTTGGCAAAGAAAAGGGACACAACTTTTTCTGAGAAAAGAGTAATAGAAGAAGGGATGGATGACTATAAAGAAGTATTTGGAGGATTGACAGGAAAGAGAGAGCTCATTTTAGCTTCTCTTTTTCTACTAAAATAGAAGACATGAATGTCTGTTGAAGAAAGTAGAATATGAGAGGCATAGGGAGCTTAATAAATAAATAAATATCTTCTAAACTTAATAAGATAGTGAATCAAGTGGGAAAAGAATTGCCAAGTAGCTGTGATTGTTCAGTTGAGATTAAATTATATGAATTTGTGATGGACTTAGTCATTTGGATGGAGTGACTTCTTGAGCATCATTCAAGTAATTCAATAATAGAAATAAAGAAATGATGATGAGATTGATCTAGGGTTGAGGATAAACAAGGCAACAATGGTAGCTGTACTTGGCAAGAGTTTCAAGGAATGATAAGTGTGTTATATATTCATATATATATTTATATATATATATAAATACATATACATAAATATATGTAAATTGTTCAACCACTGGCACAAGACTATAAAAAGATGAAAAGTCAGATCAGAATAGGAATAACAGGGAGTTATGTAATACTGGAGGTTGCTATAAGGTTAAGAAGAGGTTCAAGAACAATGAGGAAGAGGGAATATGGTTGAGGAGGATAAAATTATGACAGTATTCTGGAGTTTAGAATCAATGCAGAGGTGCAGTTATGGGTGATTGTGACAGCTAAAGTGAACCCATCTCTGTGAATGATTGAGATAATGTAGGTGGGTGGAGTGGAAGAATTGAGAAGAATTGAGAATAATTGAAAGGATATCACCATGTATATTGAAGACCCTAAGAATGAATTCAGACAATGATCAAAGATGTAGTATTTTCAAGAGAACAATATCATTTAATGTTTTTTTAGCTTGGAAACTCTCCAGTTAAATTATTCACATAAAATTACAGATTTGTTAATATTATACAAAAAATAATCTTACAAAAATACTTTTAGACAGATTTCATTTTAACAAATCAGTTACTTTCTAGTGACCCCTCCCCAAAGTACCTTCTTATTAAATGACAAAAATTTTTAGCAAACCTTTATGATATAGTGATTGACAGAAAAGAAACTTAAGTTTTGTAACATGCTGTCACTTAGAAGAAAGGAAGATATGTTTTAGCTTCAATAATTTGAAACCATTACATTTCATAGAATTGCAGATTTACAGAAGAAAGACCTTAGAAGGTGTTAAATACAACCCTTTATTTTATAGATGAAGAAAATGAGATGCCATATCATTGAGTCATAGAGTTAGAAATTGTGCAGGATTTGAAATAGAATTAAATATAGTATGCCATCCGCTATATTACTTAGTCACCTATTTGATCTAAATTTTGCTGTTATTAATGTTACTTTTATTTATGTCAGTTATTCTTCTGCTGTTTTTCTGTATCAGTTCATAAAACTTTTCCCATGATTCTCTGAATTGTTTATATTTTTATTTAGTATATGGTAATATTCTTGTTTGTCCATAAAAGTTTTCCCATGAGTCTCTGAATTCCTATTTTTTCATTTCTTATCATGCAACAACATTCTATAGTTTTGTGTAGTCATTTCCCAATCAATTGGCAACCACTTTGTTTCTAGTATTCTGACACCATAAAAATATTCTTGTTAATATTTTGGTACATTCCTTCTGTTATTGAACCCCTTGAGGGTTTAATCCCAGCAGTGAGATAACTGAGTTAAAAGGTATCTTTTAACCTATTCACTTTTCCGTTTAAAAATTTCAAAATGGTTTCTATAAGAGGTAGTCTATTTTCTGACCTAGAGGATGTATTCCTTGACTAAATAGGCTTTAATACTTAATATATTTAATGTATTAAATAGCTTAATATATTAATTCTAAATGTGTTTATCTTGAAGGAGCCGTTGAGTTTATTTTTAAAATTTGTACATGGCATCTTATCAAGCTAGGTGGTGACCCCTTATAGATAGGAAATATTTCTCCTGCCAGAAACATGTAATCCACTTAGAACCCATTGACCTATTGCTGTGCTGGTGGCTTCCTCCTGAGAACTAGGGTTGGAGGACTGCCTACTAAAAGCACTTGATATTTACAAAAAAATATTTGCAGGATGATCTTCATGAGAAGCCAGATAATTATATGGATTAATATAATGTTCTTGGGGTGAATTAAGGTGGAAGAGGGAGCTGATGGGAGTCCAGTTTTAGTATTTGTACCAATATTGATGCCATTCTTTTTCCCACCCATTTAGCCTTGTACAATTTAACAGAACTGAAAGAAGGGTTTATGAGCTCAACATGTATTAGTTTATTGGATTAACTGGCTGGAATGAAGGGCCCTGAGGGAATGTGTCACAAGATAGTCAAATTTTCAATGGAGGAAAGTTGGTATATAGAAGGAAAGGCTTTTAAAATTTCGGAAGGTAGAGTCAGAGCTTTTTGGACATCTGTGATGAAATGGAATCATACATTTTCATTAGTTGTGTGACCTTAGAGAGAGAACACTTAATCTCTATGATCCCTTGTTACCCCTTTTATAAAGATGGGAATAATAATATTTACAGTACTTGCCGTTCAAGGTGTTTGTGAGGAAAGTATTTTATGACTTATTTTAGAAACATGAGTTGTTAGGAAGAGAAACCTGAGTAAAAAGCAAGAAGGGACCTTAAAAGAATGGAGAGGCAAGAAAAACAAACTGATTTCTTAAAACTTCCTAAAACTTTCCTTATGGCCCAAATTGTTCTATATCATAATTATTCTGTTTTAAAAATCCAGAATATCCTCAAACCAATCTTCTTTAAGATAATTAAATATGGAAATTTGCATAAGAGTAGAAAAAACTCCAAACTTAAAATATCCTAGAAAACCTAACTGAATGTTCATATTCATAATTACCATGCATGCAATAAGAAATTGGAATTCTGATTATCAAACCACTTGTTTCTTTGATTTCATCCTACTCTGTAGTGACTCTTAGCTCCTAATAGATTGTCAATCTCTGTTTCCACATTAAGCAAAATAGGGGCAAAATAGAGCGAATAGCTTTTGTCTTATCTGACTGAGATGACACTGTTGTTTATAAAAACTTTACTAGGAAAGCTCTGACCCAGGACTTAGATGAATCCATAAACTGAACAGGTAGGGCCCCAAGGATGACAAAGCATTAGCACATGGAGAGTTGAGTTTCCATTGATTTATTAACATGAATTGATTATATGATTATTGGGAAAAGGTAATGAATCTTTGAATTATAGGATCAGAGATTTAGATCTGGAATGAATCTGAGAAGTCGACTAGTCCTACCCTTTCATTTTAGAGATGAGGAAATTGAATCCCCAGTGAAATTTAAACGGAATACCCAACACCATTTAAGTTTTAAGTGGAAGAGCTGAGATTCAAACTCATCTTAGATTCTAAATCCATTATTCTCTCCATTGTATCAAACTGCTTTATTTTTCTAAGTCAAAATTCAAGTACAAATTCATGTCTGAAGTAAACTTAATTGCTAAGAGAGATCCACAGTAAAGTACACAAGATAGCTCAGCACAGGAAATATCCTGATTTACCTCAGGTGCCTCTCTAGCAGGTTTGGAGTGTACCACTTTTGACATCATCTTTCTGTGTGTGTGTTGGAGCGACTGGGACCTGAACAGATGGCCTAGATATGGGCTCCCATGACTACCGGGCATGCCAAGCAGGCAGATGAGTGATCTGGCTTGTTCCTTCTCTTTTAAATTGCTGTCAGCCAGGGAAAAGTGGTGAAAATAAATCACTGACTCCCTCCTCCAAACCCAGCATGTACCTTTCAGTCATCAAAATAAGAAGCATCCTGTAGTGGCTGTTGGGTGATTTCCCTGATAGGAAGAGCTTTTCACACACTCAAGATTAACATAACAAGTGGCCAAGTGGGACCTCAGAAAGGACGTTTTTGATGGGGACCAAAGTGCTGGCATCATATGGGCTCCAGCAGGCTTGGATGGAGCAGTGTTTATTCACTCCCAGACGTTTTGTGCCCCTTTCTACTGGGCGCAGTATTTTTGGTAACTGGATGAAATCTCTGTTTGCATATCCCAATGATCAGAACACAGGAAATCATAAACAGGAGTCATGCTGAAATACCTTTGGCAATGTTTTCTATCACCTAGAATACTGGGTTTCCATCACTTCTTTCATACATCTATATTTTAAATTGTTGGAGTATGTATGAGTCTACATGCCTTTAGTCTGTATTCGGCAACTGATTAGCTAATTGGAAGGACCCTAAACCACATTATTCTGTATTAGAAGCTTTCCCTATATACTTATGAATTGACATAGTAAAGCAGTTGTTCTCAATGCCGAAGCATTTTCTAGTTCTAAGAAATAGGTATTCAATATGTTTAAATATTAAACATTTTCTCCATGTTAGCAAAGGGCACATGGGGTTAAGGTGAGAAAGCAGTTACTTTGGGAAAGAATTTTGTATATATTCAAGTCATTTTCCAGTTTTGGAAGTTTCATCTGTCTTGTGGGAGGTATGTTGGATTTCCCAAGACTCAGAGAAGCATCATAATCTGTATCATAAATTGTATATCATTTACCATACAGAATTAGAAATGTTTCTAGAAATACCATGTGTAGAAATATCTTTATAAGATCTTATGATATGTTTTATATTTATATCCAACAATTAGTTACAAGGTATATCAACCTGTTTATATCAGAGATTCAGAAATGAGACTTATGGATTTCCAGATTTTGTATATTAGTTTGTTTTGGGAAAGATGACTTTATTTCTCTAATCATTTTGACCTATTTTAAACAAAAAATATCCCACAAGGCTTTCATGAAATTTCATAAAGAAATAAAGACTACAAATGATTATTAGTGGTTAAAATACTTAAATATTCAGAAATGTTAAGAAGAATGGCAAAATTTCAACTAACACTCAAGAAGAGACAGGTCTGCTGTGAGTTAGTCATCATCTTTGGATGATTTATTTCAGGACATGATGCACAGCAGTTGAATTTATCAAAAATGTTTGTAAAGCTTTCTGGTGAAATCATAGGAGGCAGTCTTAAAATTCAGAGAAAATGGAATTTTCCCTTAGCTGACAAATACTGCAGTTAGTGATCCTTATCCTTTTGCTTATTTGGGACCTATTAATATTTCATGTAGATGCTATAAGACAATCAATATCTTTGGTAATTGCAGGACAACCCACCTTCTCAAGTCTAAAATCCATTGTTTTCATACATTTTAAGGTAACATATTGGGAAAGTGATAGTTTTTTATTTTAATAAATAGTGTAAGTTCTTCTACTTATACATATCATAGTGTTTCTCTTTCTTAGTAGACCACCTTCATGACTTGGAATGGTTAAAAAATAAATGGCCTTTGAGTGAAGACATTGCTAGTCTGTATTTATAAACCTTTCTATTTGATGGAATTTGTAGGATTTTTTTGAAAAATAATAATTATGTTCATATTGCAAATAATTATATAATTATCATTACTATTGCCCATAATTTATTTGTATATATCTATAGATCCTTGTTTAAAAAAGTTCCAATAATTTTTCTGCTATACTAGACAATGAACAATTAAAATATTTTGGAAAAATATTACTATAACTTCAATGTTTGTTTATTCTACTCCAACAACTTTTATTTTTCAAAATTTGAAATCATTCTTGTTGTGGTATGAACATTGTCTTTGAAAAGAAAGAGATCTCAATTAAAGGAGTACAGGAAGTTCTACATTGTGATCATTCCTGAATCTTTCCATTTTAGGGTTTCCTATCTTCTTCAAGAGTACTAGTTTTACTGGGGCAGCTAGGTGGCGTAGTGGATAATGCACCAGCCTTGGAGTCAAGGAGTACCTGGGTTCAAATCTGGTCTCAGACATTTAATAATTACCTAGCTGTGTGGCCTTGGGCAAGCCACTTAACCTCATTTGCCTTGCAAAAACCTAACAAAAACAAAAAAAGAGTACTAATTTTACTCCTTAAGAAACCCAGTATTTCTTAGACTCTCTTTTTTATCTTAAGAAAAAGAAGCTCCATGAGGGCAAATGTTGCTCTCTGAGACTTTGCACCTTCTAGACATTTGAATGGAGAGGAAGAAAAATAAAAAGTTTGTTCAAACCTATTTCTGAGGATCATTTATGAACGTAGTAAAGTGTAATAATTCTTGACTCTCTGACTCTAACCAGAGGACGGGGTCATAGGAGTGTATATTTCTTTTATTAACAGTATTGTATCCCATTGATATAAAACTTCAAATAGCATTCTAGAGACCAGGGTCACCTCCATGCAAGGATAAGAATAGGACTTTGTAGAGATTTTTTTTCTTTTGTCTGTTTTTGTTTTAAATGAATTTTTGAGACTTTGTATTTTTAATATCATCATAATTCCCCCTAATTCTTGTCTCTGCATCATTCCCTCTCTTAGATAATCATCTCATAAATTAAATAGCATTTTTAAAGATAAAAAGAATAAGAAATAGCATGGAAGAAATTAGATTAACTGTGCTATATATATCAGAAGTTTTGAAATATTGTGCATTGCACAACATTTATGGATTTATTTCTATAACTGGATTTAAATGCTTCTCTATCTGGAGAAATGGGGGTTAAGGGAAGTCAGTCAATCAATCAATAAACATTTATTAAGCTCTGTTATGTTCCAGACCTGATGCTAAAGCAAAACAGTCCCTGCCCTCCGGACTTTGGAGTATAATGGGGGAGGCAACATACTTGTGTATGTTGTCTATATATAGACATAGATATTTCATATGTATATATTCATATAACACACATATAAATAAAATTAAATATTGGAAATGGTCTCAGAGGGAAGGCACTAAGATTAGGGAGGACTGGGAGGAATTCCTTGCAGAAAGCCTCAGCTGAGATTTGTAGAAAGCAGGAAAGTTAGGAGGGGAACTGAATATGAAGAGAATTGTAGGCATGAAGGATAGCCAGTGAAAATGCTCTGAGTGGGATAATGAATAAAACACTGGACTTGGAATCTTTCCTTTTTAGGGTTTCCTGTCTTCTTCAAGAATACTAGTTTTACTCTATAAGAAAACCAGTTTTCAAGTCATAAAATCTAGGTAAGAGGTCCAACTCTTGCCCTTTAGTAATTGTGTAATCTGTGATAAGACACACTTTTAAAACTCCAGTTTATTGATTTGTAAAATGGAAAGAATTAATATTGGCATCATCTATTTCAAAGATTTATTTAAAAAATGATTTGTAAACTACAAGTAGTTGCATAGATGTGAGCTATTATTAAATTATAAATTATATATTTATTATTAAAGCACCTAGATGATGCAGTAGATAGAGTGTTGAACAAATCCAGCCTCTGAAACTTACTAGCTTCCAAGAATACTTTTATGCTCTTGGTGTAAAATGGAAATAATAATAGGTTATTGTGAGGATCAATTTAGATAATATTTATAAAGTGTTTTTTAAATCTTAAAATGAAATATAATACTAACATTTATACAGCTTCTACTATGTTCTAGGTACTGTACTGTTAGTTATTATTGTAATCATTAATAATAATAACAACAATAACAACAACTCATTTTCCTATAAATCCTATGCAAATTACACATAGGTGGCATCTGTAATAATAACATGTTGTCACATTTCCAAAGTTCCTTGACTGTTGACAGTTATGGATTTCTTATGGATTTATGTATTTTCATTAATGGATTTCTTCAGCTGCAACTCTTTGCCCTGTCAGGGCAAATGTATATTGCTTTAAAAGTACAAGATTTTTTCAGGCCACTGGGATGGTGAGGTGGCAATTACCAAGTATTTTGGCGGGGGGGGGGGGGGAAACAGAATCAATCAAAATTCAGATTTATTCCAATAACATTAGTTTTGCCTCTAAACAACCAGAATGCCAGAAAACTTCTGAAGTGCCATTCTTAAATCAGAGAATTGATTAATTGAATTCTTTTTCATGCTCTTTCATTGTTAAATCTCTTTTGAAGAAGATTGTTATTTTATTCTATGTATTTTCACATGTAGAATTTTGTAGATATTGTAGATATTATACATTGATTTTGTTGTTGTTAACTTAGGTTCTTGAATTCAGAGAATATAAAGGGCTTTGAAGGTGGGTGTGGATCTATAGATAGATACAAATGCTGTGTTTTTGCTACTAATAGTTATTATACAACATTAAAAGTTTGTATAATGCTTTACATAGTCTCTTATTTAATCCTCATTAAAACTTGTGATACAGATGCTATTATTATTCTTATATATGTGATGAATGAAAGTGTGATCATTTAAGGGACTTACCACAGAATTTGGACTCAGTTCTTATTGACTCCAAGTTCGGAGTGCTATTTGCTATGCTACTTAGCTTTAATTATAATTCATATCTTGAAAAAGTGATAAATCTAGTGCTCTTGAGGAAATGACCTATAACAGTTATTTTTTTAAGATGAGATGCAATAAGATATAGGAAAGAAACAGTCTTAAAGTTAGGAAATCCTAAGTTAAAGATCTGACTTTCATTTTGAGTAATCCACTGGTCTTCTCTGTACCTCAGATAACCCTTTCATAGTATAAATTACAGAGAAGATTCTAGTCTGCAATAGTGGAGAAAGTTTCCACATCAGGACTTTTCTGATAAATTCACAGAACCAGATGAAAACAAATAATATCCATTATGAATTAGAATTCTCTTTTCTTTTTGTCATTTGTGCAATTTTATTTTATGGTTCTTATGTCAATAATATTATGATTTGAAGAATTAACAGAATAGGGTTAGAAGGAAACAGAATAATTTCATAATACTACTGTTAATCATTTTCCACATTATAAAATTGAATCCCAGAGAGGTAACATAGTTTACCCAGACACACAGCTAAGTAGTAACAGAGTCAAACCTTGAATTCAGATCTTTTTATTCCAGATCCATTATTACTTTCATTGCCTCTTCTGAATATTTTTAAAAATCTAGAAATCTATGTTTGGAACTTCTTTTGGAGATAGGCTAGTTTTCAGATTCACTTCATGGGTCAGGCTATGACCAAAATTGTATGTTTAGCTTAAACTAAAGATACTAATTTTTCATTTTGTGATGATTATTAAGGCTGAAAAATCAGAAACCATAGCATTCTAGGGATACAAAGGATTAAAGGATTATATGATTTAATTTAATGTCTAAATATATATACATACAAGTTATGGATTATTATGGATTTCTACTTATATTGAAAGGTATATATGCATGTAAAATTGTATGTACATATCAGTATATTGGGTTTCCACACTCTCTAGGGCATATCAAATTAGGCATATATGAAAATGTGACCAAAGATGACTAGTGACTACAAAGCCTGATTGGGCAAGCATGATTATGAGAACCAGTCATTAAAAGTCAAGGAGTTATTCAAATTATTTGACTATGTTAAATTGCCTAAGTGTATAGTATACATTTTCTTGCTCCATGGTGCAAAAAAATTAGGAAATTGAACAATTTGGAATGTAGCCAGTAAATAACTCTTTTCAGTTCTCTTATGTAAATTTTGGCTCTTTTAAACTTTCTTCCTCCAAAGACAGATTTTTCAATTTGGTGAGAGTGTTTGGCTATAACACTAATGGTAGTTTTTTTCCCTTTCTGAATAGTTGCATCAATTGTCATATTAAATTTCTTTCCCTAAGGGAAACTGAGGATGTATTCTTGAGCAGGTAATAGGAAAATAATTCATAGCTATCTATGTAAAGTTTGATTAATGAAGAGGCATAATAGGGAGTATCTTTAATCCACACATAAGAAAAATAACAGAATTCCATTTCCTATGTTGTTTATTTAAAATAATTGTAATAAGAACTGATACATATAGTACTTTGCAATTTACTTGATCCTCACATACTTTGAGAAAGAACAGAGAACCAAATAATTTGATTAAGTGACTTGCTCCAAACCAAATAATTTGGCTAAGTGACTTGCTCCTGACTTTCTTTTTCTTTAAAAGTTCACATCTTATTCACTCTGTCACACTGCCCCTTGTGATGAAGAATTAGATTTGCCCTGACCCAGATGTGAGAATATGGGGTGGGGAAGTGTGTTATTAGTCTTAAAGCACTGGTTAGATCATGAACTCTTCCTTCTTGTTGCATTTCCTTTCATGGCATTAGGAGAGAAAATAAAAGCTTTGGTAAGTTACAACCTAGGTTAGTTGAAAAGAAATTATATTTGCCCTGACTCCTCTGAATTCATCTTGATGTCACACTTGGATTTCTGAAACAAACTTAGAAAATGAACTCCTTCTTTAGGTTCCCTATATCCTCTTAGATATTGAAGATGAATAGTGGCTAATTTGGTGGCCTTGTCATGTTTGCTTGGATAGAGATAATATTTGAACTTGGAGCTTTTTCAAAGAAATGAGATGAACTCTTTCCCATGGATCATAGAGGAATGAAGCTGGTTTGAGGACTAACTTTGGTTTTTAAAATGGCCCTGGTCATTGTAAATTGATTGGAAGAGCAGAGATTCTCTACTGTCCTAGTGGTTAACTGAAATCTCTGAAATTCAAGTAGATTTACAGTATTTTGACTGAAATAGGAAAACATGAATGAGGATCTTTCTTATTTATCAAATCTCTTTGGTCTTTGGACATTTTAGGACTTTGTTATTTCCCTTCTTTCCATGATTGTACTACATTTCTTTGTTATTTAAGGTACCAAAGTTTAATTTAACTGTTTGAGCAGATCAACACCTTGTCCTTTTGAATACAGGGCCATCAGAGTTCACCTTCTCTCCTCCCCCACCCAGGAAATACATATTCTATTCTTATTTAATGACTTTGAAATTTCATACCACTAGGCCCACTGAGCTGTTTTCTTTGGGCAAAAAAAGAGAAATTTTCCTGGACCACAAACTCATTAGTAAAGACAGTATGAAATGGCAACACAAAAGTAACTTGGTCATGGGTTATATTAAAAGATACGTGATGACCACAACACAGAGGCTGACAATTCTGTTGTAATCTCTCTCAGAAAGAGCATATAACAACAGCAACAAAAATGGTAGCTAACATTTATAAACTACCTACGATATGTTAGGCACAATGTTGAGTACTTTACAATTATTATCTCATTTGAAACCATCTCTAGTATTGTATTCCAGTCTGGAGCCATAGTTTGGAAAGGACTTTACCAAATTATAGCATATCTCTAAGTAGGCAACTAGGATGCTGAGAGGCCTAGAGATGATGCCATATGAGGGAAGAAGTGAAGGCTTTTAAGGAGTGAAGGTGACTAGAGGACAAAATGAAAACATAACAGTCATTTCCTAGGATTATGGGATTATATTGATTCTATTCGACCATTTAAATGGGTAGTGGCTGCATAGGGACAAATTTAGACTAAGTATATAGAAAGTTTTCTCAACAAATAGAGCAATAAAGTGCAAAGGGCTGCCTTAACTATCACTGGAATACTTTAAGCCAAATCTGTACAATTTTAAGGTATCCTGAGGAAAGGATTCTGGGTCTATCACAGATTCATCTAGATGACTTCTAAGATCCCTTTCACTTATGAAAGTCCTTGGTTTTTGTTAACAGGGATTTTAAACTTGGACCCTTGATTTCATCCTCCATAGATCTATGTCTCACTTTTCTATTTAACAATGTATATTAGGTGATTTCTCTTAAGTCCACCTTGTCCGGGAATCTAAAAAGTTCATTTCTTTTACTTGAAGTCATTTTTTAAAAATTTGATTTTTTTAGCAAGTACTTTGTAATCACTTCCCTATTCATTTCATTTTCACTTAGTTCTTCCCTTACTGGTACTCCCTTGGTTCTTCTTTTCATACCATATGGAGAAATAAATTGGTGCTATGATTCCCTCTTCAATGAAGAGAAAATAGGGACAGAAATTAAAATAATAATTTTCTATTTACTAATATAATTCACTTTCAGAAAATTCATGAGCCATTGCTTATTATGTAATCAGTTACAGTTTCTAAGTTTTGATAGTACATTGTCCTAAGTATCCTAGTGGAAAAGAAAACATATACAGATAACTCTCCTGCCCAGTATTATATGCTTTAAAAAAATTACTGAGGTGTGAAATCAACTGGGATCCAAGGGATAAGGAGGTACTCAAGAGATGAAAATGGGGGGAGAATGTCATTCTAGGATTAGAGTGCCTGAAGGTAATGGAGTCTATCTGGAATGATACATTCTTTCTCAGAATCATCTAAGGTGCTGATTTGCTTCTGTTTTGGGAAGCAGAACTTTCTTGTTCTTTTTTAATATATATATATATATATATATATTAAATAGTGTATTTCATGATTACGTTCATGATAAAAAAGAATATTTAATTGAAATAAAATATTTCATCCATGTGTTTCTTACATTGGCACAAATTAGAACTCTTCTGTTCCTTAGGAGCCAATTTCATGAACCAACAAAATTTATCCTTATCCAATTGTTAACCTTAAATTAAGAGCATTTCTGAATGTAGCTAGTCTAGTCCCTAGGTTTGAGCCTATTTCCAAATGGCCAACTTGAGAAAATCTGCCAGAGGCTATACTTTTGAGATCTTGGCTTTACCTAAATGTCTAAGGAAATCATAGTAGGACTTCAGTAGATATCTACCTCCTAAAAAATTAAAAAGCAAACGAAGGTGCTCTAATGGATTAACAACAGGGGAAAAAAAGTGTTCATAGAAATAGCAAGTGTATGAGTCACCAAATATTTTTAAAGTTATATGTCACTTCTAGTATTACCATTACCATCTTTATCATCAGCAACTATTTTTTTTATTTAATCCCTCCTTTGGTACTATCTATTTTTCTTCCTTATTTGTACCTCTTAAGAATCCTAAATTTTCTTTAAAAGTCATTTGACATGCTCCATTCTATGAGGCATTTTTTGATATCTTCAGTTGCTATCACACAAGTTAACATGTGCGATGCAAAAATTTAAATAATAGCTCCCAAATATTCATATGGCCTATTTGTGACTCACCTATGGCAAAGAATTCCAAGTTTGTATTAGTCTAATCAGCCACAAAACTTGACTTTAATAGAGTGATATCACTTTAGTCCTTTTTGAGAATGATATAACCATATGTTGTACATGTTCTTACTCTTATAGAATTCATGAAAATTCCTTGATATAGGGGCTACTTTCTTATTTTAGTCTTCCTTGCAAATTGTAAGAACTTAATAAGTTCATCTTGAGTGATTCATTTGATTTTAAGTCTATGCTTTGTTTTCATTCTGGAATGATGTTTATATGTCCTCTTTTAAAAATTATTATGAGCAGCTGGGTGGTGCAGTGGATGGAGCACTAGCCCTGGAGTCAGGAGGACCTGAGTTCAAATTTGGCCTCAGTTAGTTATTAGCGGTGTGACCTTGGACAAGTCACTTTACCCCCACTGCCCTGCAAAAAAACCCCAATTAATATATTTTTAAGTACATGTACCTTTTAAACTTTCATTTTTTAAAAAAAATTGAGTTCCAAATACTCTTCCCCTCTTTCTTCCTTCCCCTTCCATGAAAATGGCAAGGGACAACTAGGTGACACAGTGGGTAGAGCGCTGGCTTTGAAGTCAGGAAGACCTGAGTTCAAATTTGATCTCAGATGCTTACTAACTGTGTAACCTTGGGTAATCACTTAACCCTGACTGCCTCATATCTAAAACCATCTCCAGTCATCCTGATTCATATCTGGCCACTGGACCTAGATGGTTCCAGAGGAGAATCATTTTCACAGCATCCATCTCACTGAAATCCAATTCATGTGCATGTCATGGTATTGCTTCCCTGATGTCATAGTCTTCTTTCAACAAGCATTATTGTTTGTTTTGGTTTTTTTGGTCTGTTTTCTTTAACATGACAAATATGAAAATACATTTCCATATTCATCTAGTGAAAGAAAACAAACAACCAAAGAAAGATAAAACATTTCCATAGTCATCATGTGAAAGAAAATAGACAAAAAACAAAGAAAAATAAAGTATGTATGAAATAGTATTCTTTGATCTGCATTTTGACTCCATCAATTCTTCCTCTTTTCATTGTAAGTCATTTGAAATTGTCATTGTATTGCTCAGAAAAGTTGTCATTCACAGTTCATCATTATTGTTGTTACTGTGCGTTCTCCTGACTCCACTCACTCCATGTGTATGCTTTCCTGCTCATCATTTTTTATAGCACAGTAGTATTCCATCACAATCATATACCACAACTAATTCATCCATTCCCCAGTTTAAGGATATTCATTCAGTTTTCAATTTTTAGCCAATACAAAAAGAGCTGCTATAAATATTTTTGTACAAGTAGGTTCTTTTAATTTTTTAAAAAATTCTTTGGAATTTAGATCTAGTACTGTCATTGCTGGATCAAAGGATATGCCTAGTTTATAATCCTTTAAATTCTTATTTTTTATAAATTTGACTCAGTTCTCCATATACTTGAGAAATAAGGGTCTCATCAGAGAAACTTGCTGTAAATTTTTTTCAAAGCTATGATTACTGTGTATTTGCCTTCATCCTATTTCCCCCTATCCCTCTCTCCTCTGTTCATCTTCAAGGTTTTTTTTTTGCTTCTATGATCTTCCCCAATCTACCCTGCCTTCTATTAGTCAAACCATCCTTCTCATATCTCCTTCACCTCCTACTTTTCTGTAGAGTAAGATAGATTTCTTTAACCAACTGATTGTGTATATTATTCCCTCTTTGAGCCAATTCTGATGAATTTGCTCCTTCTTTACCTCCCCAATCTCTCTTCCATTGTAAAAGTTCTTTCATACTTCTTTTATATGAGATGATTAACTGTATTCTATCTCTTCCTTTCCTCTTTTACCAGTGCATTCCTCTTTATCACCCCTTAATTTTATTTTTTTTTTGTATCAGCCCATCAAATTTAACTCAGATCTGTAGCCTCTGTCAGCATAAGCTCCTTTTAACTGTCCTCATAATGAGAAAGTTCTTAGGAGTTACAAGTATCATCTTCTCATGTAGAAAGGTAATAAGTTTAAGCTTATTAAACACCTTATGATTCTCATTCATGTTTACTTTATTGTTCTTTTCTTGTGTTACATTTGAAAGTCAAATTTTCTATTCAGCTCTGGTCTTTTCATCAGGAATACTTGAAAAGTCTCTATTTCATTAAATATCCATTTTATCCCCTGATGCATTATATTCAGTTCTGCTAAGCAGGTGATTTCTTGGTTGTAATCCCAACTCCTTTGCCCTCTAAAATATCAGATTCCAAGTTTTCTGATCCTTTAATGTAGAAGCTGCTAAATCTTGTGTTATTCTAACTGTGACTCCATGTTATTTGAATTTTTTTCTGACTGCTTGTGTTATTTTTTTCTTTGACTTGGGAGCTCTAGAATTTGGTTATAATACTCCTGGGAGTTTAAATTTTGAGATATTTTTAGGAGATGATTTTTTTTCATTAATACTTTGCCCTTTGGTTATAAGATTTCAGAGCAATTTTTCTTGACAAATTCTTGAAAGATGGGTTTTTTTATTATAGTTTTTAGGTGGTCCAATAATTCTGGTTATCTCTTCTGGTTCTATCTTTCAGATCAGTTGTTTTTCCAGTGATATATTTCACATTTTCTTTTCTTTTTTCATTTTTTGAATTTGTTTTGTTGTTTCTTGATAGCTTATAAAGTCTTTAGTTTCCATATGCCCAATTCTAATTTTTAAAGGGTTATTTTTTCATTGAGCTTTTGGTAACTCCTTTTCCATTTGGCCAATTCTACTATTTAAAAAAATATTTTCCAATTCTACTTTTAAGGATTTTTTTTCTTCAGTGAATTTTTGTACATCTTTTTCTGTGTGGCCAATTCTGTCCTTAAAAAGTTGTTTTCTACAGTGAATTTTTGTACTTCTTTTACCATTTGTTCTGTTCTGTTTTTTAAAGTGTTAGTTTCTTCAATATATTTTTGTACCTCCTTTCCAAGTTGTTGAGTCTTTTTTTCATGATTTTCTAGTATCACTCTCATATTTTTTTTATCAATTTTCCTAAATTCATTTTTGAGATCTTGCAGAGTCTGAGACCAATTCATTTTTTTTTGAGGTTTTGGACTTAGCAGTTTGGACTTCATTGCCTTCTGAGTTTGTATTTTTGTCTTACCTGTCACCTTAGTGACTTTCTATGGTTAGAGTCTTTTGTTGTTGCTGTTTATTCATTTTTCCTGTTTATTTTTGACTTTAAATTTTATGTTAAAATTGATCTTTACTATCTGGGTGGAGGAGAGGCAGTTTCCCAAGCTTCAGATTTTTTTGTTCAGCTAGTTTCAGAGCCAGTTCTTGGTATCTACAAGCTTTCAGTTCTTCAAAAGTGGTATGATTTAAGGAGAGGTATATTTATTATTCCTCTGATCTGCAACCACAATACTCTTTTCTACACTGTAAGTGTGACCAGGATCCTTGCTTACCTGTAACTGCAAGCTTGGGTAAGCTAATACTTGTCCTGACCCTATGTCTATGACCCAAGACTGCAACTCCAATCTATATATAGGCAATGCAGCAGTATCCTCCAACCAGTGGAAAGAGACCCCTGTATCCTTTTGACCAGTTTTCTGATTCCCTTTCTATCTGAAGACTGAGAAATCTAGCATCTGCTACTGATGTAGTTGAATTAATCACTTTCAAAGCCTTCTGCCATTTGCTGAGGTATAGCCTGCCCTGGTACATATAGCATGTACTGAAGTGCACTCCATTATCAGCTCCAAAATGACAAACTTTTTCCTGTTGGTCTTCTAAGTTTTCTTGATCTTTTGTACTTTACTGGGTTCTACCACTTCAGAATTTGTTTTGAGGTATTATTTAAAGTTGCTTGGAGAGGAATTTGAGAGAGCTCAGGCAAATCCCTGCCTTTTCCTTACCATCTTGACTCCACCCCAGTGATTCTCTCTTGAATGATGCTTTTCTTCTGATGATAATGCTGGAATGAAACGTTTCTATCTTAATTTAGATGCTGTGATCATTTGTACCTGTGCAAATATTTAAAAATTTAGTTAAAGGATTTTTGTTGTCTCTCAATTATTATCTTTAGTCATATCACCATTTCCAAAGACTTATCACAATGCACAGAAAAACCAAGCAAAATAGTGGACTGATATCCTATAAGTCTATTTTGATTCAAAACTTACTCAAGATTCCTTAAGCCTAAAGAAATAATTGTGACCAAATATTCACTGACCTCTACTAAAACATGCTTACCTTATGACACTGGCAACATTTGCTAGATGACAAAGTAGTAAATTAATTTCAGAATCTGAATTAGAATCTGTCACAGGCAAAACATTATACTATCACTAGGACCTAGGGTTAATTTCATTCCTGCTCATTTTATTCTAATGAATAATAGAATAGTAGTTAATGCAGTCTACTTCAACTTGCTCCAAGGCAATGAATTAAGAATAAATACATCACACATTGATATTAGTCCGATTAATCACCAGGCCCTATTACCATTTGGGAGGATCAAAAAGTTACAGTAGTTCTGAATTATATTTCAGCAGAATCTTATGGATAACAATTATAAAAAGAGGGTTTCAATGAAGTTTCTTCTTAGGTCAAACTTGCAAAAAAAGCAGATAAAATAAGATGCTCTATAAATTCAATCTGCTGTATATTTTATCTGATTTCTCTATGACTCTGAGACAAGGTTACTTTTTATCTTTATTGATGCTGCATCAGTAGCATCTGAATAGTGGAGATAACTGGCTTTTATTTTTTATATGAACAGCTGGAAATTATGAAGAGACCCACTTGCTGGCTTAGCTTTCTCTTAATAAAGAAGGGGGGAAAGGAAATGTAAGAAAAGGGAGCTGAATTATAAAGACAATCTTATAAATCCTTTATGACTGTAGAGGATGTGACTTTTGCTTCCTGATAAAAACAGTTTTGCAAAGAAGGCCCAGAATTACAGGTATTCTTTGAGGATTGGTGACTAATGCAGCTTAATGGAACTCAGGATGACATGTGACAACTTTTGTCCAGGTTTCTCTGTGCATTGGGAAGTGATGAATGCTGACGTGGTATTAGTAATGATTTATACATTGACACTACAGCAATTGTTTATTTAGACTGAAATGGTGGACTTGTCAAAGGGGAAAAGTGGTGCTCAGTCAGTAATAACCATATTGACGTTAATACCAGAAACCTCAGGTATATATTGCTGTTTATCTATTTAAGAAATATTTCACGAAAACTATTGTTTCATGAAAATTTTTTTTTCACAAGAGTTAGCTTCATTTTTTCATCTTTGCTTTGTTCACTCAGGGATTCCTTCCATCTACTCATACCTCCCCACCCTGGATAAATTGCAATGGAAAGCATGGTTTAGAAGATATATTCAAGTCTTTCTCTTCTAAAGTTTATAGCATTCAAATACACTTTAAAATCTGTTTTAAAATATTGAGATTACTTTGTACATATTATAGAGTAGCCTAATAAATTCCACATGCATCATAATTTTGTGTTTCAAATAAATTCAGGGAATAAACATTTTTCTAATTCATTGATTTGTCAAATATTTATTGGCAAATGAATAAAGTAAACAATAGTAAGACATGATTTCTGATTCTATGTAGTTTTCAAGACATTTGTAGAGAAAATAAGATGGGCAGTAACAATGAAAAATATTTATATAGTGCTTTTAAAATTAACCAAGTTTGCTCTTTTTAACAGCCTCAGAAAGGAAGTAGTGCAAGTATTTGACAGCTAAGGATGCTGAGGCCTCAAAATTTTAAGTAACTTGCCCATGGTTACACAACTAGTAAGGACTAGAGAGAAAATTCAAATTCTTCACCCTAGGTTTTATATTACTTAAGTTATAATAAGTTACGCAAAATTTGCCTGCAAAGTAGAATAGGATGTACCCCAAACAAAACACATAGAAAAGTGTTATCTGGGGAAAGAAAGTCAATAAAGAAGGGAGGAAGGGAAGGGAAATATTTGACCACAACTGTCATGGAATGTCTCTAACTGTTATTTATGAAAGTGAGAAGCCATTGAATTTATATACTCTTAGACAACAGATAAAAAAAATTTCCTAAGATTGTGGATATCACCATTTAACCCCATTACCTTGCAAAAAAGATTGTAGATCTGTCAAAAGTTCTGATCAATAGTCCTTTCAGTATTCTGTCTTCATTAATGCCCATTACTCACCATCATTAAAGACAGTTCTCTTGGGAACACTAAATATCACAGGGATAAATTTTACATTGGCAGAGTGATAGACAGGCCTGAAAGCTCTTTTCTATTGATAATGGATGTGTTCTTATATCATATGATAACTCTATACCTCTGGTAGATAGAATGAGATAATGTCCCAAAAGTTCTAGTGCAATCTCAAGAGGCAGTTGATTGAAACTGCACTAAGATTTTTCTAAGACCCTGTATTTTTTTGACTTCCTCAATACTATGCTGAGGCTTGACTGTTGGTGTCAAGTAGTACTTCAGACAATTAGAGCTTAACACTAATTGGTATTAACCACTAGGTAGACTGCTCTAGGATTTTGTAGTATTGAACAACATATTCTCATGCCATTGGGCTATACAAAAAAGGGGCATCTTGTATTTGGTAAAGTAGTATTTAAGCATTTCCTAGAAGTTATCTCTTGGATCCAGTGGTTTTTCATTTCAATGAATCCTGGAATGAAATGTGATAAACCATTCTGAAATTGTTCTCTTTCTTTGTTCTTCTTAAGCCCCTTATAATCATACCTGGACCAATTGTGAAACAAGGCTAAAACTGATCGCTATCAACTAGATCTGCTAGAGGAGGACATTTTATTTATTCCTAGATCAGTCTATGTTGCAGAGACCCTGGAAGCATAGTTTTGGCCTAAATCCTTCTTTTCAGGTTTCACAAGTGTTAGTAAAGTGAGAGAGTGAATCAAAATAAATTAGTTATCATCCGACTAGATCTAAATGAATATTTTACTATTAAAGTAATATCCTATGCCATTATAAATAAAATATATGAGTCATATATACATATTTACTATTAAATGAATTAAAACTTAACATAAAATTTATATTTAAATAAAAATATGTCATATATGCTATTAAAAGAATATGAAGACATACATATTAATGTATTTATATATATGCAAAATATCATCATTACCAAGTATTTTAGTATTTGACTCCCAGACTTTATATTGCAGTAGATTTTTGGTTAGAAGATCTCTCCTTGGATTTATTTTCTTTTTCAGAAGAAAACAATTGTATCTGGACTAGTATTCCCAGTGGAGTACATTGATAAAAGTCATATGAACTGTTTTCACAGTACTGGCAAAATGAATTTCCCAAGGGACAGAATTTGTTTCACAGAATTCTAAAGTTGGAAGGAATCTTGGAGATCATTTTGTACAACTTACTTATTTTAGATATGAGGAAATGGAGGCCTAAAGGGTTGAAATAACTTGTCCAATGCCTTTAAAGAGGCTGGACTATATTTTAAACCTAAAACTCCTTCCAGTCCAGGGTTCTCTGCACAATATCATGGGCCACCTCTGTTTTATATATCATAGAAAATTATTAAGTACCACAAAACATTTTTGTTTGCAAGGGTCATAAAAGCATTTTCAAGCATATAATGTCATTTTATATAATATATATTGTACGTATACATAAATATAAACATATATGTATATAAAATGCATTTGTATTTATTATCAAATTACATGCATATAGATATAAATGTATGCATATGTTTATATGCTTATTCATATATTTATGCATGCATGTAATATGTGCATCTCTATCTATATAATAATTGTCTGAAGCACTTGTCAAATTAAATCCCCCAGAAACAAAATAAAATGTAGTAGAAGTCTTCTGGGATATGGTTTTCCTATGTTGCAAACATTAATTCTATGTGGCATCATTAATTATAGCCATGGTATATTATGATTTAAAATTTATACCTTTGGACAAACTTTGGTCTTAAATCATTTTTATATTATATTAATGGATATATGATCCATAAAGGTAGATATCAGTGAAAAAAGTGTGGAGTTTTCTTTATTTAGAACTTTATTTGTTGTGTGACCCTGGGCAAGTCATTTCATCTCTCTCAACTTTAATTTCTTCATCTGCAAAATGGGGATAATAATAGCCTCTATCTCACAAGAGCTTGAGGAAAATCAGATAAGATAATAGATCTAAACCTCTTTGTAAATATTAAGGTGCTATGTAAAAGCTTGCCATTTTTATGTAGATACTTCTTCCATTGGTGCAAATCAAATCAACAAGCTTTTTATTAAACTCCTTTTAAAGTTCTAAACATAAGAGAGGCAAAGAAAGACAAAAACCAATACTGCTCTCAAAGAGTCAGATGGGGGGAGACAACATTCAAACTACTGTGTACAAGTATCTTATACTATGTATGGGATAAATCAGAGATATTCTCAGCAAGTAGTACTAGTACTGAAGGGGATCAGAAAAGGCTTCTTACAGAAGGTAGGATTTTAGCTGAAGTTTCAAGGAACACAGGGAAATCAAGAAGCAGAGATAAGGATGGAGAGCATTCCAGGCACGATGGACACTCAGAAAAAAAAATGTCCAGTGTCTTAGAGCTGGAGTGTGTTGTGAGAAGAATAGCAATAAGACTAGTATCACTGGATGGAAATAAGATACAAGAGAACTTGTTCCTCCTTCATTCTCAGAGAGGACAAATGACGTCAGCAGGGTGATGTCTTGACTTGCAAGTGAATTGGATTTAAGTGAGGAGAACTGTTCAAAGTTATCAGTCTCACTCTCTCCTCCAGACTTAATGGTGTCTAGTGGCAAGGCATAGGTCAGAATCAATAGAGAAGGACCTGGATGCAATGAAAGAACTTGGCTTTTTTTAAGATAGTAAAGGATCAGTTTATTAAAGACTTTAAAAACCAAACAGGATTTTATATTTGATTTTAGGGAAGATAGTGAGCTGTTGGAGTATTTTGAATAGAAGGATGACATGGTCAGACTTATGGTTTAGTCAGATAAGTGTGATAGTTGAATGGAGGATAGACCAGAGTTGGGAGAGATGAGGCAGGGAGGACAACCAGTGACTCTTGCAGTGGTCCAATTGTTACATAATCAGGGAACTGTAGCAGGGTGCTGGTACTGATAAAAAATCGAAAGGGTCATATGTCAGAGATATTGTGAAGGTAGAACTGACACTTATCAACAGGTTGAGCATGAGAATAAGGGGGAAAATGAAGCCCTGAGGAGGGTGCCCAGGTTATGAGCCAGCATATTTATAACCCTTCCAATGTCTCATATTATGTGATTCATGTCTTGTTCTTTTTCACTAATTCTCATAATGGATCTACCCAAATATGCCAAATGTTCTTCTTTATTTCTTTTAATATTTTCTTAATTGTAAAGTAATAATCCTTTTAAAAAAGGATTTAAAAAGCTGGTATGCTAATGACAGATTTTAAAAATGTAATGTCTGTAAAACTATATAAAACTGTAAATCTTTATTGATTATAGAATCTGAATTGTATTCTCATAGTTTTTATACATTTGGTATATGTAGTAAGGATCATGTATAGAAGAAATCTGTCAATGTGTATATAAGTATACTTCTTTGCTCAAGCTGACCAAAGTTGAGAAAAAGATACAGCCAATAAAGATCAATTGAAATGCAATCACATTTTGAAGGAGCACAAAAATCCAAGTTACCTTCCCTTGAGATCATCACAATAAAGAGAACAATGAAACCTAGTATGAAAACAACAACTGACTGTTTTCCAGTACTTTTTTCAATCAAATATTTCCTTTAAAAACATTTTCATGATGCTTGTAAATAATAAGCCACAGATAGCACAAGGTTTCTAATGCCTTTTGAATCACCATAGAAAGATTAACTTGCACTCATCAAGTTATTAGTGTTTTCTAATCCTTTGAGAACTCAAAATTGCTTTGTGGCAACTTGTAACTAACAAGAGAATTCAGTATTTGAAATACTTGAAGTATTTCACATAAATGGAATTTAAACTTTTTTTATTATTTTTTTAATTTATTTTTTTAATTTTATTTTTTAATTCTCATTTTGTACAAATTTTTTTACATTAATAAAATATTCTTGTTTAAGAGTAAACAAAATACACCTCCCCCCATGAATATAGACTTGCTTGGGCAATAAAGTAAAGGGGAGAGAAAAAAATTAAAATTAAAAAAAGAATAATAGTAATAATTGTAGGTATGGCTAGGTGGCGCAATGGATGAAGCACCAGCCCTGGAGCCACGAGCATCTGAGCCCACATCCAAACCCGTAGATCCAACAATCACCCAGCCATGTGACATGCAAGCCACCCAATCCCCACTGCCCTGCAAAAACCTAAAAGAAGAAAAAAAAAGACCCAAAATAAAATAAAATAGTAATAATAGTAGGGGTGGCTGGGTGGCAGACAGAGCATTGGCCCTTGAGTCAGGAGCACCTGGGTCCAAATCCAGCCTCAGACACCCAAAGATCACCCTGCTATGTGGCCCACGCAGGCCATCCAGCCCCATTTGCCCTGCACCCTCCCCAAATAATAATAATAATAAAAACTGTGCTTCAGTCTTTGTTCCCCCACCAGCAACTCTGTCATGGGTGGATCGCATTCTTTATGGTAAGTCCATCGCAAAAGTTACTTCCATATTTTCCCATCGTTGCCATTGCTGATCGCAACTCCCTCCTTTCTTATTTCTCCACTACCATGTACTATATTTTCTCTCTCCTTTCACTCTTACTCTGCTGTAGGGTAGCTGAGTGGCACAGCAGACAGATCCCTGGTCCTGGGGCCAAGAAGCCCTGAGCCCCCATACCACCCCTTAGGCCCAGAATCCACCTGGCCCTATGGTCCTGGACAGGGCTTCCAATCCCAGCCCCTTGCAAGAAGTAAGAAAGAAAATGTGTTATATCTGACCACTGTCCCCCCATGGTCCATCCTCTCCTCCTTTATTCACATCCCCCCCTTCCCCCTGCTCCCCCCTTCTTACTCCAGATGCCTATACCCCATTGAGTATATTTGCTGTTTCCACTCCTATCCATCTCTGATGAGAGCAAAGGTTCCCTCATTCCCCCTTGCCTCCACCTTTCATATCATTGCAATAGCTCATTGTAATAATAAAAAAATCTTACTATGTGAAATATCTTGGCCTATTACCCCTCTCCCTTTTCTTTCTCCCATTCCATTTCCCTTTTTTCTATTGACTCCATTTTTACACCATATTTTATCTTCAAATTCAGCTTTCTCCTGTGCTTCAACTATAAAAGCTCCCTCTACCTGCTCTATTAACTGAGAAGTTCATATGAGTATTATCAGTATCATTTTTCTATACAGGAATACATGCAGTTCATCATCATTAAGTCCCTCATATTTTCCCCTTCTCCTCCAATCTCCATGCTTCACCTGAGTCCTGTATCTGAAGATGAAACCTTCTGTTCAGCTCTGGCCATTCCAAAAGGAACATTTGAAATTCACCTGGTTCATTGAAAGTCCATCTTTTTCCCTGGAAGAGGATATTCAGCCTTGCTGGGTAGTCCATTCTTGGCTGCATTCTAAGCTCTTTTGCCTTCCGGTATATTATATTCCAAGCCCTATGAGCTTCCAATGTAGTTGCTGCTAAGTCCTGGGTGATCCTGACTGCAGCTCCATGATATTTGAACTGTGTCCTTCTGGCTGCTTGTAATATTTTCTCTTTGACTTGGGAGTTCTGGAACTTGGCTATAATATTCCTAGGGGTTGGTTTTTTGGGATCTCCTTCTTGGGGGGATCGGTGGATTTTCTCCATTTCTATTTTGCCCTCTGCTTCTAGAATATCAGGGCAATTTTCCTGTAGTAATTCTTTGAAAATGATGTCAAGGCTCTTTTCCTGATCATGACTTTCAGGTATTCCAATAATTTTTAAATTATCTTTCCTAAGTCTGTTTTCCATATCAGTTGTTTTTTCAATGAGATATTTCCCATTTTCTTCTAATTTTTCATTTTTTTTTTTGGTTTTGAAGTATTGATTCCTGATTTCTGGTAAATTCATCAATCTCCTTGAATTCTGTTCTTTGTCTGAAGGATTTGTTCTCCTCATAGAGTTTTCTTATCTCTTTTTCCATCTGGCCAATTTTGCTTTTTAAAGCATTCTTCTTCTCAATAACTTTTTCAACTGTTTTATCCATTTGACCTAAGCTGGTTTTTAGCATGCTATTTTCTTCAGCATTTTTTTTGGATTTCCTTGACTAATCTGCTGACTTCATTTTCATGTTTTTCCTGCATCTCTCTCCTTTCTTTTCCCAGTTTTTCCTTCAACTCCTTCATTTGATTTTCAAAGTCTTTTTTGAGCTCTGTCATAGCCTGAACCCAATTTCTGTTTTGCTTGGAGTCTTTAGATGCAGGAGCTTGTACCTCCTCATCTTCAGACTGAGGATTTTGATCCTTCTTGGGCTCATGAGCAAAATATTTCTCAATGGTCTTCCTCTTATTTCTCTGCTTGCTCATTTTCCCAGCCTGAGCCTGTTTTGGGGGTGCTTCCTGAGCTTTTGGGACACTTCCACAAGGGTCTCAGTGTGTGAGGCTCTGTCCTCCCTCCTAGTCTGTGAATGACCATAAGCAGCCCCCCCTGTCACAGGGCTGAGGTGGGGGGGCCCCTGCTGTTCTATGGGGGGGGGGTGCCTAGACTGCTATCAGGATCTGAATGTGGTCAGAGCCCCAGAGTCCTGTTCCAGAGGCAGAGGACAGAGCTCAGCAGTCTCTCTCTCTTCACTCCCCTCCCTCAGCTCAATGGGCTCATGCCCTGGGGGCTCCTGCTTACCAGCTCCACCTGCTTCTGTTTCCTGGATCAGGGCTAGGGAAAGACCAAGCTGCTAGCTGTGTGCCCTGAGGGCTGGGTTCCACATGCTCACTCTGGCAGAGGTCCCCGGCTGTTCCCCCACTTTGTGCCCAGTGCTCCTCGGGGTGCAGCACAGGAGACTCCCCTGCTGCTGTGAGCTGAGACTCCCAGCGCCCTGGGGCTGCCTCCAGGAGGCTGAAGTTCTTTGGTTCTGGCAGGCCACCCCTCTGGCGGGTGGCCCCTCCGACCCCCGGGGAGCAGAGCCTTTCTGCTCTTTTCCAGGTTACCTTGAGTAGGAGAACTGCCTCAATGGGTCCCTTTGTGGGTTCTGTCTCTCGAAAGTTTAGTTAGAGTCCTTACTTTCACGTTTTATCAGAGAGTGTCTAAGACAGGATCCCTTCTTGTCGCCATCTTGGCTCCGCCCCCCCAATTTAAACTTTTAAAAAACATTAAATATTTTAAGAAAATCTTTCTAAAATGGCTTCTGAAGTAGAGCACAATGCAAATAATTTAACCTTTTCTTAATGAAGATCATTGTTAACACGCATTTTTATATAGAGCTATAATAAAAATTGTAATGGTTTCAGTGGTAAATGATGTGTGGCAATATTTGTTCGTTTAAGCTGCCTGACATTTAAAAAAAATCTCATGTTGTCTTTCAATAGTTTTTTGTCTCCTTTCTTGATTGCAGATGTAATCTCTCCTTTCTTGTTGCTATTGGTGTATTGATACATATGCACCAATCACACTCTCCATTCCCCACCCAAGCTGCATTAGCTGAAATGACAGATAGCCACGTTTGCTCTCAGAATCTAGCATAAAATATGAAAGTCATGGATGGGTCTTTGAGTGAAGGCCTGAGGATATTTCCAATAACTGAGTTAGAACATGTATATTACAACATCAATTTTGATCATTTGGAGTCTTCATTTTTATTCCTGGTCTCTCAACTCTCTTCTGGAGAGTTTGCTCTGTGAATGATTTTTAAAGAAATATTGGACTGCTAAGTTTAGATAATGAACATTATGATTTTATATGTGAAACCTCCTATATAGGCCATTTAGATTCTTCCTTCCTTCCTTCCTTCCTTCCTTCCTTCCTTCCTTCCTTCCTTCCTTCCTTCCTTCCTTCCTTCCTTCCTTCCTTCCTTCCTTCCTTCCTTCCTTCTTCCTTCCTTCCTTCCTTCCTTCCTTTCTCTTTCTTTCTTTCTTTCTTTCTTTCTTTCTTTCTTTCTTTCTTTCTTTCCTTCCTTCCTTCCTTCCTTCCTTCCTTCCTTCCTTCCTTCCTTCCTTCCTTCTTTCTCTCTTTCTCTCTCTCTCTCTCTCTCTTCTTTCTTTCTTTCTTTCTTTTCTTTCTTTCTTTCTTTCTTTCTTTCTTTCTTTCTTTCTTTCTTTCGTTTTTGCAAGGCAATGAGGTTAAGTGGTTTATCCAAGGTCACACACTTAGGTAATTATTAAGTGTCTGAGATCAGATTTGAACTCAGGTCTTCCTGACTCTAGGACCTGTGCTTTATCCATTGCACCACCTAGCTGTCCCTGTAATTTATTTTCTTAGAGAATTGACTGAAGTACTGAGAGGTACTGCCTTGCTCAGTCACACAGTCACCTTATGTCAAAGTAGGGGGATATATTAACAACCCAGATATACCTGGTTTTGAGATGGCCCTATTTCCACTTTCTTTCCATCAGATAGCAGATTTTGGTTCAAATGAATTATAAAGGCAAATAAAAAAAGCTAGTGGCCATTTGTCAAGGGTTGTCTAACCCACTTTTCTACTATATCAGATTTTAGAATTGAAAGAAAATTTAGAGATAATTCACCCCAACATTTATATATTTTTATATATGAGGAAACTGAGGTCCAGAGTAATCAAATGACAAAGTCACAGTTTGTGACAGATTTGGTTTTAGAAAAGAGGCCTCCTGATACTAGACCAATGGTTTTGCTTTTGTACCATTCAAAGTTTGAGTCAATAATACTCAGATTTTAAATAACTCTAATATTTTTCCATGTTTATAACTCCCTAATCATTCTGCTTCCACATGTCTCATAATAATAGTGAAGTCAAGGTCTAATATGGATTCACTATGTATGTTGGAAAGTATGTCAAAGATTATTTTCTATTTATTTATTTTACTTTACCCCTGATTACATGTAACTTTGAGTTCCAAATTCTTTCCTTTTCTCCCACCCTAGTCCCCCTCATTGAGAAAGAAAGCAGTTTGATATAGGTTATAAATGTGTAATCATGAAAAACATTACCACAATAGTCATGATGTGAAAGAAAACATAGACACCCTCAGAAAAAAAAAATCTCAAGAAAAATAAAGGAAAAAAAAGAATGCTTCAATCTATCTTCAGATACTAACAACTATTTCTCTGGGGATGGATAGTATTCTTTTTTATAAGACCTTCAGAGATGTCTTGGAGTCACAGCATTACTGAGAAAAGCTAAATCATTCACATTGCTGTTACTTTGTACACAGTACATTTCACTTTGTATCAGTTCATGTAAGTCTTTCCAAGTTTTTCTGAGAGCTTCCTGCTCATCATTTCTTCTAGCAGAATAGCATTCCATCAAAATCACACACTACAATTTATTTAGCCATTTCCCAACTGATGGACATCCCCTTGATTTCCAATTTTTTGCCAACTGAAAAGAGCTGCTACAAATATTTTTGTACTTATAGATCTTTTTCTTTTTCATTTCTTTAGGAATTTAGACCTAGTAGTGGTATTGCTAGGTCATTAGGATAGGCACTGGTAAAAGTTATTTTCTATGTACTATTTATAAATGGTATTTTGATGCCAGAATATTCTGCTTTCTATGGCTAATATGCAGTTGTTGTGTGGGAAAAATCAAGTTGCATTTATTAGAGTGAAACTTCCAATCCTATGTGCAGCAATATTTTCAAATAAAGGTTTCCTGAGTTGCATAAATGCCCTTATCCCAGGTTTTCCCTAAATATAGATAAGAATGAGCTAATTACAGTACCTGGATTTAGTAAGTTGTTCATAGCAGTATTTACTGAATACCTATTGAGAGTGTTGAGAACTTTGCCCTAGCATTAGGTGATCAAAGGAGGGACAGGGTTTGGAAAATAATAAAATACATAAGAGCTTTCAAGTTCCTTAAAGGCAGGACTGTCTTTCTTTTTATTAGTATTCCCTCCACTTAATATTTAATAAGCATTTGTTTATATTTCCTGGGAGTAATAACAAATCTACTCAAGGCTATCTTGGTATAAAAGAATTTGTCAGATCACATATCTCTAGGAAACACAGAGATGAGTTGTATAGTAGAAAGATCTGGAGTAAAAAGACCTGGTCTCAAATCTTCTTTATTCCCTGTTTCTACAACTCTGATAGTTAGGTGGTGGTCTGGAGTCAGAAAGACCTGAATTCAAATTCAGTCCAAGATATATATATATATATATAGATAGATAGATAGATAGATAGATAGATAGATATATAGATATAGATAGATAGATAGATAGATATAGATATAGATATAGACATAGATATAGATATAGACATAGATAAAGGTATAGATATAGATATAGATATAGACATAGACATAGATATAGATATAGATATAGATATAGATATGGATATAGATATAGATATAGATATGGATATAGATATAGATATTCACTCTGTGAACCTGAGCTAGTCATTTAATCTTTGTATCAATTTCCTCAACTGTAAAATGGACCTTTCTTGCAGGATTGTTGTGAGGATCAAATAAAATATTTGTCATGGCACAGTGCCTCCCTCACATCTAGTGGATGCTATATAAAGTGTTTATTCCTTTGTTTCTGTCTTTGCCTCTGTTTCTGTCTCTCCCTCTCTTTCTTCACCTCTATCCTACTGTGTTCCCAAAATTGTACTTGTAGTTATTAGCTTCAATTTATAGATTTGATTTTTGAGAGTGGCAAGATTGACAGATGGTTCTATGTAGTCAGACCTTTGCCTAGAACATTCCAAAGGCTCCACTCCACAATCCACAAACCCACTCTCATTTGCTTCAAAATACTAATTGTGTCTGATTCTACCTCTCTGGAATTTTGTGGTATCAAATGTTTTGTATTTGGTGTTTGGTATTCAATGGGTAGCAGAGAAGGTTTATTTTTGTGTTATTTCTTAAATTGGGGGTAGTGGTTGATGGTAGTCATTCTAATGCGGTAGTTCCCACCACAAGAGCTACCACTATTAATTCCATTTACTAATGAGAAGCTGAGACCTAAAGACAGTGAGCAGTTTTATGAACATTATAAAGCATGCTCTTTTTTTCAATGAGTCTTAGAAGATAGATTATCTGATTTTGTTTGTCTTCAGTCATTTCAGTTGTGTCTAACTCCTCATGATCCCTTTTGGAATTTTCTTGGAAAGGATACTGGTTGGTTTGCCATTTCTTTCTCCAACTCATTTTCCAGATGATGAAACAAGTTTAAGTGACTTTCCTAGAGTCATCCCATTAGTAAGTGTTTGGGGCCAGATTTGATGAATCTGCCTGACTCTAGCTAGGTCCTGCACACTATCCACTGACACTAGTTATGTTAGATATGTCATTTGGAATTCTAAGTTATTTTCATTGAGTAAGGTATGCGCTGTAACCAGTGACAGCTGAGCACCTGTGCAGGCCAGGAGGCATGCTCATCAGCCCAAGCATGCAATTTTTAACCTTTGCCAACTGTGATTAGACATGTAATTGTGCATCCAAATTTAGATTATTCATTTGCATGTGTAATTAATTACAATATAGTTAAATGTTCTCCGGCCTTCCTTTCTTACAAATTGAATTACTAAGGGACACGTTGAAATTTAAAAAAAATACACTCACATTATAGCAAGGTACAATGATGAGAGGGATGACCTTGAAGATAGGAAGATGTGGATTCTTGTTCTACCTCTGACACCTCTTGGCCTTGTGACCCTGGGCAAGGAACTTAATCTTTTAGTACTCAAGTCCAGTGATTTTAGACTGAAATAGAAACAGGATCCACTAGATCATATATAAAGATCCCTTTGAACTGTATATTACTTAGAAAACTATATATTAGCATTATATATGTTTTGTAATATAATTTATTCTGTTGCATTTATATTGCATTTTTATTTATTTTGTTAAATATTTCCCAGTTACATTTTTAACCTAATTTGGGCCTACTCAAGAGACCCATGTTAAGATTCTTCAAGACTATAAATTGTGGAGCAGGTACCAGTTTATATTGGCAAAGGGTATTTCCTTACTTAGGTCTTCACTAATGAACTAAAATATTGAGTCCCTGGGCCATATAAATACTTTTCTCAACTATAAAATCAGGGATAATGATGCCACCCCCTTAATGGAATTGTTGTGAAACTCAGATGAGATTATATTTTTACAAAGCATTTAGTACAATGACTGATCCATAATAGGTACTATCAAAATGATTATCTCCTTCCCTAAATTATATGAAGGAAGGGTAAGAGATGGAGGAATTAGGTGGTACAGTGGATAGAGTGCCAGGCCTAGAGTCAAAGACCTGAGATCAAATGTGGCTTCAAATATTATTCTGTGACTCTGGAAAGTCAGTTAACCCCATTTGCCTCAGTTTCTTCATGTATAAAATAAGCTGGAGAAGGTAACAGGAAACCACTCTTATCTGTGCCAAGAAAACTCCAGAAGAGGTCATGAAGGGTTATATATGATTTAAAAATATGACTAAACAACCAGAGCTAAAAGGTAAAGGTTTTGTTAGGAGGATGGACTACTTTTAGTAGCATTTCAACTCAGAGCTTCCAACTCAAAAGCCTTCTTCAAAACTATAAGAGAAGATATGGGAAAGAGATTATTAATCTCTTTTAATATGGGATTAATAGAATAAACCTTTTGTGGGGGGGAGCAGACCATATGTTTATCTAATAGGAGCTATCTCTCCTGATACAGAATCTGTAAAAACATGATGCTTCAGCAGCATGGGTGTGATCTTGGCAATGGTGAGTGCCACATGGAAGAAGCTTTTGCTGACACTGCCATCCATGGAGCCTACCCAGATCATGAGTGGTTTGGAACTGGAAGGAAGCTTAGCCAGTGTTTCATTCAACACTTACATTATAGAAATAAGAAAACAGAGGAAAATATTAGTCTTGGGGATGGGGATAGAGTGTGGGGTGTGTGTGTGTGTGTATGTGTGTGTGTGTGTGTATATGTATGTGTGTACATGGGGAAATTCACATAAACTAATCAAGCTACTAAAAAAATTGACATTTTCTTTCATGATCCTCTACTTCCACAAAGAAGTCAAGGTGACATACTTTTTTCCCATGGTTCTTCTTTGGGGCTAGGTTTGGTCATCATCATTTTGAAGCATTGAATTTTAGTTATTCATATGTTGTCATAGTTATGTGTAAGTTGTTTTCCTGGTTCAATCTGCTTTACTTATACCTTATCCAGGGTCACAAAAGTAGAGATAGGATAAATTTCAGCCCTTCAAACTCCAATTTCAATGCTCTTTCCTCTGCACCAAACTGTCTAGTAAAGAAACAGAAGAGGGAAATTCCCAGGTTTTCCTTGCTTTTTGGACATGGGATGTTTCAATCTGCCTTATACAGCTAGCCCTTCCTCACTTTCTCCATTGTGATTTAGATATATAGTGGGTTAGTATAAGAAACTAAATGGAAATTTTTTGAAAGTTTTACAGAAGTCACAGATAACAAGCAAAGGTTAGCATTCACCAAACACAGAACCTATGACCAAATATTTAAGGCGAATTTTACAGTAAGGAACTGAAAACCCCAAAAAAGAAAAGAAAAAACATTCAGACTTCTCTGGTTTGAAGGGAGGGCCAACAAACTTTGAGCAGATTTTTCTAGATTTCAGGGGCATTGTACCCCTGACCCCAGTTTTGTGGAAGGGATAACTGTCCATACTTCACTTATAGGATTATTTTCCTCTATTAAAATATGAATTCTTTGAGAACAGGGACTGACTTTTCCAATTGATATTTCTTGTGCATTCCATGGTGCTCAGCATACAGTAAGTGCTCGTTAAATGATTTTTTCCCCATTTATTCATTCATTTCATTGATTCGAATAGTCTTGGTGACAAATCAGGTCAACAACATTTTTTAAGCACTTACTATGTGGTAGTGTGCTAAATTTTCAGAATTCTGAGTGTATGTGGGAGTAATAAGCAAATCTATATTTGAATCTAAATGTATTTAAGAATCTTTCATTAATGAGTAGAAAGTATGTTTGTATTTAAATACATACATGTACATATATTTGCATATATACATACATTAAGAGAGAGAGAGAGAGAGAGAGAGAGAGAGAGAGAGAGAGAGAGAGAGAGAGAGAGAGTACATGAGTGAGCAAGCAGCTAGATGGTATGGTATATAGGCTGCCAGGCCTGGAACTAAAAAGATCTGAATTCAAATTCAGCCTCTTAAATTTACTAACATTGTGACTTTGTGACTCTTGGTAACTCACTTTAACCCCAGTTTGTCTCAGTTTTCTTATCAGTAAAATGCAGATAATAATAGCACCTACCTTCCAGACTTATTTTGAGAATCAAATGAAATAATAATTGTAAATTACCTAGCACATAATAAATAATAATAAATTACTTAGCACATAATAAATTACTGACATAAATTCTATCTAAATATTATATATGTATTAATATATTAATCTCTATTATATATAAATGTATTAATAGATATAATAGATAATATATGGAAATGTAGATTATATATATATATGGATACACTTAACTGTAAAATGATTTTCAAGCTAGTTCAGCTATATCAACACAATTGCAAATCTGAGAGTATGTTAAAGTTTATGTTTATCAGTCATAGAAGGGTCATTTAGGCATTTGATCTGAGTCTGTTTACTCTTGTTTGGGGCATAACTCTTTCTGAAAATGAATTTTTATTGATATTCATTGTTTTCACATCATCAAAATCTCCTATTTTATCCTTTCCTCTCTTATGTCCCTCTTGGAACACTATCCCTTATAATAAAGATAAAAATTTTAGTGTTGGGGAGGGGGGACAGAGTGTGTATGTCCATGGGGAAGTTCACATTAACCAAGCTACCAAAAAAATTTGACATTTTCTATCATGGTCCCCTACTTCCAAAGGTGACATACTTTTCCATGGTTCTTCTTTGGGGCTAAGTATGGTTATCATCATTTTGCATCACTGAATTTTAGTTATTTCATATGATGTCATAATTATTTGTAAGGTGTTTTCCTGATTCAATCTGTTTTACTTTGTGTCAGATAAAAGATATCTTTTAGGATCAAATTTGTAAGCTGTAACAATAAGTTAATAAGCTAAAAATTAAGACTAGAACAAACTTTGTGATAGAATTCTAACAACTTTAACAGCTTTAACAAGCTATTATCAGGATTTCTAAAACTTAAGACTATAACAAACTTTGTGAGGATTCTAACAAGCTGATTCTCAAGCTTTCTGTTCTCTCAGCTTTGACAAACATCAGAAGTGGGGTAGAGAGAGTGTTAGAGACAGATATACTGAGAAGTGAACAGTGACAACTGACAAAATTTTAGCAGAAATAGAAAAATAATAATAACATTGACTTAGAAACATAGCAGTCTAGGACCCTTTCAGAAAAGGGGAAAACAGCCTAGAAACAAGACAGTACTGTATTAGGATAAAATCAGATGTTTACACTGTTGACCTTGAAGCATCAATAAAATATTAAATTATATTTATTACATTATGCTTAAAAAGTCAAGGACATGCTTGAAATATTTTCAAAAATAATTGTTTTAATTTTGAAATTACTGCTTTAAGAGGTAAGTTTAGTTGAACAGAACTGTTTCTTCCCCAGCAATTAATGGAGTATCACTATGTGTATACTTTTATTATAGAGGCTAATATTTATATTAAGTAGTGTAGTGGATAGAGCTCTGGGCCAGGAGTCAGGAAGAACTGAGTTCAAATAGTCCCTCAGTCACTAGCTGTGTAACTCTGGGCAAATCATTTGATTCTGTCTCAATTTCCTCACCTGTGAAATGAGTTTGAGAAGGAAAGGGTAAGCCATTCCAGTACCTTTACCAAGAAACTCTTGGAAAGGGGTCACAAAGAGATGAAACAAAGTGAAACAACTGAAAAAACATAATATTTATCATTGTGCTAAGTGCTTTATAAGTATTATATCATTTAATTATCATAAAAAACCAACCCTGGGAGATAGGTTCTATTATGATCTCTATTTTACAGAACAATAAACTGAGGCAAAACAGTGGTTAAGTGGCTTGTCCATAGGTCACATAGCTTATGAGTATCTGAAACTGGGTTTGATTTTTCTGACTCCAGTCTGGCATGCCATCCACTGTACTATCTCATATTTATATATTTATATCTGTATATTGATATATATATATATATATATATATGTATGTATATCTTATATATTTGTATTGTTAAACAGTGTTGTTGCATGGGAATTTGAATGTCTGCTTTTTTATTTGTTCTCAGGAAGATTATCTTGTTATATCAAGGTTGATATTTTAAATAGAGGTTTTTGTTTATTTCCGAGTATAGCAACTGTTATTTTTTTGCTTAGCTTTAAGAAATGCAACCCCCCCTCCCCCACATTACTATAGTTTACTAAGAGGTCCTGTTACAGACCTTCATCTAATCATAGCCCTTCCTAATTTCCCTAAGCATCAATCACATGCTCCAAACTTTTCCAAAACAGTATGACCAAGGAGACATAATATTAATTAAGTCCTAATGTACTTGGATTGTAAATTCTGCTCTTGGGCTTTGTGGAACAGAATACTGGCATGCAATGTATATGCAACTTTTTTTTGGCAATAAAAAGAACATCTTCTGGATGAAAGATAATAGAAAAGAAAAACAAAAGATTAAAAAAATGCCTTGATTTTTTTTTTAAAAAGACTTCCCCAGGCACACGACAGATATATTACAACATGTTTTTGCAGCAGTAATATTTGAAGATTTCTAATTTTGATTTTATGTCACAGAATTTCTCTTGTCCTCATTTCCAATAAGATTTAACATAATTAAAAAATTCTCACTCTACTTGTATATAATAAATTGAGGCTGTACTTGCGGAATTAGGGGTGGAGAAGTATGATTGTCTTGAAAAGAATCACAATACAAAAGTACATCACTTGTGCTTATTGTGTTCATGTCTGTTTAAATGTATGAATCTAAATGTGTTGGTAGAAGATTCTCCTGATGAGGAAAATATCTTTACCAATGAAGATTGGCAAGTGTTTTTGCAAATTACAGTTTTAGAGAGTTGATATTTTTTGGAGGAGTAAAAAATAAGTTAATATGACCAGGATTATATTGCCATTATATATCAGAGGCGACTTGAACCCATTTCTTCTTGACTTCAAAATCAGCAGTTTATACAATATGCCATGCCATATGTGAGTATTTGAGTAGATACAGAATATCTATCTATCTATCTATCTATCTATCTATCTATCTATCTATCTATATATTTAGTCATAAATTATGTTTATATGATATGTATATCTACATATACATAGCTTATTATATTTTATATACAATTTGTTGTTATTTAGTCATTTAGTGCCACTGGTTCTTTGTGACCCCTTTTGAGATTTTCTTGGCAAAGTTACTAGTGTGATTTGTCATTTTCTTTTCCAGTTCATTTTACAGATGAGAAAACTAGGGAAACAAGATTAAGTGATTAGCTCAGGGTCTTTCAGATATTAACTATCTGATGCTAGATTTGAACTCAAGAACAGGTCTTCTTGAATCCACTCCTAGAACTCTCTTCTGCTAACTGACATACTATCCACTCTGACTCTTTCAGGAAATGCTATAGGAGTTCAAAAACAGTATGAGTGTGGTTGGGGAAGATCTCATGGTGAAGCTATGACTTCAGAAGGTCCATGGAGGAACATCTACTGTAGTGTGTAGCAAAGTCTCTTTGGGATGAAGACTAATAGACAAATAGGAGTCAATGTGATAATATGCAGTAAGGCCAGACATGTGAGTGGCTTGAAAATTCCTAGTAAGGAAATGTTCTCTACCAATATAGATTGACACTTTTAATGCAATTTATAGTCTTAGAGAGTTGCCTGGGGTCTTGAAAAATTTAATGAGTCTCTATAAAGTACTAGTATTAGTGTAAATTTGAAGCTACTATGGGGTGGCTAGGTGGCGCAGTGGATAGAGCACTGGCCTTGGAGTCAGGCGTGCCTGAGTTCAAATCCGACCTCAGACAATAATTACCTAGCCATGTGGCCTTGGGCAAGCCACTTAACCCCATTGCCTTGCAAAAACTAAAAAAAAAAAAAAAAAAAAAAAAAAAATTAAGCTACTAGAGCCTAAAACTGCGCTATGAGTTTTGGGATACTCTGATTTCAACAGAGGATAGACTTAAAACCACTTCATCTTCTTTTTTTTTAACAAAAAGTCTAGTACTCTAACTAATTTGCTATTCTGCCTCTCTTGTGGTGATATGCTTTTGCTAAATTATTTTAAAGTGTATTAGAAAACATCAAATTTGTACTCAGAAAAAGCTACAAAAATAAGAGTGCCAGGTGTGTTACAAAGTATTTTGGTTAAATAGACATTTGATCTCATTTGTCTTTTCCCCCACAGAGTCATGCTTCTGTTACCCTAATTCAGTACAGCCAGTATCTTTTCATATAAGAGGCTCTCAGTATCAGAAAGGATAATTCTAAATGAACAGTATAAATAAATGAAAAGAAGAACAATTATCATTGCATGTCTCCTTTAGTGATTTTCCTTGACCTATTTCTCAGAGAAAGAAGATACAAACTTTAAACGCCATTTATTTATTTATTTATTGACTGATTTTGTGGTAGAGAAAACTTTTATGAATGCAAAAGGTCAGAAAATTTAGTCATTCAAGTCTACTGTTTACTTCCTGACACACCTGTGGGAGACCATGCAAAAATAACATTTGCACTGAGCTGCTGTGCCAACAAACTTGTATCTACAGGCAGGTGCATCTACAGGCAGGTGCCTGCCTGCCTTTGACTAGGGCCTATAGGAAGTCACTGGTGCCAATGAAAACAAAGGTAGTTTCCTAGGCAGCAGAAATGAGGTATTAGAAGCTTCTGCAGTCATAAATGAGTTTTTAAGATATTCAGGTTTAGACATTTATTTATTCGTTCAATAGAAGATCAGAGTTTTAAGACCTAGAAGAGACCTTATGAATCACTTAGTCCACTGACCTAGTTTAGCGATTAGGAAAGAGTCAGAGAAATGAAGTGATTTGCCCCACAATTGTGTGGTTTTTTTCTCAATCAGATCTAGGTTATGAACCCAGGTCTCCAAATACAACACTTCTACACTTCCTATTAAACCACTTGTAAGCATATCTGCTATAGTAGCATTGTTATCTTCCATGAGGGGACAGAAAGAAGCATAATTTGACTAAATAAGTCCACAATAGGCTATGTGCAAGGTATGACACTAGGTTTTCTACGAAGATATATATATGATATAGGGTCTGCTTTCAAGGAATTTGCAATATGGTGAAGAAAGGACAATCTCTGACAGAAGAAAATGAAAAAAAAAGTACAATGATTAAGTTTTATCCTCCAAGAACTTTCTGTTTGGGGGAAATAAAATATACAAACAGATAATAGAATAAAATAGAACATTAACAGAATAGAAGGTAATATAAATAATATGTAATATATTTATTTAATATATATTTAATATATATTAAAATATATATTATTTAATATATATTTAATGTATGTGTGATTAAAAGAGAAGCTAATATAATGTATAACAAAATAATTAAGATGTTATATATGAGTTAACAGAATAGAAAGTGATACTGCAATGTATAACATAATATATTACATCATATAATACAACATAACACAATATAACATAACATAACATAACATAACATAACATAACATAACATAACATAACATAACATAAAGCATCTAAGTTACTCAGTGAATAGAACATTAGCCCTGGAGTCAGGCAGAACTGAGTTCAACTTTGACCTCAGACATTTACTAGCTGAGTGACCCTGGACACCCTGTTTACCTTAATTCACAGGAGAAAGAAATGGAAAATCACTCCAGTGTTTTTGCCAGAAAAATCCCAGATGGGGTTTTAAAGAGTTGGCTACAACTGAAAAACATAATGATACAATAATATAATAAATATAGATAAGATCAGAATATAATATAATAAAATGTACTACACTATACTATACTATACTATACTATACTATACTATACTATACTATACTATACTATAATGCAATATAACATAATATTTGCCCCATGGATGACTTGAATAAGTACTTCAAGGTTTCTGGGAAAGGAGAACTTATTTTTCATTAGGGAAAGTAAATTTGATACTTAAATGGAACACTTAATTGTATAAGTATTTTTCAAATGTAATTTTATTTTGGAGCATTAGTGTTCTATATAAATCAACTTAATCAATGTGTCTTCACTAACAAAATTGTAGTGTATTACCTCTAACATTGGTTTGGCAGTACAGTTTCTAGCTGGACTTACAGTAAGTTACATAGTTTCTTGGAAACTCTTCAAGTCGCATTGGAATTTGATGACTATTTTTTTGATTAATTACCTTTCAAAATAATTTCATTAATCTAAACAGCCATTTTAAAAGAGAGAAATTATTTGATTAGTGAGCTTTCTGAAAAGTTTGTACCAGCTTCTGAATTTCCCAAATGGTAGATTTAAAGATAAATTAAAAGGATAGGGGATTGTGAATGATTTTCTATGGAATTAAATATGAGATTTTCATACTACAGTAGATTTCTTTTAATTGAAAAATATATCTTCTTTCATCTAGTTCATCCTTGTTCTCTAGGATTGGGGTGTAAAGTGACATTTGGAATGCAGTTAACTAATAATAAAAAGACAGTTGAACCATATGTAAAACAAAATCAAGAATTACCACAATTCTCACTAGATTAGAGTTCCCACCTTGGGAGGAAGTACTAGTGTCTTTTTGAAATTGATTGTACAATATCCATTTGTGTAGAAAGCAATAACCCTTAAAATATTTTTTCCTGCAATTTTTGAACTTTTGATATTTTTCCCTCATTCTTCCTGTAGAAAGCAATAGAATATAAGCTTTTTGAGACCTAGATCATATTTTCTTTCAACTCTCCTCTCCCCTCCTCCCCACTGTGCCCTCTCTCCAGTTACCTAGAATAATGGTCTGCTCAAGGAAGATGTTTAATAAATATTTGTTACATGAACTATAAGCTTATCAGTATTGTCTTTAGATCTCATTCTTATGCTAAAAGTTTCTCCTGTGAATGTGTACATTGCCTAGTTAAAATTATATATCTTGCTTTAAATGTCAATATTCAGACATGGAAATTATTTCTTTGCTTTATAGCCTGGGTTTCATTCCTTCTGTTCTCCACCTAATTTCCTTGCACACAGCTCTGAATGCTTTCAAAGGAAGCTTTGCATCTAAAGGAAAAGAGCCTGGCTTGAGCCAGGGGATGGAAACCATTGCTTTTGATGTCACAGACAGTTTCTCTTCTCTTTATATCGTTCTGAGGGTAGTGTTGACATGAAGAATAATGGTCAGTACTATTATTGATCTGCTGTTTGTAGATTTTACTTACATGATCCTTTAAAGGGAAAGGGGCCTCCTCTGAGTATAAATAAATTTCTTAAAACTAATACTTAGTTTGAAATAGTTTAATGGGTTTAACTGAATTAAATGAAATGAGTTCATAGTATTTTCCCAAGTTTGGAAAAGTCATGCTTTTTGGAGATTTTGATTAATCATTGAATAATCAAACTTTTGAATGTATTTGAAAGTTCTGGGAGTCATTTAATAATAAAACCAGAATAAGAGCATATGCTCTATCTACTGAATTAGGTAATTATGAGGATAAAACATAGAAATTCTTTCATATTGGATATTAATAGAATTTTATAAGGTTTACATGGCAATTCACATAAATTATTTGACCCACCCCAAAATTCTGTCAGAGAAGAGCATCTTTTTAGTCAGAACTGTGATTTCTTTGCTATATAGAACACGTGATGAAGAAGTTCTTATACTTAAAATGGTTTTTTGTCTTTATTCTGCCTCATTTCTCCCTATATCTCCCTATCTCCTCCCAGAAAAGTATCCCTTACAACAAAAAAACTTTATTTTAAAACAGGGAAAAATCATCAAAATCAATACACCTAAAAAAACCCTGAAATGATAGGTAATGTTTTATATTTGTGGATGGACCCATTCTACAAAACACCAGGGAAGGTGTTTTCATATGTTTTCTTTGGAGTTTTTACAATATTATAGTTCAATAATGGGTAATTTCTATTATCTGATGCTTGTTCTATTTATGCTGCTGCAAATCTCCACTCTACTAATGCTTCTCTGCATATACTCTAAGAGAGTTGCCCAGAGCAATGAAAGATGAAATGATTTGTCCAGGGTCATCACAGAGTCAACATGTGTTAGAATTGGGACTTGATCCCAGGTCTTTAAGGCTAGCTCTCTAGATTGTGATGTCTCTTTGAGATTTGTACTACAGGTTAGAGTATGATGCACAATGTTTGCTCAGCTCCCTCCTAAAGCTATTGCTATTTTAGGCTGCATTGATAAAATCTGAATATC